>NC_141874.1:731251033-731554783 GCF_056163025.1 Triticum urartu
TTAGCACACGTTCAGCTCGATGACGATCCCCGGTCTCCGATCCAGCAAAGTGTCGGGGAAGAGTTCCGTCAGCATGACGGCGTGGTGACGATCTTGATGCACTACCGTCGCAGGGCTTCGCCTAAGCACCGATACAATATTATCGTGGACTATGGTGGAAGGGGGCACCGCACACGGCTAAGAGTATGATCACGTGGATCAACTTGTGTCTCTAGGGGTGCCCCCTGCCCCCGTATATAAAGGAGCAAGGGGAGGAGGCCGGCCGGCCCTATAGGCGCGCGCCAAGGAGAGGACTCCTACTAGGAGGGGGAAGGAAGTGGGAGGGAGAGGGAAAGGGGGGCGCCGCCCCCCCTCTCCTAGTCCAATTTGGACCAAGGGGGGGAGGAGGCGCGAGGCCCACCCTGGCTGCCCCTCTCTCTCTCCACTAAATCCCATAAGGCCCATTACTTCTCCCGGGGGGGTTCCGGTAACCCTCCGGCTCTCCGGTTTTCTCCGAAACCACCCGGAACACTTCCGGTGTCCGAATATAGCCGTCCAATATATCAATCTTTATGTCTCGACCATTTTGAGACTCCTCGTCATGTCCGTGATCACATCCGGGATTCCGAACTAACTTCGGTACATCAAAACTCATAAACTCATAATATAACTATCATCGAAACCTTAAGCGTGCGGACCCTACAGGTTCGAGAATAATGTAGACATGACCGAGACACGTCTCCGGTCAATAACCAATAGCGGAACCTGGATGCTCATATTGGCTCCTACATATTCTACGAAGATCTTTATCGGTCAGACCGCATAACAACATGCGTTGTTCCCTTTGTCATCGGTATGTTACTTGCCCGAGATTCGATCGTCGGTATCCCATACCTAGTTTAATCTCGTTACCGGCAAGTCTCTTTACTCGTTCCGTAACACATCATCTCACAACTAACTCATTAGTTGCAATGCTTGCAAGGCTTATTTGATGTGTATTACCGAGAGGGCCCAGAGATACCTCTCCGACAATCGGAGTGACAAATCCTAATCTCGAAATACGCCAACCCAACATGTACCTTTGGAGACACCTGTAGAGCACCTTTATAATCACCCATTTACGTTGTGACGTTTGGTAGCACACAAAGTGTTCCTCCGGCAAACGGGAGTTGCATAATCTCATAGTCATAGGAACATGTATAAGTCATGAAGAAAGCAATAGCAACATACTAAACGATCGGGTGCTAAGCTAATGGAATGGGTCATGTCAATCAGATCATTCACCTAATGATGTGATCCCGTTAATCAAATAACAACTCTTTGTCCATGGTTAGGAAACATAACCATCTTTGATTAACGAGCTAGTCAAGTAGAGGCATACTAGTGACACTCTGTTTGTCTATGTATTCACACATGTATTATGTTTCCGGTTAATACAATTCTAGCATGAATAATAAACATTTATCATGATATAAGGAAATAAATAATAACTTTATTATTGCCTCTAGGGCATATTTCCTTCAATTATCACCATAAAGGATCACCATAAAGGCAGATCGGCCTAAACTGCTCGATTCTCACAGCATCCGTTTTCTTAGGAAGCAGTGTTATTGTTCCAAAATTTAAGTGAAATAACTGAAGCTATCTAGAGAAAAGATCGTGAAACATTGGAAGTAAATCCCCCTTAATAATGTGCCAACATCTCTTGTAAAACTCCGCCGGGAATCCATCAGGCCCGGGAGCCTTATTGTTTTTCATCTGCGATATAGCATCAAACACCTCCTTCTCCGAGAATGGGGCAACCAGAATATCATTATCACGAGCAGTTAGTTGAGGCACATCCTCAATCCTGGACTCATCGAGGGATACACAACTGTCCTCCGGAGGTCCAAATAGCTGCTTATAGTATTCCATCTGAACATGATCCAGAACTCCATCTCCATTAACACCTGTGTGAAGGCCTCCTTCCTCCTCCTGTCAATTGAAGCTGACCATGGAAATCACAAGTCAGCAATGATTAACTATAAGAGACTGTGTCACAGAACACAAAGTCTATCAACGCATCCCTTGGAAGGGACGGGGTTGCCCAAGAAACTCATAATGTATACACCGATACAGTACAACAGCACATTGATTTATCAAACATTCAATTTGGTTTATCGGCATCGTGAGCGTGTAAGTTTTGGTTTGTTGGATAGCATGGCTTGGCCTGCAACAAAGCGAGGTTTTATCTGTTTGGTAAATTGCAAGGTTGTGTTTGGAAGCTGCCACTGTTCCACGGGCAAAGATTTTCTCGGGACATAACTAAGTCAGCGTGTCCATGTTTTTTGTAGCTAAAAAATCAAGTAACTTTGGTTTCGCTGTGAATGAACAAGCGTTGTTATAGGCTAGCATTGCAAATGCAGAACAAGCAAATCAGAGTGGCGCAGCGGAAGCGTGGTGGGCCCATAACCCACAGGTCCCAGGATCGAAACCTGGCTCTGATAATTTGTTGCTTCGTTTTTTGTTTATCTATTTATTTTTTTTGCTCTGCAAGACAAGGCTGCATCACCGGTAAGGTTTCTCTGAAGAAAAAAAAACAGCTGCATCCCCCTGTTTGAGCGCCTCCACCAGGCACCAGCTGCATCGGAGACATTCATCTCCCCGGTCCTCCCTCCTGTCCTCTCAAGTCACTCACATCCGGGGCCGCTCGCCACCGGTCCCGCGCTTCCCGCTCGGGCGCCGGGGCCTCCTCTCCGTCGCCGCTGCCGAACGCGTTCCCCCGAGAGCCTGGTTGGTGCGCGCGCGCGCCGAGCTCGGTGTGCCTCGTCAGGGGACGCGCGGACGGTCGCTCAGCCTCTCCAGAGGGCGAGATCCGTGCACTGGCGCGCCGACCTCCGCTGGAGACGGCCAGCAATGCCAGCCGCCCGCCTGTCCTCCGTCTTCACCTCCTCCTTCAAGGCTCCTTCACGAGAGCGCCGACCTCCCCTCGCCGCCTTGGCTGCCGCCACGGAGCGCGTCCGCGCCGGAACGCTAAGTCGGCAGGACGCGCACCACCTGTTCGACGAATTGCTGAGCCAAGCCGCGACAGTCCCAGTACGCAAGCTGAACAACTTTCTTGCCGCCCTCGCCCGTGCACCGCCCTCAGCTGCCTGCAGCGATGGTCCGGGCCTTGCCATCGCCCTCTTCAACCGCATGTCCCGAGGCGCTGGTGCACGGGTGGCGTCGCCCACGCTCTGTACCTATTCCATCCTCATGGACTGCTGCTGCCGCGCAGGCCGCCCGGACATGGTGCTTGCCTTCTTCTGCCGCCTCCTCAGGTTGGGGCTGAGCTTGAATGTCACCTCCTTCAACAACCTCCTCAAGGGGCTCTGCCAGTCAAAGCGTACAAATGAGGCTTTGGACGTGCTGCTCCACCGTACGCCCGAACTAGACTGTGCGCCTGATGTCGTCTCGTACAACATAGTAATCAACGGCTGTTTGAAACAAGGTGAAGTGGAGAAAGCGTGCAATCTCTACCGTGAGATGATCAACCTGGGAGTTCAACCTGATGTGGTGACCTACAGCTCATTTATCAACGCACTAAGCAAGTCCGGAGCAATGGACAAGGCAGAAGTGCTCCTTCGGCAAATGGTTGATCAAGGAATTGAACCCAATATCAAGACATATAGCTGTATGATCCATGGATATTCTACTTTTGGTCAGTGGAAGGAGGCACTTAGGGTATTCAAAGAAATGGCAAGTCTTGGTGTTGTACCAGACGTTGTCACGTTGACCTCATTAATCGATTCCCTTTGCAAGCACAGAAGGACAAAGGAAGCTAGAGAAATTTTTGACTGCAAAGGGCCTGAA
Source organism: Triticum urartu (assembly GCF_056163025.1). Classification (NCBI taxonomy): domain Eukaryota; kingdom Viridiplantae; phylum Streptophyta; class Magnoliopsida; order Poales; family Poaceae; genus Triticum; species Triticum urartu. Next base: position 731,254,844 of record NC_141874.1, read on the forward strand.
ACCTAATATCGTCTCCTACTCTACTATGCTTAATGGGTATGTCAAAGAAGGATCCTTCGAGGATATGACTGATCTCTTCAATTCGATGGTACGGAATGGTATTGTACCTAACCACCATATTTTCAACATACTGATCAATGCATATGCTAAACGCGGACTGATGGATGAGGCTATGCACATGTTCGAAGTAATGAGGCAACAAGGAGTAAACCCGGGTGTATTTGACTATCAAATTGTAATGGATTCACTTTGCAAAATGGGTAGGAATGCTGCTCTGGACAAATTTAATCAGATGGTCAATCAAGGAGTTTCACCTAACATAGTTGTTTACCAATGCCTGGTTCTGGGTTCTTGCTCTCATGGTGATTTTGTGAAAGCCAAGGAATTGATTTCTGAAGCAGTTAATAGAGGTCTGTGTTCTAACAGTGTGTTCTTCTATCCTGTAATAAACGACCTGTGCAAAGAAGGAAAGGTGAAGGAGGCACAGGATATATTTGACTTCATTCTAGGTATTGGTCAGCGGCCTGATGTGATTATGTACAATTCACTGATGGATGGATATTGCCTTGTTGGCAAGGTGGAGGAAGCAGTGAGAGTACTTGATGCTATGAAGTCTGCTGGCCTCCAACCTACTGCTGTTACGTATGGTATACTTCTTAATGGCTACTGTAAAATTGGAAGGATCGCCGCTGGATTGAGTCTTTTCAAGGAAATGTCACTCAGCGGGGTTAAGCCCACTACTATTATGTACAACATTATACTTGATGGGCTGTTTTGCTCTGGGAGAACAGTTTGTGCAAAGGAAAAATTCAATACGATGACTGAAAGTGGCATACCAGTGGGCGTTGACACATACAACATAGTTCTTCATGGACTTTGTAGAAACAATTGCACTGATGAAGCAATAGAGCTGTTCAAGAAATTACGTGCTATGAACGTGAAGATTAATGTCATAACACTCAATACCATGATTTCTGCATTGTTTAAAACTAGGAGAATTGAAGAAGCCAAGGATTTGTTTGCTACTATATCAGCCATTGGGTTGGTGCCTTCTGTTGTGACTTACAGTGTAATGATGACAAATTTCATAAAAGAAGGGTTGCTTGCAGATGCTGATGATATGTTTTCAGCAATGGAGAAGGCTGGCTGTGCTCCCAACTCCAGACTGCTAAATCAAGTGGTCAGGGCGTTGCTGGAAAAAGGTGCAGTTGTAAAGGCTGCAACTTATCTCGCTAAACTTGATGCTAAACAGCTGTCAGTTGAAGCTTCAACGATTTCGTTAATAGTATCTCTCTTCTCAAGGGAAGGGAAACTAAGGGAGCATGTAGAGTTGCTTCCAGTAAAGTACCAGCCTCCGGAGATGTCCGTCTGACAATTGATACAGTATTACTTGAAACTTCCTACTGATGTTACTTGGTGGTATTCACTCATAGCTGACAGAATGTCATTGCCCCCACCTGCCGTTTTTGAAAATGCAGATAATTCATCCATTTTGCTGTCGCCTGATGTTTGATGTCACGTTCTAAATTAAAATAAGAAGCCTGTGGCCTGAGTCATATGAGTTTCCCTCTTCTTGTGATGAAGAAGGCGTAACTCTGATCTGTGAAGTTTTGTTATGTCACACATTTAATCGTTTATGTTTTTTTCTTTCTGCCCCAGCATGAAGGACCAGTGTTGTGCTGCCGCTGGGGTTCTCATCTCAGAAACATTTAGTACATCAATTCATCGACTATGTTGTTGTTGTTTTTTCTGCTCCAGCTAGAGCGTGAAGGATCAGTTTGTTGTACTGCCGTTGGGATTCTCATCCCAGAAACATGTACAGTACCACGGTGCATTCGATGGCCCAATAGTCACCACCCTCCTCATCAGCGGTCTCTTCTTGATCTCGGTCTCTGGCGGCACTGGCAGAGTAGGAGGAAGCTGAAACGAAAGAAAGCTTCTTTTTTTTGTGCTGATTACATGATGAGTGCGGAGCTAGAAGAGCAGGAAGGAAAATGAGATGCTTGTTCTGCTACGGCGGGTGGCGAGCAGGGGAGGGGGAAGGAGCTTCCTCGTCCACGACCATGCCGGCGGCGACATTTTCGGACATTGATGCACACATTACACATATTCTGTATGGTCATGATCAGTCAGCCAGTCAATACCAGTACGCTTGAAAGTAGCTCCTTTGGTTGGAACACAATGCATGCTTGTCTCTGAAACCAAATAAATACTGCATTCTTTTTTTGGCTTTCTGTTGTGGAAATCGCAGGAGTTGATTATTTCGTTAGTCTTGTGACCTTCTGGTATCTTCTCAACAATGGAGAAAAGTGAAGTAATCAGGGCCGGATGTTATCTTTCTAAAATTGATGAAAATGGAGTAACATTTTCCCGTAGTGTACAATCAGGAGAGGATTAGTTGACCGGCTGAGTCAACTAATTCTGGCCAAGATTCAATGAGCATAACTAAATTTAATTTTACAAAATATATCATTTCTTTCCATAGATTGTCACCCATGTGAAATCATTTAATCTGTACACTATGGGAAAATGTTACAAATTTAGAAGACCAAGCTTCATCCATTGGCCTTGAAATTTTGTTACCTCTGTTATGAATAGGTCGGAAGTTTCTTCCTTGAAAAAAAGAATCAAACAACATTATACTTAAATAGTGCATTACTAGGCGGCAAATGACACAGAAGAGGAGGCGCACGATAGATTCCTATGACAGGTAGAGATCAGAGATTATACTCTTTCTTCTGTAAACAAAGTAGGCTTGTGATTGTCCACATCCATCACTCAATCATGCAAATCAAAGAAATGGTTTAGGAGTGGCTTCGAAGGACAGATCCACAACGGCCGTGGCAAGGCCTGCCGATGATCGAGGATAAGGACGCCCGCCTGGTCTTTGACACGCGGCCGTGCATATCGATGTAGGCTCTGGAGACAAGGTGCTCTTTTGAAGGGACAAGTGGATCCACGACTTCTCGGCAAGGGACATTGCCCCCCAGTTAGTGGCCACGGTGCATAACCGCATCGTCAATAGCAGGACGGTGCAACAGGCGCTGGACAATGATCAATGGATGGCCGATTGTGTGGTGGAGCACTAATACCTGGCCTTGATACAACACATGCACCTGTCACAAGCTATTACCACAGTGGAGAGTGACCCGAGCAGGCGAGACAAGTTCTCTAGGCCATGCTCGCAATCGGGAGTCTATACGGCAAAATCAGTCTACAACAACTTGTTCACTAACTTTGAGAAATCTAACACGGCGGCTTGCACCTGAAGGAGTTGGGCACCGCTAAAGTGCAAACTGTTTGTTTGGCTCGCACTGCAACATCGGCTATGGGTCTTGGATAGAATCATTATACATTGTTTGCTGCCTTCTATAAAGATATGGTACGTCTTTGGCACACTCTCGAGAAAAAAAATGGTTTACTTATCAGATATTCAATTGGGTGCCCGGGCTCATCTGCACCCGGTGAGCAGTAAATTCAAAAAATAATAATCAAAAAATAAGTTTCAACAAATTCAAAGAAAATATAGGTGGAAGATTTCCAATGTATGATGTCCGTGAGAAATTTCAGCTTTTTCAGGCGTCCAAGAAGCTCATGGCAAAAAAGACAGAATTAGACAAAGCAATACATGAATAATAAACTTTCTTACAACCCTAAAATTTGTTTTTTTTCTGAGAGCTAATTAAATGTTCAAACTCCACGAAATTTCGCACGGACTTCACGCACATGAGCATCTAGCATCACAATTTTTTTTAGAATCTTTTTGAATTTTTGTACTATTTTAAATGAATTTATTGTTCACCTCAGATGTAGATGCACCCGAGAGCCAAACCCCATGTTCGTTTCTTCTGAAGTATAGAATTGTTGGATTTTCAGTAATATAAAGTGAGGAAGAAGCCACCCCCTCACAAAGTGTATAAAGTTCCTTTTTTGCATGGATTTGACCACCTGCATATGTGGAATGTACAAACTGTATGTAGTCTGTACATAGCCGATCCGCCCGCCCCCTCACTCAAATGCTCCGTCCTGGGCTTGGCATATTTTTTTTCTGTTTCTAACCTTCAAATAATAGGTGCGTGAGGTAGGATTCAAACTCCCAACCTATTGGTTTACTTCCGCCCATTGTAACCAACTGGGTCAACTCATTTATTGTGCCTAGTTACTCATTTTATTCTTGGTTGTGGATCTTCTCAGTCCAGTTTTCTTCTTCTTTGGTTTTGTATCGCCATTTGTCGGGTTTATTCCTTTTTATTTTTCTTTATTTCTTCTTATTTTTATCTTTTATTTTCATTTTCTTAAATTCGTGAACATTTCCTTCAATTTGTAAACTTTTTCAGTTTCGTGAACTTATTTTTTGAATCCGTGAACTTTTTCAAATGAATGAATTTTTTCAATTTCCTGATTTTTTTCTCAAATCCGTCACCTTTTTTCATATGGATGAACTTTTTGTCAATTTTTGATTTTTTGTGTGTGCAAGTGATCAACCTGGAGCATGGAATTGACGTCCCTGGCGCGTGCTACATGTGGCAGAAATTTGCTGGGTTGCAATCGGGATGGGAATGGGTCGGGTCGGACATGGCCTTGGATCCGGCCCCTGTGGCCCCAGGACCAATTTGAGAGGTCATGGGTCAACCCATCATATAAAGAATAGTCAATGGCCTCGTTGACTCGATGGGTATTTTGGGTCGACCCAAATTGCTGATCCAGTTGGTCATCCAGTTTCAGCTCTGTTGACCCAATCCCTATTTGAGACCGATCAATAATGTGTTTGGTTTGAGGGCTATCCTTTCAGGGACAGGGATAGCCCTTTTTTTGTGGCTGCCACCCATTTGGATCTGAGACGAGGAGGGATAGGGTCAGCCAGATGCTCAAAATATTCCTCAAAAAGAGGGATGTGGCGACCCGCGAAAAACGAGCGGGTGGCGGCAACCACCCCGCGCGCGCGTCGTTGTGCTCACGCGCGAAACGTTTTTTCGGCTACATTGGCTCCCGCTTACCCCGCGAAACCCTCACTTTCCCCCATTACTCGCCTCTCTCTTCCCTGTGCGCGGCGGCGGCGCATCTAGCAGATAGCAGAGAGGCCGGCAAGAGGTGATTTCCTTCTCTACTCGCTCCTTATCTGATATCTCCTCTGCCTCGCCTTGCTTGTGACGGCCGGCCGTTGCGGAGGGTGTTCCCTGGCGATGCGGGCAAGGGTTTGAGGCGGCGGCGCGGCTGGATCTCAAAGCCGGCGGCGGCCGGCGGCTTCAGGAGGCGCGCACGCGGCTGGATCTCAAGCCTGGCGGCGGTGCCGCTGGATCTCACGGCCGGCGGCTGGGGACTTCAGGAGGCGCGGGCGGCCGGTGACTGATGCGTGCGCACGAGTGCCTATATGCGGCCGAACGGCTCGTCCACGTGCGCACGGCTGCGTGTGCTAGTGTTCTGTGCTCATATGTGTGCTAGTGTTCCGGCTCGTCTCTGCTCATGTGTAGTTCGCTGATTGATGTAATTTTCTGGTGCAGGAAAGTTGAAGGCCACCGTCAGTACATCTAGCAGCAGCAGCACAACTACAACCTGAGGTTATTTCTCCCCTAAATCCTATTCTGTTCTTTAGTAAAATGTTTGACAGTGGAAACAGATTGTTGGTTTTGGTTCTAAGTAGTTGGCCATTTGTACATCTAGCAGCAGCAACACAACTAGTATTGAAATTTGTTCAAACGTAGATGGACAGCGAGACAAAATATAAAATATTTTAGCTGTCAGTCCTATACTGCATATTTTAGCTCTAAACCTTGTACTGCATATTATAGCTGAATCCTGTAATGCATTGTAGATGGACAGAAAGACAAAATGTTAATTTATGCGGCTGCGGCGCAATGGTTTATCAACATGATAACATTGGTTGTTCAATCCAGAAAAAGAAAAAGGAGAGAAGCAATTACGTATGCCCCAATTGATGAGAGAGATATGATGAGAAGAGAGTATTTTGACAACAAAATATGGAAGAATGACACAACCTGTGTGAACATGCTTAGGTTTCGGAGAGAACCTTTCTTTAGGTTTTGTCAACTCTTTAGGGATCGCAACTTGCTAAAGGACACAATACATTTGACTATTGAGCAACAAGTAGCAATGTTCTTGCACACCGTCGGGCACAACATTAGAAACATGGTAATTGGCGCCAATTTTGGTAGATTCGGTGAAGTTGTGAGTCGTTACTTCCAAAGGGTACTCCATGCCATTGGCGATCTTCGAGATGACCTTATTAGGAAGCCTTCATTGGAGACCCAAACCAAAATAGAAGGAAACTACCGGTGGGATCCATACTTTAAGGTATGAGACCAAGTGACAACTACATGTTGTCATTGTAGGCATGAATTTGTTTAGATCCTAATTTTTGGGTTTTTGTTTTCACCATATAGGATTGTATTGGAGCTATTGATGGTACACATGTGCGAGCCTCCGTTACACCGGATATGGAGGCTTCCTTTCGTGGTAGAAAGACTTATGCCACTCAAAACGTGATGGCGGCTGTAGATTTTGATCTTCGATTCACATATGTGTTGGCCGGGTGGGAGGGGACAGCACATGATGCTCTAGTTTTACGTGATGCTTTAGAACGTGAAAATGGTCTACGTGTCCCACAAGGTAATAAATGAACTATATACATCTGTCATATCAATATGGGGTATTCATATATATATATATATATTCATATATATATATATATTCATATATATATATATATAACCAAGTAACCCAAATGTTCCTTATTTAGGGAAATTTTATCTAGTTGATGCTGGATATGGAGCCAAACGTGGTTTTTTGCCTCCTTTTCGTGGTGTGAGGTACCACTTGAATGAGTGGGGAAACAACCCTGTGCAAAATGAGAGGGAGCTGTTCAACCTTAGGCATTCTTCTCTTCGCGTGACTGTAGAATGTGCATTTGGGTCATTGAAGAGAAGATTCAAGATACTTGATGATGCCACTCCATTCTTTCTCTTTCCAACACAAGTTGACATTGTTGTGGCTTGTTGCATTATTCACAATTGGGTTATAAATGATGGGATAGATGAATATATCATACCTGAGGATGAATGGTTGCCAAATATTACTCATGCTTCATCATCAAGTGGTCAAGCACATGAACATGCATACATGGTTAATTTTAGGCAAGGAGTTGCTGATCAAATGTGGGAAGACCGACAAAACCATTTGCAAGGTCAAAATATGTAGTAACTACTATGTCATTTAGCTCGTCGTGATGAATTATTGTACTTTGTTGAACTATTTTGTGTGCTGGAACTTATTTGTAAGGAAATATTATTTTCTGAGATTGTAATTGTAATGACTATTTAAGTTGCTAAAATTATTTCGTTATGTCCAAATTCTTGCTGAAATTACTTTCTCAATGTCCAAATACTTGCTGAAAATTGTAGGAAATGGCTAAGCAAGTTTCATGGACACCTAACATGTCCAAGTTCATGCTAACATGGCTAAGTGATTTGGTCTCTAGTGGCAATAGAACAAGTACTGCATTCAAGCAATCACAGTTCAACGCTTGTGCCATTGCTTTGAATGAGCATTTCCAACTTAGCTTGAATGGAGATCAGATCAAAAATCATAATAGGACATGGAAGCGAAAACTGCAGAAAATAGTGAAACTCAAGGACTTGAGTGGTGCACTATGGGATGAGGACAAGTCTATGATTGTTCTTGATCATGAGCATTACACAAATCATGTTAAGGTAACTATTTTTTTGCTCATGAGTACTTGTTTAATTCTTTCTTTATGTGAAAGTGCTTGCTGAAATGGTTTTGTAATGTTTAATACTTGATGTACTTCTTCCTTAATGCTCAAATACTTCCTGAAATTAGTATCTACAAGTCCAAACACTTCCAAAATTATTCTTTACGTGAAAGTGCTTGCTGAAATGGTTTTGTAATGTCTGAACTTGCTGTACCTCTTTCTTCATGCTCAAGTACTTGTTGAAATTAGTATCTACAAGTCCCAACACTTGCTGAAAATATTCTTGCTGGAATTCTTCCTATATGCTCAAATACTTGCTGCAATTGTTCCTTTTTGTCCAAATACTTACTGAAATTACTTTTATTGTTTCTACAAGGCTCATCCAGAGGACGAACAGTACCTTAACAAGACTATTATTCATTATAAGGAGATGATGAATATAGCTGGAGGGAGCATGGCTACAGGGCAATATGCAAAAGACTCAAGTGACCCTCTTGCTACAGAAGTGGTTAATCTTGAAGAAGAGACAACCAACAAACCCACTGCCCCACATGAAGAGGTTGCACAATCAACCAATGCAGGTTCATCCGGTCCCAAACCAAAAAAGGCCAGATGGTCTTTGGGAGAGCATGAAAGTACTTTCTGGGTTCAGTTTGGAGTACCTTGCTCATTACTATGCATATTTGGTTGACAATCCTCGTGTTGCTATGGCATTCAAGGTGTTGTAAGAGGATCAAAAGAAGGTTTGGGTTTCTAGGTATGTCAAGAATACCTTTCCTGAAGCGTAAGGATGGTGAGTGCATATGTGGTGAACTGGTGATTGACTTTCTTTTGATGCAACCAAAACAGTAACTATGGGTTGTATGGATTAGCTCTTTTGACAACCAAGAAAATAACTATGGGTTGTATAACTATTAAGCTCTAGTAGTACTCTATGGAATGCGGAACTATGAGTTCTATGCACTTGACTTATGTATGAAATGTTGAACTATTATATGTGATGAAGTCCGAAATTTCTACCATCGTTTTGTTTTGTTTGCTGTGAAAAAGTTAAGATTTTTGAAATTATGTCTATACATACTGTGGAATGCTGAACTATGAGTTCTATGCACTTGACTTATGTATGAAATGTTGAACTATTATATGTGATGAAGTCCGAAATTTCTACCATCGTTTTGTTTTGTTTGCTGTGAAAAAGTTAAGATTTTCGAAATTATGTCTATACATACTGTATTTTCCTTCCTCCCATTAAAAGTGCAAATTATGAGGGTAATCTCACCATTTCAAGTAAAAAAGGTTACCACAACCGTTATCCTTCATTCATCCCTCGAACCAAACACTCTGATGGCTATCCTCAACCATACTTCATCCTTTGAACCAAACAAAACATGGGATAACCTCACCCTTCCAACCAAACAGAAAAAAGGGCTATCCCTAGCCACCTGGTTGGGGATACCCACAACCACCCTAGCATGTCCCTTAAACCAAACACATCCCAACATGACCCGTTGGCCTCAAATTTTTGGGTTGGATCAGCGACCCGGCCCATTCCCACCCTGAGTTGCAACTCACTCGGGAAGAAAATGTGATGCATCTCCCTGATCCGGTTTAGGGGGTGGAACCGACTCCGCCTTGGGGATCGAGAAATAGCATGTTAGAGTGCAGCTCACCTTATTTATTTATATTTAAACGGAGGAAAAAGATTTGCCTGATCCATTAATTGAGCAGAAGAGAATTGTCCAGTTAATTAGTGGTAAATCGGGCGAAAACCATCACAAACTAGTGAGCGGCACACACAATATACCCCGCACACACCTCTTCAAAGACAAAGAGGGTCTAGTCGAGACAGCACGTAGGCGTCATCGTCATCACTCCTGCCCTAGAAGGCATCATCGTCATCACTAAACTATGAGCAAACGACTTCGGCTTCGCCGTAGGCGATCGTGGACCCAACTCACTCCGTAGAGACCGAGTGGAGCATATGAAGATCCGCGCCAGAACTCAGCCACCCGTGCCCAGACAACGCAGCTCCGACTCTGGCAAAGAACTACGAAGGAGAACTAGGCACGACTGGCGTCGTGGAAGATTACCAAACGGACCACCTGCTGCTCGTCATCGTACGCCATCGGGCCCCGCCACAGCAGCTTCGACTTTAATGCAACAAACAAGCCGAGGCAATCCCATGAACACACCGAAGAAGAGCCGACTACCTCAACCATTGACATGTCCCCGACATCGCTCATTGTCACCATAGAAGCCTCGATGCCAACACACACCAACATCTTCACCTGTCGCCGCCATGACCGTCCAAAAATCACCCTCGCCACATCGGACCCGCCACTAGTCCCTCCAACTGCCCTCTCCTCCAAAAACGAAGCCCTCAAGAGGTGCACGATGAAAGGGTGCCACCATCATTCGATCCAGAATAGGATATGAGGTTTCCTTTGAAGAAGGATTGGTAGGGGAGACACCACACCATGACAACACATTCAACAAGGTAGCAACGCCCTCGGACGCCATCGTTGCCGGCTCCGACCGTGACCATAGTCAAGTATTCGCCTGGTTTTGTCATCTGAAGCCCCAACCAAACTAGCTGGACCGCCTACCTCCATTCACCCACAACCTGCAACAGAGAGCTCCCAAATCGAAGCCTCCGCCTTGCTGCCTCGGCGTCCTGCGAACTGTCGGAGCTACACAACATGGAGCAGACGACGTCATGTGGCCAGCCAGAGCCGCACCCCCAGTAGACCGAAGCCTGCCGTCGGTGAAGCCATGCGATGCTCCCATGCCGCCTTCGCAGGACGCCGTGACTTGCGCTCCAAGGAGCCGCATTATCGCATGGCGCCGCCGCAACACGAACCTTATTGCAAAGCAGCCCAGGGAGACCACCCCCCGTCGCCGGCCCCAGATCCGCACTGCCATGGATGCACGATGTGACGCCCCCGATTTGACCGTACACTAATCAGACACGCAAATGTGTACGATCAAAATCAAGGACTCACGGGAAGATATCACAACACAACTCTATACACAAATTAAAAATAATACAAGCTTTATATTACAAGCCAGGGGCCTCGAGGGTTTGAATACATCAGCTTGAATACAAATGAGTCAGCGGAAGCAACAATATCTGAGTACAGACATAAGTTAAACAAGATGCCATAAGATGGCTAGCACAAACCGGGATACAGATCGAAAGAGGCGCAGGCCTCCTGCCTGGGATCCTCCTAAACTACTCCTGGTGAAAGTGCAACTATCCCTAGGTGGTTTTGGTAATTCATAACAACATATAGCTCATTGAGCTAATGCTATTCCAAGATGATTATTTCAGGAAAGCTCAATGATTGGCATGGCATGGATGTGAAAGTGGAACCCTCAAAATGCTAAAGACAAAGGATTGGCTCAAGCTCAAAAGCTCAAGACTCTTCATTTTATATTTTAGTGATCCAAGATCACATTGAGTCTTTAGGAAAAGCCAATACTATCAAGGAGGGATGAGGTGTTGCTTAATGAGCCTCTTGCTTCCTGTGCTTAGTGATATGCTCCAAAACCCTCAACTACTTTCCCATATCCACATATGACCTAAACCCTAAGCCAAACTCGGTCCTACCGATTCTTCCTATCCGGCGCCACCGAGTTTCACTTGTCATTAGCCACTGCCAAACCCTAGCAATTCGGTTCTACCGATAAGGATCTCGGTCTCACCGAGATGGGATTGCAAACTCTCTGTTTCCCTTTCGTAACTTTTCGGTCTCACCGAAAGAGCGAATCGGTCCCACCGAGATTGCAATGTAAACTCAGTGTTTCCCCTTTGTAACTTTCGGTCTCACCGAGTTCCACTCGGTCTCACCGAAAGAGCAAATCGGTCCCACCGAGTTTGCCTGACCAACTCTCTGGTTAGCTAATTACCAAATTCGGTCTCACCGAGTTTGTGTAATCGGTCTCACCGAGATTACGTTATGCCCAAATCCTAACCATATCGGTCCTACCGAGTTGCATGTCAGTCCCACCGAAAATCTCTAACCGTCACTAGGTTTACATTTTCGGTCCGACCGAGTTTATTGATTCGGTCCCACCGAGATTGGAAAACTGTGTAGGATTTTGTGTGGAGGCTATATATACCCCTCCACCTCCTTCTCATTCAAGGAGAGAGCCATCAGAACACATACACCATTCCAACTCATATGTTCTGAGAGAGAACCACCTACTCATGTGTTGAGACCAAGATATTCCATTCCTACCATATGAATCTTGATCTCTAGCTTTCCCAAGTTGCTTTCCACTCAAATCTTCTTTCCACCAAATCCAAATCCTATGAGAGAGAGTTGAGTGTTGGGGAGACTATCATTTGAAGCACAAGAGCAAGGAGTTCATTACCTACACACCATTTGTTACTTCTTGGAGAGTGGTGTCTCCTAGATTGACTAGGTGTCACTTGGGAGCCTCCGACAAGATTGTGGAGTTGAACCAAGGAGTTTGTAAGGGCAAGGAGATCGCCTACTTCGTGAAGATCTACCGCTAGTGAGGCAAGTCCTGTGTGGGCGATGGCCATGGTGGGATAGACAAGGTTGCTTCTTCGTGGACCCTTTGTGGGTGGTTGCTTCTTCGTGGACCCTTCGTGGGTGGAGCCCTGTGTGGACTCGTGCAAACGTTACCCTTGGGTGGAGCCCTGTGTGGACTCGCGCAACCGTTACCCTTCGTGGGTTGAAGTCTCCATCAACGTGGATGTAGGATAGCACCACCTATCCGAACCACGGGAAAAACATCCGTGTCTCCAATTGCGTTTGAATTCTCCAAACCCTTCCCTTTACATTCTTGCAAGTTGCATGTTTTACTTTCCGCTGCCTATATACTCTTTGCATGCTTGCTTGAATTATGTGATGATTGCTTGACTTGTCCTAAATTAGCTAAAATCTGCCAAGAATTAAAATTGGGAAAAGGTTAAGTTTTTATTTGGTCAAGTAGTCTAATCACCCCCCTCTAGACATACTTTCGATCCTACAAGTGGTATCAGAGCTTTGGTCTCCATTTGCTTTGATCTTCATAGCTTTTGGTGGTCATAGCCTTGGTTTCACAACCTAGGAGAGTATGGCGTCTAGCGAGGGAAATTATCACCGTAGAGGTCCTTACTTTGATGGTACTAATTTTGCTAGTTGGAAGCATAAAATGAAAATGCATATTCTTGGACATAACCCCGCCGTTTGGGCTATTGTGTGTGTTGGTTTGCAAGGTAACTTCTTTGATGGGAGAGAACCGAACCGTGAAGCTACCGCGGATGAGTTGAAGATGTTGCAATACAATGCTCAAGCTTGTGATATTCTCTTCAACGGATTGTGCCCCGAAGAATTCAACAAAATCAGCCGTCTTGAGAATGCGAAGGAAATTTGGGACACTTTGATTGATATGCACGAAGGTACCGACTCCGTCAAGGAATCCAAGTTGGATGTGCTTCAAAGCCAACTTGACAAGTTCAAGATGAAGGATGGTGAAGGTGTCGCCGAAATGTACTCTAGGCTTGCTCTCATCACAAATGAGATTGCCGGCTTAGGAAGTGAAGAGATGACCCATAGATTCATCATCAAGAAGATTCTAAGAGCCTTGGATGGAAAATATGATACCGTGTGCACATTGATCCAAATGATGCCCAATTACAAAGATCTCAAGCCAACGGAGGTGATTGGAAGAATTGTTGCTCATGAGATGTCACTTAAGGATAAAGAGGAACTTCACAACAAATCAAGTGGTGCCTATAAAGCCTCATGTGAAGCCCCTACATCATCAAGTGAGAAACAAGACTTCAATGAAGAATTGAGCTTAATGGTGAAGAACTTCAACAAGTTCTACAAGAGTAGAAGCAAAGATAGAAGCTCCAAGTCAAGGTCCTACAATGACAAAAGATCTTCTAGTCGAGAGCGAAACTGCTACAATTGTGGAAGACCCGGACACTATTCCAATGAGTGTACGGCTCCCTACAAGAGAAGAGAAGATTCTCCAAAAAGAAGAAGCAAAGGATCACCACCAAGAGAGAGAAGGAGTAGAGATGATCGTTATGAACGAAGATACTCACGGAGAAGCAAGGATTCAGAAAGGAAGGAAAAATCGTCAAGGAGCTACACAAGACGAAGACATCAAGCTCATGTTGGTGAATGGGTATCCGACTCCGACTCCGACAGCCACTCCGAGAGAAGTTATCACTCCGACTCCGAAGATACTCAAGATGAAGGTGTTGCCGGTCTAGCACTTGTGTCAACCAACTCCTACGACATATTTGACTCACCAAATAAAGGAATTGGAAGATGCTTCATGGCCAAAGGTCCTAAGGTAACACACCCCGAGTATGTTGATTTCAATAGTGATGAAGATGACTTGTTAGGTGATGATTTGCTTGTTGACAACTCTAGTGATGAATACTATGATGAAACGTCAATTAAACATGCTAATCAAGATAAAACGAATGACAATGATAAGGAGAAGATTGAGGCCCTAACTAAAGAACTAAACACTCTTAAGTTAGCTCATGAAACCATCTTCGAAGATCATCGAGAACCTTTAAGAGCTCATGAGAAATTACGCTTTGAAAAGCTCAATCTTGAGCAAGAGCATGAGTTCTTAAAAGCAATCAATGATGATCTCCGCAAGAAAAGTTCTTCTTACATTGCCAAGCGTTTACTCTTATCCACTTACATGCCTCAAGTCAAGTCTAGTAACAAGAACAAGAAAGATTCTTCCTCCAGTAGTAACAATGATCATGCTAAATCCAATATTGTTACTTCTAGTAGCTCTCTTGATTCCACTAATGATTCTCTTAGCCAAGTTACACTTGAGAAAGAAAATAGTTTATTGAAGGGAATTATAGAGAAAGGAGTGTACAAAAGCCTTGCCGGGAGTAAGCAATTCAAGGAAATTGTGCGCAAGCAAGGAATGCACCGGAAGAATCAAGGTGTTGGTTTTGAACGAAAGTTCAATGCCAATGGAGTTGAGTGGGAAGAAGATCAATACCCCAAGACAAAGTTTATTCCTCAACAAGAGAAGTATACTTCTTTCAAGGGGACACAAGCTCAAGATGATCTTCCACCACAAGACTACAAGCAAAAAGGCAAGGACAAGCTTCAAGAGGAAATTGATGCATTTAAAGAAGCTCCAAAGACCTTAGTCAAGTGGATTCCCAAGACTACTTCAAGTTCCACTTCATCAAGTATGACTACAACTCCAAGGATTCCCATCAAGATGGTGTGGATCCAAAAGAAGAAGAACTAGAGAGTTCTTGAGGGTGACTCCGCCAACATACTTCACTCTTATCATTTTGGCAAGAACAAGTGCAATCAACTTCCACATCTTGCACTAGTTCAAGGAGTCACAAACCCTCTTGTTGGTAAGACAAGGGACAAGGTAATCTAAAAGTTTTCATGGACATCATCTTTGTGTGCATCACTCTATCTCTATGGATATCCTTGTTTGTTCCTTGTGGGACTAACCCATGTAGGTATTGAAAGTGCAATTCACTCAAATGGATAGCTCCAAGAGATCTACATCAACATTGAGCATCCACATCTTCAATATCTACATGAAGTCATCATCGACAAAACCCAAGGTTAGTTCATCCCTCTTAGGGGGGATATCACATCTAGGGGGAGCTTTAATCTAAGACTTGAGCTAAAGCAACTCTAAAGATGTGAACAAAACAATGCTTTATGTAAAAGTGGTAACCCCACTTGAGCTTAAACGATGAGTATGACCTATGATCAAGTGTTCTCACTTGACTCCTAAGTCAATATACTCATATATAGATGACCTAGTCATCGCAAATTGCTTGATAGATGCTAGAATTGGTTGTGCATGCCTTGTCACATATTTCATTTGCCATCTTATTGTGTGAGCATGCTGGTTGCATATTTTACTCATTCGAGGACATCCACTTGTTGTTTTGATTGTTCGGCTTTATTTCTTTTTGCCAAGTGGATGGAAAAGAATACCTAAGAACCTCCTCTAGCTATCTATGCTTTTCTCGTCTCAAATTCTATTCATGCTGCATCACAAAATTTGATCAAGTTAGATTCGAACCACTCTGTGTGAGGAGCGCTCGGAGTCCCCGATTCGTCATAGACTTAAACTTCCAAAACCTCTTTATGATTCTCGGTCTGACCGATAGTCCACTTTCGGTCCTACCGAGATCATTAAGTTGATCTAGGTTTTCGATCTCGGTGCAACCGATTTGAACCTTTCGGTCACACCGAGTTTCAGTAACTGCTTGCAGTTATGAATCTCGGTGCCACCGAGTTGTTCCACTCGGTCACACCGACAGGGTCGGGCTATATATAGTCACGGGCAAAATTTTGGAAATTTCTTCGAACCCCTTCGCCCGCGCGATAGCCTGCTCTACCAACGTGCTCTCCGGATCGTCTTCTCGCCGCCAGCCGCCTCCAGTCGCTGGTCTCCGTCACCGTCAACGGGAATTCTGCCCCGCCGTTGCCGCCGTAGCAAGTCCCCGCCGAACTAGGGTATGGACTTGATCTTTGTGCTATTCTCCAATCTGATTCCTAGCACATTGTGTTCCTCATGATTCTTGCCACGATTGAAACACTCCTATCCAGTCAAAATGCCCGTAGATTAGCTTTGATTCGAAAATTTTAGGGTTAGGTTTCTGCCAAAACCATCTCGGACCCACCGAGTTGAAAAACTCGGTCCCACCGATTTGGCTTATGCCATTGCACAAGTGAGACTCGGTCTGACCGAGAATTACTTATCGGTGTGACCGATTTTGGAACTCTGTGAAACCCTAGCAGTCTCGGTGCCACCGAACTGTGACTCGGTCCTACCGAGTTCACTAGTTTAGGTTCCAAAACTGCTTCGGTATCACCGAGTTTGAAAATCGGTAGATCCGAGATGATTTCAGTGGGAAACTAAAACTAAGTTTTTGGATCATTCTTTTGCAAAAATCTCTGCATTTTGTGATGCTCATCCTTTCTACCTCATCTATAATCTGTTCACAGGGTCAGCAGTCAGAGTTTGCAGCATGTCTGATCAAAGTGATAGCCAGAATGTGTCAGAACAGCAAGTGGTGATGAGTGAGGGCACTAGTCCCTCCAGTTCTTCTGATGAAGGCAGCAGGAGCACTCCTAGCAACTTGCCAAAAGCTGCCACGAGACAGAGGAAGAAGAGGACTTCTGATTCCGAAGATGAAGATTATGTGGCAGAGGAAGAGGCCACTTCCAAGAGAGTTGAGCCAGCTCAAGGCACTAAGCCAGGCCTGAAAATCAAAAGGCCAGTAGGCAGGCAACCAATGTCAAAGGCCAGAATGTCAACTGAGAAGCCCATAGAGCCAGTTGCAGCTGAGGGCAAGAAAAGAAAGGAAAGGGTGAAGAAGACCGTGGCTAGAGTGCTTGGCAAAGCTTCCATCATGGAAGAGGAAGAAGAAGAAGAGGTAGCTGCACCAGCACCCAAGGCACCCAAGCTGATGGGTGATGCTATCAAATCAGGGGCTGCTGCATCTAAGCCCAAGGCTGCATCAAAGGTCAAGACAGCACCTAAGAGAAATACAAGGAGCATCCTAGCTGCTGAAAAGAACAAGGCCCCAGTGCCTGAAGCTGCAGAAGAAGAGGAAGAGAATGTCCTGAGAAAGCTAAAGCCCAAGATCCCAGACCACAACGATGCTCATCCTGTGGCTGAGGATATGAAGCTCAGGAGAGATTCAGGGCTGAGGAAGTGGAGAGAAGCAGACCCGTATGCTTCAAGGAGAAGGACAACAGTTGACTACAGGTTTCACACCAAGGAGCAGCAGGATTTTTATGAGACAGTGCTGCTAGATAAGAAGCCCATTGTCTGTGATATGCGATGGGTTGATTGGCAATACATTAAGGACAATGAGGAGCATTATCTTATCTATCTTATGTGATCTTTCACTTTTCTTGGTGATGAGTGCATGTATTTCATTCTTATCATTTTAAGCGCTCCACCAAGATGTATGTGACATGGAAGAGTAACCCATGACTCTAACTCCTTGTGCATTTGCAGTCCAAAGCAAATTTTAAATATGCACAAGTTTAGGGGGAGCTCTTACTTATCACATACTTCTCAAAGCGACGATATATTTCATGCTTATTATCATTTGTCGAAGATTTGATCTATATGTTGTCATCAATTACCAAAAAGGGGGAGATTGAAAGTGAAACTATCCCTAGGTGGTTTTGGTAATTCATAACAACATATAGCTCATTGAGCTAATGCTATTCCAAGATGATTATTTCAGGAAAGCTCAATGATTGGCATGGCATGGATGTGAAAGTGGAACCCTCAAAATGCTAAGGACAAAGGATTGGCTCAAGCTCAAAAGCTCAAGACTCTTCATTTTATATTTTAGTGATCCAAGATCACATTGAGTCTTTAGGAAAAGCCAATACTATCAAGGAGGGATGAGGTGTTGCTTAATGAGCCTCTTGCTTCCTGTGCTTAGTGATATGCTCCAAAACCCTCAACTACTTTCCCATATCCACATATGACCTAAAACCTAAGCCAAACTCGGTCCTACCGATTCTTCCTATCCGGCGCCACCGAGTTTCACTTGTCATTAGCCACTGCCAAACCCTAGCAATTCGGTTCTACCGATAAGGATCTCGGTCTCACCGAGATGGGATTGCAAACTCTCTGTTTCCCTTTCGTAACTTTTCGGTCTCACCGAAAGAGCGAATCGGTCCCACCAAGATTGCAATGTAAACTCAGTGTTTCCCCTTTGTAACTTTCGGTCTCACCGAGTTCCACTCGGTCTCACCGAAAGAGCAAATCGGTCCCACCGAGTTTGCCTGACCAACTCTCTGGTTAGCTAATTACCAAATTCGGTCTCACCGAGTTCGTGTAATCGGTCTCACCGAGATTACGTTATGCCCAAACCCTAACCATATCGGTCCTACCGAGTTGCATGTCAGTCCCACCGAAAATCTCTAACGGTCACTAGGTTTACATTTTCGGTCCGACCGAGTTTATTGATTTGGTCCCACCGAGATTGGAAAACTGTGTAACGGTTGGATTTTGTGTGGAGGCTATATATACCCCTCCACCTCCTTCTCATTCGAGGAGAGAGCCATCAGAACACATACACCATTCCAACTCATATGTTCTGAGAGAGAACCACCTACTCATGTGTTGAGACCAAGATATTCCATTCCTACCATATGAATCTTGATCTCTAGCTTTCCCAAGTTGCTTTCCACTCAAATCTTCTTTCCACCAAATCCAAATCCTATGAGAGAGAGTTGAGTGTTGGGGAGACTATCATTTGAAGCACAAGAGCAAGGAGTTCATTACCTACACACCATTTGTTACTTCTTGGAGAGTGGTGTCTCCTAGATTGGCTAGGTGTCACTTGGGAGCCTCCGAAAAGATTGTGGAGTTGAACCAAGGAGTTTGTAAGGGTAAGGAGATCGCCTACTTCATGAAGATCTACCGCTAGTGAGGCAAGTCCTGTGTGGGCGATGGCCATGGTGGGATAGACAAGGTTGCTTCTTCGTGGACCCTTTGTGGGTGGTTGCTTCTTCGTGGACCCTTCGTGGGTGGAGCCCTGTGTGGACTCGCGCAACCGTTACCCTTGGGTGGAGCCCTGTGTGGACTCGCGCAACCGTTACCCTTCGTGGGTTGAAGTCTCCATCAACGTGGATGTAGGATAGCACCACCTATCCGAACCACGGGAAAAACATCCGTGTCTCCAATTGCGTTCGAATTCTCCAAACCCTTCCCTTTACATTCTTGCAAGTTGCATGTTTTACTTTCCGCTGCCTATATACTCTTTGCATGCTTGCTTGAATTATGTGATGATTGCTTGACTTGTCCTAAATTAGCTAAAATCTGCCAAGAACTAAAATTGGGAAAAGGTTAAGTTTTTATTTGGTCAAGTAGTCCAATCACCCCCCCTCTAGACATACTTTCGATCCTACACCTGGTCATCGATAGTGGCCTGCACGTAGTAGTAGGCACCTCCAGTGTAGTAGGAGTCGTCGTCGACGGTGGCGTCTGGCTCCTGGACTCCATCGTCTGGTCGCAACAATCGGGTATAGAAAGGAGAAAAAAGGGGAGCAAAGCAACTGTGAGTACTCATCCAAAGTACTCACAATCAAGGAGCTACACTACATATGCATTGGTATCAAATGAAAGGGGTAGTATATGTGGACTGGACTGCAGAATGCCAGAATAAGAGGGGGATAGCTAGTCCTATCGAAGACTACGCTTCTAGCAACCTCCATCTTGAAGCAGTAGAAGAGAGTAGATGGTAAGTTAACCAAATATCATCACATAGCATAATCCTACCCGGCGATCCATTCCTCATCGCCCTGTGAAAGAGCGATCACCGGGTTGTATCTGGCACTTGAAAGGGTGTGTTTTATTAAGTATCCGATTCTAGTTGTCATAAGGTCAAGGTACAACTCCGGGTCGTCCTTTTACCGAGGGACATGGCTATTCGAATAGATAAACTTCCCTGCAGGGGTGCACCATATTTCCCAACACGCTCGATCCCCTTTGTCCGGACACACTTTCCTGGGTCATGCCCGGCCTCGGAAGATCAGCACGTCGTAGCCCTACCTAGGCACAACAGAGAGGTCAGCACACCGGTCTAAATCCCATGGCGCAGGGGTCTGGGCCCATCGCCCATTGCAAACCTGCACGTTGTGTACGCGGCCGGTGAGCAGACCTAGCAACCTCCATTACAAAGGAAGTTGCGTTACACAGTCCAACCCGCCGCGCGCCGCTCAGTCGCAGACGTCATGAAGGCTTCGGCTGATATCACGACGTCGAGTGCCCATAACTGTTCCCGTGTAGTTGGTTAGTGCGTATAGGCCAGTGGCCAGACTCAGATCAAATACCAAGATCTCGTTAAGCGTATTATTTTGAAGTAACCGCGAACGCCGACCAGGACGAGGCCCACCTCTCTCCTAGGCGGTCCCAACCTGCCCTGTCGCTCCACCACAAAGTAACAGTTGGGGGCTGTCCGGAACTCAGGCCCACCACTACCTGGATGGAGCCACCTGTCCTTTCAGCCCCCACATCGGAATCACATGCGGGTACTCTACGAGCCGACCCGACTTTAGTCATCACATGTATAGTATGTAATATGAATGTATATATCCGTGATCACCTCCCGAGTGATCACGGCCTGATAGTATAGCATGGCAGACGGACAAGAATGTAGGGCCACTGATGAAGTACTAGCAACCTATACTAAGCATGTAGGCTTGCAGGTAAAGGTATCAACATTTGCAACAACAATGACAGGCTATGCATCAGAATAGGATTAACGGAAAGCAGTAACATGCTACACTACTCTAATGCAAGCACTAGAGAGAAGAATAGGCGATATCTGGTGATCAAGGGGGGGCTTGCCTGGTTGCTCTGGCAAGTAGGGGTCGTCAACAGCGTAGTCGATCGGGGCACCAGCAGCAGCGTCAGTCTCGTAGTCTACCGGAGAGAAGAGGGGAAAAAACAATGAGTACAATGCAAACAAATGCATATCGATGCATGACATGACAAGTAACGGTGCTAGGTGTGCCCTAACGCAGTACGAGGTGATACCGGCGAAGGGGGAAAACAACCGGGAAAGTTTTCCCGGTGTTTCGCGTTTTCGGACAGATGAACCATAGGGGGAAAATTGCGTGTTCGCTATGCTAGGGACGTGTGGTGGATGAACAGACTGCATATTTGGGTTCGTCTCATCGTTCTGAGCAACTTTCATGTACAAAGTTTTCCCATCCGAGCTACGGTTTATTTTATATTAATTTTTAAAGATTTAAATCATTTTTAGGATTAACAGGATTAATTAATTTAGAAAATACAATTATGACGTCAGCACGATGTCAGCATGACGTCAGCGGTCAACTCTGACCGTTGATCGGTCAAACTGACACGTGGGTCCCACTCGTCACAGACTTAGGTTAACTAAACCGGGTTAATTAGGCTAATTTATTTTAATTAGATTAGTTAAACATGATTGATTAACTTAATTAACTTGTTAATTGATTAAATAATTAACTATTAATTTATTTACTCTAACATTTTTTATTCACTTTTTTATAATCCGTTTCGTTCTAATCCGGGGCTGGCCCCACTGGTCAGGGACCCAGCCCAACCGGGGCGGGCGAACGGGAAAAGGGCGCAGGGCGCGGGCGCCGCCCGAACGGGCACTGCGGGCGCTTGACCGCTGGCGATGACAAGGGCACGGCGGAGGTAGGCGGGGCTTCCGGCGGAGGGTGTCGGGGCACTGTCGGTGATGCGGGGCTAGGCACGCGGTTGGGGTAGCGGCAGAGGGAGCACTCGCCTGGCGGGTCGAGGAGACGCGGTGAGGCTGCGGCGGGCGGCGCAGGCACACATCGAGTGAGGGGACGGCGAGCAAGGGGCCTCGGCGGTCGGCGTGAGCGCGCGGTGGCTGGAGTTGGGGGTGTTACAGGGCACGGGCGAGGCGCGGGGGTGGCACATGAGCGGTTGTGCGCGTGTGGCCGTGGACGCGAGGTGCCGACGACGGTGGAGCGGTGACCGTGGAGCAGAGACAGGGCGTAGCAGCTGCGAGCGGAGCCGGCGAGGGGCGTAGCGCGCGAGGCAGCGGGCGGGCAGGCACGGGGCTACGTCAAGCAGCAGCGGTCGAGGTCGGGCGCGCGGAGCAGCGGCAACAACAGCGGTTGCGAGCGCTTGGCGAGGCGGGGACGAAATCAGGGCAGAGTGGGCGCGCAGTGAAGGGCCGGTGAGCGGACGATGCGGAGTACGGGCGGAGGAGGAAGATGGGAGGCAGAGGCCGACGGCCTCACCATCGTTGTAGATGATCAGGGCAGTGAGGCACGAAGAAGCGGGGCGAGGAGGAGATGAGGAAGGGACGATTCGGCGAGGAGGCAGACGGACGGCGTGGCGGCTCCGCGAGGTGGTTCTGACGACGGCGGGGTCGAGCGGCGGGCGAGGCAGTCCAGCACGATGAGGCGGCGGCGGTTCTCGAGCGGCGGCGCCAACGGGATCCCGATCCAGATCAGATCGGGGGGAGTGGACTGAGCGGGGGAGTGGGGAATATGGGCTAGGGTTCGGTGGGAGTGGGGGGTTAAGCAGGGGTTGGGTGGGCCGGTCGGGTGGCTTGGTTGCCTAGTTGGGCCGAACAGGCAGGGGTGGTTTCCTTTCCTATTTTTCCTTTTCTGTTCTGCCTTTTTCTTTTTATTTATTTTTCCTTATTATTGTTTTCTTTTAGTTTTCTATTTTATTATAGTTTTGTAAAATACTAAAGTTGTACCTAATTTAGTTTTAATAAACATGCCACTGCCCCAATAGTTTTGGGCAATTAAATAACTTAGTTAATATTTTATTAATTGAAAAAGGCATTTATTTATGTGTTTAAGCTGCAGTTTTATCTAAGTAAGGGCATTTAAATATTTTATAATATTTTATTCCTTTACCAATAAGCCTTTGCATTTATTTTTCACACTTAGAACATTTTAGTTTTAATGTTTGAGAACTTTTAGTGTTTGGCTTTATTTTAAATTTGAATTTGAATTACGTTTGAATCAACGCGTGTTTAATTAACGGGAATCGTGGTGATGTGGCATCATTAGTAGGGAATTACTGTAGCTTAATTATCTAGGCGTCACAATTCTCCTCCACTATAAGAAATCTCGTCCCGAGATTTAAGAGGCGTAAGGGGGGAAGGTTCTGGTTACGAAACTCTAGCGAGTGTTCTCGATCTTAGTTGCTCTCCTCGAAGTGGTCGATCCATAACGCTGATGTCTTCATACTTCAGCCTAAGGTCATCATGATGAAGTCGGCATCCTTTCTTCGGAACTCCATCGTACTTACGAAAAGGATAAGGGGTAGCTTCGGAAGAACGGAACTCTACAAGGTGGCTATCTGGTTTATAACCCAGGGAATGTGGTAGAAAGTAACCCTCAAGTTGAAACTTTAGAAAATATTGAGAGCAAAGTAAGAAGGTACAATAAGAAGTTTCAAGCGGGTAGGCAATCGTTCTATGTCTGAAGCAGGTCCAGAAAGGGGCTCAAAGCAACGGAAATAAGTACTGTGCCTGATACTAGAATTGATGATCTCTTGGAAGGTGGCTCGTGAATTACATAGGAGGCCACGCATGAGGAATAAATATGGAAACAGGGGGTGTACAGGAGAGTCAGGTTTCAATCCTGTGACCTGTGGGTTATAGGCCCACCATGGGGGTTAAAGTAAGAGGGGCAGCGACATCTTGCATGGCCATGATAGCAAGACATGTCAGGAGATAGCCTGTCAGTTATGTTGGCATCAACCAGTACCAAGGGCGAGGGACGAGGAGAACCATTTTCCTGCTCGTTGAATGAGGTGGACCAATAGGCAAGGTTCTCGTCTATCGGTGGCTACCAGAATGTCATCAACAATAGTAATAGGGTCTTACTGACAGAGTTGTACACCGAGGTGTTTACATAAGCAGTGAATTATTACTGCTTAGATCATATAGATCACAAGAAAGTTTAAACAAAACAATGGAAAGGAAAATGTGTTTAAACACATATTTCAGGGGGTATATTCTTCCCAAGGGCAAGCAGAGCAGGATATCCATGACAGGATAGAACATAGTAAACCATTTAGGTAATGGGGGAGGAATTTCATGGCATTGCCCATACAACGATGTTAGGATAATTGATAAAGAAAATTTGGCATTGTGCTTCAATTGTTCTTATTGAAGATCGGAGTACCACAGACATACTCCGAGATAGCATTGACATGGTCTTCAAGTGAAGGCCAGACTTTGGATACACAAAGGATCCATCAGGAACAACTCATAGAATAAGTCTTGCAATTTACTCATGGAAGAATGACTAACCTTGCTAGAAAGGAAACTATAACAATAGGCCCTCCGAGCAGGCGTGTTAGGATGACATCACCTTATCAGGTTAAAGACCAATGTTATAACTCTTGGGAATATGTTCCAACCATCATACCTGACCGAGATTCAAGTTCGATTTGGTGTCAGGATACCCCAGACTCAGGATGCCTGAGAAGAAAAGGTGCAACTCAAATTGACGAGATGACATTGTAAGATTATCGGGGAAATGAACTATGGAAGCAAGTGCTGAATCATGAGTTCATCATTTAACCAAGGAGAGGACGAGGAGGTGGCTGATGAACTCAGTGACAATTCATTGAGATTTTCAAAAGATGGATATCCACAATTATGTGCACAAGGAGATAACATTTGTCAGATCAAATGATATAATGATGTATGCTCAAGGAAAACATACACATTTAAACATTGGTTGAAGGTGCACCCGAAATACAGTCTTAGGTAGCATAATCAATGTTAGAATGGTGAATCGATAACAAATGGTCTAAGAATGAAATGTCGACTATTTATTTCAAAGTAATAGGGTTGCTAGAAGGAAAGAATCCAAACAACACCATTCACTTGTTGGAATCAACACGGGGACCAAGAAAAGAATGGTGATGGCGAGAAGCATCACTATACCAAGAATCCTTAAGGGGTGGTGAAATTCTCATGACATTCTTAGCATAAAGATGATAATACTCCAAGGTAAAGAAGAACAAATGCTGGGTAGCAAGCATCTCAAGGTATATCACAAAACACGAACAAGTTTGTGTTGGAGGGAAGGCCATAAAGTGGTCGATGACAACACAAATCATCGAGGGCAAGGATGGTATTTCTCATCATGAATTCAATTGATATCCTGGAAGAGCTCAGAATGCTGATCATGATCATGACACATTTGTCGAGAGATTTCATGAAGATGTAACCGATCGGCGATGACATCAAGTCAACGAAATGATGAAGCGAAAAAATTATTGGAACCACAAGTATGCCACAAACTCGAAATCAAGCTTGTTGTTCAAGGCGAAATGATATGACGAGGAAAATCAACGTAAGCTTAGCTCATCGTTGAAAGTGGTGCTCCGGGAATAAGGACCAGGTAGCATAGTTAAAATCATTGATGACCCACAAGTATAGGGGATCTATCGTAGTCCTTTCGATAAGTAAGAGTGTCGAACCCAATAAGGAGCAGAAGGAAATGATAAGCGGTTTTCAGCAAGGTATTCTCTGCAAGTACTGAAATAAGTGGTAACAGATAGTTTTGTGACAGGATAAATTGTAACGAGCAACAAGTGACAAAATTAAATAAAGTGCAGCAGGGTGGCCCAATCCTTTTGGTAGCAAAGGACAAGACGGAACGAACTCTTATAATAGGAAAAGCGCTCCCGAGGACACATGGGAATATCATCAAGCTAGTTTTCATCACGTTCATATGATTCGCGTTCTATACTTTGATAATTTGATATGTGGGTGGACCGGTGCTTGGGTGTTGTTCTTACTTGAACAAGCATCCCACTTATGATTAACCTCTATTGCAAGCATCCGCAACTACAACAAAAGTATTAAGGTAAACCTAACCATAGCATGAAACAAGTGGATCCAAATCAGCCCCTTACGAAGCAACGCATAAACTAGGGTTTAAGCTTCTGTCAGTCTAGCAACCCATCATCTACTTATTACTTCCCAATGCCTTCCTCTAGGCCCAAATAATGGTGAAGTGTTATGTAGTCAACGTTCACATAACACCACTAGAGGCTAGACAACATACATCTTATCAAAATATCAAACGAATACCAAATTCACATGACTACTCATAGCAAGACTTCTCCCTTGTCCTCAGGAACGAACGTAATTACTCACAAAGCATATTCATGTTCATAATCAGAGGGGTAATAATATGCATATAGGATCTGAACATATGATCTTCCACCAATTAAACCAACTAGCATCAACTACAAGGGGTAATCAACACTACTAGCAACGTACTAGCACCAATCCCGGACTTTGAGACAAGAATTGGATACAAGAGATGAACTAGGGTTTGGAGATGAGATGGTGCTGGTGAAGATGTTGATGGAGATTGCCCTCTCCCGATGAGAGGAGCGTTGGTGATGACGATGGTGATGATTTCCCCCTCCGGGAGAGAAGTTTCCCCGGCAGAACAGCTCTGCCGGAGCTCTAGATTGGATCCGCCAAGGTTCCGCTTCGTGGCGGCGGAGTCTCGTCCCGAAAAGTTCCTCCTTATTTTTTTCTCATCGAAAGACCTCATATAGGAGAAGATGGATGTCGGAGAGCCACCAGGGGGCCCACGAGGTAGGGGGCGCGCCCTAGGGTGGGGGGCGCCCCCCACCCTCGTGAGAAGGGTGTGGGCCCCCTGGCCTTCATCCTTTGCGAGGATTTTTCTTTATTTATTTTAAGGCATTCCGTGGAGTTTCAGGACTTTTGGAGTTGCGCAGAATAGGTCTCTAATATTTGCTCCTTTTCCAGCCCAGAATTCCAGCTGCCGGCGTTCTCCCTCTTTATGTAAACCTTGTAAAATAAGAGAGAATAGCCATAAGTATTGTGACATAAAGTGAAATAATAGTCCATAATGCAATAAATATCGATATAAAAGCATGATGCAAAATGGACGTATCAACTCCCCCAAGCCTAGACCTCGCTTGTCCTCAAGCAAAAAGCCGATAACAATAAATATGTCCTCATGTTTAGAGGTAGAGGCATCGATAAAAATAAAATACGGACATGAAGGCATCATGATTATTCTCATAACAGCAACTTATATAGATTTTGTCATATGATTACTTATGTTGCAGTGATGATCTATTCACAATGCAAAAGTATAAATCATAAACCTTATTGGGCTCCGACAAACTATAATCTCAGTGATTGAAGCAATTGCAATTTATCATAACATCGGAAAGAGTCTATGTCAGAGCTAAAAAGCAAGTCCACATAGTCAACTATCATTTAGTCCCCCATAATTGCTAACACTCACGCAATACTTGTGGTTACAGAGTTTTAATCAGGCATAGAGAAAGATAGGGGCTTATAGTTTTGCCCCACAACCTTTTACCTCAAGGGTAATGTCAACAATAATGGTTCATGCTCCCCTACATCCAATTAGATATATATATATATATATCATGTTCTTTCCAACATGCTGAGCTTGCCAAAGGATAAAATGAAAAAGGAAAGGTGAAGATCACCGTGACTCTTGTATAAGGCAGAAGATAATAATAAAAGATAGGCCCTTCGCAGAGGGAAGCAGAGGTTGCCATGCGCTTTTATGGTTGGATGCATAAAATCTCAATGCGAAAGAACGTCACTTTATATTGCCCCTTGTGATATGAACCTTTATTATGCAGTCCGTCACTTTTATTACTTCCACATCACAAGATCGTATAAAGCTTATTTCTCCCACACCAATCAATCATACATATTTAGAGCAATTTTTATTGCTTTGCACCGATGACAACTTACTTGAAGGATCTTACTCAATCCATAGGCAGATATGGTGGACTCTCATGGCAAAACTGGTTTAGGGATTTTGGAAGCACAAGTAGTATTTCTACTTGGTGCTGAGAATTTGGCTAGCCTGAGGGGGAAAGGCAAGCTCAACAAGTTAGAGGAACCATGACAACATACTTTATCTCAGATGTAAGAAAGACATAACTCATTACGTTGTCTTCCTTGTCCAACATCAACTCTTTAGCATGTCATATTTTAATGAGTGCTCCGAATCATAAAAGATGTCAATGATAATATATCTATATGTGAAACCTCTCTTTCCTTAGTACTTCCTATTAATTGCAACAATGACCAAAGCTATGTCTGCCAACTCCCAACAACTTTTAATCATCATACTCTTTCTATGTGAAGTCATTACTCTCAATAAGATCAATATGAACTTTTTTGTTTCTTTTTATTCTTTTCTTCTTTCTTTTATTCACCCAAGATTATGGAAAAACAATCAAGCCCTTGACTCAACACTAATTTTTATTATATATAGCTCATGGACTCAATTACATAGAGAGATCATAAAGCAAAACTCAAAACTAGATCATGCCATAAACTTTATTCTACTAGATCAAGATATGGCTAATAAGATCGAACTAAGAAAAACGTTAAAGATAGGAGTAGTGATTGTGATACGATACCGGGGCACCTCCCCCAAGCTTGGCAGTTGCCAAGGGGAGTGCCCATACCCATGTGATTATGTCTCCTTCTTTGTTGTCGGTGTAATATTCTTGGCGATGATTCCCCTCAGGATGCGGTTCTCCTCCTCGAGCTTATTGACTTGCTGTTTGAGGTCCATTATTTCCTTACGAAGCTTTCCTGTGACAGCTAAAGCTCCTTGCACCCAAGGGTGTTGCATAGCTGCGGGAGAACAAGTGACACTCCTCTTCATATTTTCATAAGAAAGAAATCTAACATCAGAAGGGATAACCGAGTTTGGAATAGCTGAGCTCTATAGTTCCCCCATCGTGAACCCAACTCGGAGGCGACAGGTGACTTCTTGGTCCACCATGGCATCTACTCTCATCAAGTCAGCCTCCATCTCCTCCTCCGTTGCTGGCCCAAAGTGGTCAGTGTCGCTGTTTGCCCTTGGTTCCGGTGCCGGATTAGATACCCGGCTCTCCCCGATTGACTCTTCAGAAGACATCTTGCCCTAATCTGCAGCAGCAATAGCTCGAAAACAAAAACAGAGGTATTTTGCGTGATACGGGAGTCAAAACCTTCGGGAAAATATATAATGAATTTTTACCGACCAAAATACGTAACGTGCAAGAAAACGGAGTCCGGAAGGCACACGAGGTAGGGGGGCGCGCCCACCACCCTCGTGGGGCCCTCGTGTCCTTCCCGGACTGCTACTTATTTTTCTATTTTTCTAAATATTCCAAAATGGAGAAATATTGCCTTAAAAATTGTTTTGGAGTCGGTTTACTTACCGTACCACATACCTATTCCTTTTCGGAGTCTGAAACGTTCCGGAAAGTGTCTCTTATGTATTCCTCCGGGGTTACGGTTTCAATAATATTGGTTTCAACATTTATGGGATTACCTGAGATATAATGTTTGACTCTTTGACCGTTTACCACCTTCGGATTTGTGCCCTCAAAGTTGTTGATTTTTATGGCACCAGAACGATAGATCTCCTCGATAACATAGGGGCCTTCCCATTTAGAGAGAAGTTTTCCTGCAAAAAATCTTAAACGAGAGTTGTATAGCAATACATAATCACCTAAATTAAACTCACGCTTTTGTATCCTTTTGTCATGCCATCTTTTAACTTTTTCTTTAAACAACTTGGCATTCTCATAAGCTTGGGTTCTCCATTCGTCAAGTGAGCTAAGATCAAATAACCTATTCTCACCCGCAAGTTTAAAATCATAGTTGAGTTCTTTAATAGCCCAATATGCCTTATGTTCTAGTTCGAGAGGTAAGTGACATGCTTTTCCATAAACCATTTTATACGAAGACATTCCCATAGGATTTTTATATGCAGTTCTATATGCCCATAATGCATCATCAAGTTTCTTAGACCAATTCTTTCTGGACCTATTAACAGTCTTTTGCAAAATTAATTTGATCTCTCTATTGCTCAACTCTACTTGACCACTAGACTGTGGGTGATAAGGAGATGCAATTCTATGATTAACATCATATTTAGCAAGCATTTTACGGAAGGCACCATGAATAAAGTGTGAACCACCATCAGTCATTAAATATCTAGGGACTCTAAACCTCGGAAAAATAACTTCTTTAAGCACTTTAATAGAAGTGTTATGATCAGCACTACTAGTTGGAATAGCTTCTACCCACTTAGTAACGTAATCAACAGCAACTAGAATATGTGTGTATCCATTGGAGGCAGGAAAAGGTCCCATATAATCAAAGCCCCAAACATCAAATGGCTCAATAACAAGTGAATAATTCATAGGCATTTCTTGAAGTCTACTAATATTACCAATTCTTTGACATTCATCACAAGACAAGACAAACTTACGGGCATCCTTGAAGAGAGTAGGCCAATAAAAACCAGATTGCAGTACCTTATGTGCAGTTCTATCTCCAGCGTGGTGTCCTCCATAAGACTCGGAGTGGCACTTGCGTAGGATCTGTTCCTGTTCATGCTCAGGTACACAACGTCTAATAACACCATCTACTCCTTCTTTATAAAGATGTGGGTCATCCCAAAAGTAATGTCTCAAATCATAGAAGAACTTTTTCTTTTGCTGGTATGTGAAGGTAGGTGGTATAAACTTAGCAACAATATAATTAGCATAATCAGCATACCATGGAGTACTACGAGAAGTACTTATAACATTTAATTGTTCATCAGGAAAGTTATCATTAATAGGCAGTGGGTCATCAAGAATATTTTCTAACCTAGACAAGTTGTCTGCAACGGGGTTCTCAGCTCCCTTTCTATCAACAATATGCAAATCAAATTCTTGTAGCAAGAGAACCCATCTAATAAGTCTAGGTTTAGCATCTTTCTTTTCCATAAGGTATTTAATAGCAGCATGATCAGTTTGAATAGTTACTTTAGAATCAACAATATAAGATCTGAACTTATCACAAGCAAATACAACTGCTAACAACTCTTTTTCAGTATTAGCATAATTTCTTTGAGCATTGTCTAGAGTCTTACTAGCATAATGAATAACATTTAATTTCCTATCAACTTTTTGCCCTAGAACAACACCTACAGCATAATCACTGGCATCACACATAATTTCAAAGGGTAAATTCCAATCAGGTGGCTGAACAACAGGTGCAGAGACTAATGCTTTCTTAAGTATTTCAAATGCTTCTACACAATCATCATCAAAGACAAATGGTATATCTTTTTGCAATAAATTAGTCAGAGGCCGAGAAATTTTTGAGAAGTCCTTAATGAACCTCCTATAAAATCCAGTGTGACCAAGGAAACTTCTTATACCTTTGATGTCCTTGGGACATGGCATCTTTTCAATAGCATCAACCTTGGCTTTATCAACTTCAATACCTCTTTCAGAAACTTTGTGCCCCAAGACAATACCTTCATTAACCATAAAGTGGCACTTTTCCCAATTCAAGACAAGATTAGTTTCTTCACATCTCTGCAAAACTTGATCAAGATTGCTCAAGCAATCATCAAAAGAGGAACCATAGACGGAAAAGTCGTCCATGAAAACCTCACAAATCTTTTCACAAAAGTCAGAGAATATAGCCATCATGCATCTTTGAAAGGTAGCAGGTGCATTACATAAACCAAAAGGCATACGTCTATAAGCAAAAGTACCAAAAGGGCATGTAAAAGTAGTCTTTGATTGATCTCTAGCCGACACATGTATTTGAGAGAAACCAGAATAACCATCTAGAAAGCAATAGTGTGTGTGTTTGCATAATCTTTCTAGCATTTGATCAATAAAAGGTAAGGGGTAATGATCTTTCTTAGTAGCTTTATTTAATTTGCGGAAATCAATTACCATCCTATAACCTGTGATAATTCTTTGTGGAATCAATTCATCTTTATCATTAGGAACAACAGTAATACCTCTCTTCTTAGGGACACAATGGACAGGACTTACCCACTCACTATCAGCAACGAGATAGATTATACGTGCCTCCAGAAGCTTGAGTATTTCTTTTCTTACCACTTCTTTCATTTTAGGATTCAGACGCCGTTGAGGATCACGAACTGGTTTGGCATCTGCTTCCAAATTTATTTTATGTTGACATACAGTGGGACTAATGCCCTTAAGATCATCAAGAGTATATCCAATAGCAGCACGATGCTTCTTCAGAGTTTTCAATAATCTTTCTTCTTCATGCTCTGAAAGGTTAGCACTAATAATAACAGGATATATCTTCTTTTCATCAAGATAAGCATATTTAAGATTATCACGCAGAGGTTTAAGTTCAAACACGGGTTCACCCTTGGGTGGAGGAGGATCCCCTAAAATTTCAACAGGCAAGTTGTGTTGCAGAATAGGTTCTTGTTTAAAGAATACTTCATCTATTTCCCTTCTTTCATTCATGAACATATTATTTTCATGGTCTAGTAAATAGTGTCCTAAAGGATCACTAGGAGGTACGGCAATAGAAGCAAGACCAATAATTTCATCCTTACTAGGTAATTCTTCCTCACGATGTTGTTTACTAAATTTAGAGAAATTAAACTCATGAACCATATCATCCAAGCCAATAGTAACAACATTCTTTTCGCAGTCTATCTTAGCTTTAACAGTGTTCAAGAAGGGTCTACCAAATATAATGGGACAAAAGCTATCTTGCGGAGAAGTAAGAACAAGAAAATCAGCAGGATATTTAGTTTTCCCACATAAGACTTCAACATCTCTAACAATTCCAATTGGTGAAATAGTATCTCTATTAGCAAGTTTAATTGTGACATCAATATCTTCTAACTCAACAGGTGCAATATCATGCATAATTTCTTTGTATAAGTCATGAGGTATAACGCTAGCACTGGCACCCATATCACATAAGCCATGATAACAGTGATCTCCTATTTTAACAGAAATAACAGGCACGCCTACCACAGGTCTATGTTTATCTTTATCACAAGGTTTAGCAATTCTAGCAGTTTCACCTTCAAACTGAATAACATGCCCATCAATATTATCAGACAAGAGATCTTTAACAATAGCAATTTTAGGTTCTACTTTAACTTGCTCAGGAGGTGTATAAGTTCTAATATTGCTTTTAAGAACAATAGTTGAAGCTTTAGCATGATCCTTTACTCTAACAGGGAAAGGTGGTTTCTCAACATAAGAAGTAGGAATAATAGGATCATTATAAGTGACAGTATTTTCTTCAACTTTAATAGGTGCAGCTACTTTTACTTCTATGGGAGGATGATATTTAAACCACTTCTCCTTAGGGAGATCAACATAACTAGCAAAGGATTCACAGAAAGAAGCTACTATCTCAGAATCAAGTCCATATTTAGTGCTAAACTTACGGAAAATATCGGTATCCATAAAAGATTTAACACAATCAAACTTAGGTGTCATACCTGACTCACCTTCGTCGAGATCCCAATCTTCAGAGTTGCGTTTAATTCTACCCAATAAATTCCATCTGAATTCAATAGTCTTCATCATAAAAGAGCCAGCACAAGAAGTATCGAGCATGGTGCGATTGTTTTCAGAAAGCCGAGCATAAAAACTTTGCATAATTATTTCTCTCAGGAGCTCATGATTGGGGCATGAATATAACATTGATTTAAGCCCCCCCAAGCTTGAGCGATGCTTTCTCCTTTGCGAGGCCAAAAACTATATATATAATTGCGATCATGATGAACAAGATGCATAGGGTAATACTTTTGATGAAATTCCAACTTCAATCTTTTATAGTCCCATGATCTCATCTCATCACATAGCCTATACCATACCAATGCGTCTCCCTTCAAAGATAAAGGGAAGACCTTCTTCTTAGCAACATCATCGGGTATACCTGCAAGCTTAAATAATCCACAAACTTCATACACATATATTAAGTGCTCATCAGGATGCTTTGTTCCATCTCCTGTAAAAGGGTTAGCTAGCAGTTTTTCCATCATAGCCGAAGGAAATTCAAAAGGAGTTTCATTTTCAATAGGTTCAGTAGGTTGAGGAGCAACTCTTTGCTCTACTGGACGGGGTGAAGATACCTCGAACAAGCCCCTCAAAGAATTACTTTCCATAGTAACAAGTGATAGTAAATTTCAGCACAGTATATAAATTTTTCCTTACCAAATTCCACCTACCAAAGGCGCTACACTCCCTGGCAACGGCGCCAGAAAAGAGTCTTGATGACCCACAAGTATAGGGGATCTATCGTAGTCCTTTCGATAAGTAAGAGTGTCGAACCCAACGAGGAGCAGAAGGAAATGATAAGCGGTTTTCAGCAAGGTATTCTCTGCAAGTACTGAAATAAGTGGTAACAGATAGTTTTGTGATAGGATAAATTGTAACGAGCAACAAGTAACAAAAGTAAATAAAGTGCAGCAGGGTGGCCCAATCATTTTGGTAGAAAAGGACAAGCCGGAACGAACTCTTATAATAGGAAAAGCGCTCCCGAGGACACATGAGAATATCATTGAGGGAGTCCTGGATTAGGGGGTGTCCGGATGGCCAGACTATACCTTCAGCCGGACTCCTGGATTATGAAGATACAAGATTGAAGACTTCGTCCCGTGTCCGGGAGGGACTTTCCTTGGCGTGGAAGGCAAGCTTGGCGATACGGATATGCAGATCTCCTACCATTGTAATCGACTCTATGTAACCCTAACCCTACCCGGTGTCTATATAAACCAGAGGGTTTTAGTCCGTAGGGCAACATACACATCAACAATCATACCATAGGCTAGCTTCTAGGGTTTAGCCTCCTCGATCTCGTGGTAGATCTACTCTTGTACTACCCATATCATCAATATTAATCAAGCAGGACGTTGGGTTTTACCTCCATCGAGAGGGCCCGAACCTGGGTAAAACTTTGTGTCCCTTGTCTCCTGTTACCATCCGGCCTAGACGCACAGTTCGGGACCCCCTACCCGAGATCCGCCGGTTTTGACACCGACATTGGTGCTTTCATTGAGAGTTCCTCTATGTCGTCGCCGTCAAGCTCGATGGCTCCTACGATCATCGATAGCGATGCAGTCCAGGGTGAGACCTTCCTCCCGGACACATCTTTGTCTTTGGTGGCTTCGCACTGCGGGCCAATTCGCTTGGCCGTCTGGAGCAGATCGAAAGCTACGCCCCTGGCCGTCAGGTCAAATTTGGAAGTTTAAACTACACAGCTGACATCCGCGAAGACTTGATCTTCGACGGATTCGAGCCACTGCCAAACGTGCCGCACTGTCACGACGAGCATGATCTAGCTCTGCCGCCGAACAGTGCCCTGGAGGCCGCACCCGCATCGGCTCCGACCCTTAATTCGGAGCCAACTGCGCCGATCGAGGATGGGCGGTTGGACGCCACCTCGGGGGCTGCGACCCCAACGACGATTGAGCCAAGCACCAGCCCCATACTCTGCGAGACTCGTGACTCCAAGGAGCCGGACTCCTCTCCGGACTTCGAACCCTCCGCGCCCCTGCCAATCGAATCCGATTGGGCGCCGATCATGGAGTTCACTGCCGCGGACATCTTTCAGCACTCGCCTTTTGGCGATATCCTGAAGTCACTAAAGTCTCTCTCTTTATCTGGAGAGCCCTAGCCGGACTACGGTCAGCAAGGTCGGGATACGGACGATGAAGAAATTCAAAGCCCACCCACCACCCACTTTGTAGCCACTGTCGACGACTTAACTGACATGCTCGACTTCGACTCCGAAGATATCGACCGTATGGACGCCGATGAAGGAGATGATGAAGAGCCAGCGCCTACTAGGCCTTGGAAAGCCACCTCGTCATATGACATATACATGGTGGAAACCCCAAAAGAGGGAGATGGCGATGGAACAGCGGAGGATGACCCCTCCAAGAAACAGCCTAAGCGCCGACGTTAACGGCGCCGCTCAAAATCCCGCCAAAACAAACACGGTGATTCCAGCACGGGAGATAATAATACTCCGGAAAGCGCCGAAGAAAACCCCCTCCAGCAAGATTTAGCACAGGAGGATGGAGAAACCAGCCCTCATGAGAGAGCGGCAGACAGAGAGGTCGAGGACGATAATTATATGCCTCCCTCCGAAGACGAGGCAAGCCTCGACGATGACGAATTCGTTGTGCCAGAGGATCCCGTCGAGCAAAAGCGTTTTCAACGCAGGCTTATGGCCACGGCAAGAAGCCTCAAGAAAAAACAGCAACAACTTAGGGCTGATCAAGATTTGCTAGTCGACAGATGGACTGAAGTCCTTGCGGCCGAAGAGCATAAACTCGAACGCCCCTCCAAGAGCTACCCAAAGCGCAGGTTGCTACCCCAATTAGAGGAGGAAGCACTTGATGCGGCCGACCGGCCACCTCGTGGTCGCGACAGAGAGGCCTCTCGGCCCTCCACTCAAGCCGCACCCCGTACCAAGGCACGGGAATATGCGCCGGACTTACGAGACATGCTGGAGGACAAGGCAAGGCACACAAGATCGATCTACGGATCGCGTGGGTGCCCCACTGCTCGAGACGGTAACCGTCACGCCGGCCACAAATTCGGCGGGGCCGAACATAGTAGACAAGGCTCATTGGAGCTACGTAATGATATATCCCAGTACAGAGGCGCTGCACACCCACTCTGCTTTACAGACGAAATAATGGATCATCAAATCCCCGAGGGTTTCAAACCCGTAAACATCGAATCATATGATGGCACAACAGATCCTGCGGTATGGATCGAGGATTATCTCCTTCATATCCACGTGGCCCGCGGCGATGATTTTCACGCCATCAAATACCTCCCACTCAAGCTTAAAGGACCAGCTCGGCATTGGCTTAACAACTTGCCAACAGGATCAATCAGTTGTTGGGAGGACCTGGAAGCCACATTCCTCGACAATTTCCAGGGCACTTACGTGGGACCCCCAGACGCCGATGACCTAAGTCACGTAATTCAGCAACCAGAGGAATCGGCCAGGCAATTCTGGACACGGTTCCTGACAAAGAAAAATCAAATAGTCGACTGTCCGGACGCTGAGGCCCTAGCAGCCTTCAAACACAATATTCGTGACGAATGGCTGGCCCGGCACCTTGGATAGGAAAAGCCGAAATCTATGGCAGCACTCACGACACTAATGACCCGCTTTTGCGCGGGAGAAGACAGCTGGCTTGCTCGTAGCAACAATATGACCAAGAACCCTGGTAATTCGGACACCAGGGACAACAGTGGCAGGTCGCGTCGCAACAAGCAGAAGCGCCGCATTAATGGCGACAATACTGAGGATACGGCAGTTAATGCCGGATTCAGAGGCTCTAAATCCGGTCAGCGGAAAAAGCCATTCAAAAGGAATCCTAGGGGCCCGTCCAGTTTGGACCGAATACTCGACCGCTCTTGCCAGATACATGGCACCCCCGAAAAGCCAGCCAATCACACCAACAGGGATTGTTGGGTGTTCAAGCAGGCATGCAAGTTAAAAGCCGAAAATGAAGACAAGGGGCTGCATAGCGATGACGACGAGGAGCCCCGGCCGCCGAACAACAGTGGACAGAAGGGTTTTCCCCCACAAGTGCGGACGGTGAACATGATATACGCAACCCATATCCCCAAAAGGGAGTGGAAGCGTGCGTTAAGGGACGTATACGCGGTAGAGCCAGTTGCCCCAAAGTTCAACCCATGGTCCTCCTGCCCGATCACCTTTGATCGAAGGGACCATCCCACTAGTATCCGTCATGGCGGATTCGCCGCATTGGTTCTAGACCCAATTATTGACGGATTTCATCTCACTAGAGTCCTTATGGACGGCGGCAGTAGCCTGAACCTGCTTTACCAGGATACAGTGCGGAAAATGGGCATAGATCCCTCGAGGATTAAGCCCACCAAAACGACCTTTAAAGGCGTAATACCAGGTGTAGAGGCCAACTGTACAGGCTCAGTCACACTTGAAGTGGTCTTCGGATCTCCGGATAATTTCCGAAGCGAGGAGTTAATCTTCGACATAGTCCCGTTTCGCAGTGGCTATCACACACTGCTCGGGCGAACCGCGTTCACTAAGTTTAATGCGGTACCTCATTACGCATACCTTAAGCTCAAGATGCCAGGCCCTCGAGGAGTAATTACGGTCAATGGAAACACTGAACGCTCCCTCCGAACGGAGGAGCACAGGGCGGCCCTTGCAGCGGAAGTTCAAAGCAGCCTCTCCAGGCAGTTCTCCCGTCCGGCCACTAAACGACCGGACACCGTCAAGCGCGCCCGGAGTAACCTACAACAAGACCGCCTGGCACGATCCGAGTAGGCGTAGCAATGCGGCCCCAACCCCAACCCTCGCAAAAAGGCGACGCTAGTACTTCGTGTACATAACTACGCTCTAGAGATACCATGGGCACAGGGGGAGGGGCACCATCATGGCACGCCCAAAACACGGCTTAAACCGTACCAGGGGCTGCCGATATTTTAATTTTCTCTTACTTTCAGGACTTCATCCTTCGGAAGGCCTGTTCGGCAGTTCGATTGCCGCACAAAACGATGCAAGAACCAGGGAAGCAGACAAGCCACGCCGCACTACGGAACTCCCAGGTGGTCTCTATCACGAGCAGTATACCCGTTCCGCATAATATTCCGCAGCTTGCCCCTGGAATGGACACGTTAACTAGTCCAACCTTCCACTTATCACATTATTTGTATCGTTCTACTTTGATCGCAGCCCTTTTTAATAAACAATGCATAGCTTTCATCTATTTTTGCATTACCTTTTTTATATATGTTACTTAACGACATGTTGCACCCGTATACGTTGGTACGGCCAAAATACGCCAGGGGCTTTAGTACCCCTCAATATGGTGTGAGAAGTCCGAACACTTTAACAAGTGCGGCACCCCGAACTTATAGCATTATATGCATCGGCTCCGAATCATGTCTTGGGTCAATAGTTGGGTTTGCCCGG
Organism: Triticum urartu; assembly: GCF_056163025.1. Lineage (NCBI taxonomy): Eukaryota > Viridiplantae > Streptophyta > Magnoliopsida > Poales > Poaceae > Triticum > Triticum urartu. Next base: position 731,293,909 of record NC_141874.1, read on the forward strand.
CTCCTATGTTTTGGTGCCTTACGTTCCGCTATATCGGCTAAGGTAGCACTAGGAGAACCACTGCGATTGTGCCCCGGTTGAGCTGGATCGAGCACCTCAGTGGAGAAAGCTAAAACTGACTGTCATGATGAAGCGAGAGCTGGTCGCTGTTCGAGAGGTTTTTTCGAGTCCCTAACGACTTATGCCGCTTAGGGCGAGGAGCCGGCTCTGTCCGGCCAAGGCGTTGATAGCGCCCCGAACTCGGTCTTCTGAATACCAGGGGCTTCGCCGACATTTAAAATTATAGAATTCTATGGCTAAGTGAGAGTGTTCATGCATTATAGTCCGATTGCCATGTTCGTTGGGCTGAGCGCCTCCCTCGAAGGACCCAAACATGGGAAAAGAGCGCTCAAGTTTATCCCCGAACACCCCAGCACTAGCGGCACGGGGGCAGAAGCCGACGACTCACCATCTCTCAGAATTGATAAACAGCCGCACAGAAGGTAATATTTTAAATTCAAATAGCATTGCTTAGCACATATGAACAAGTTTTCAGCGCACAGGACAGAACGAGCGAGTTTTACTCAAAAATTACATCCATAGAACATTCATCCGCCACAAGGCGGGCACCCTTCAGAACATCCTTATAGTAATTCTCGGGCTTGCGATGCTCCTTCCCCGGCGGTGGCCCGTCCTTCACAAGCTTCTTAGCATCCAGCTTGCCCCAGTGCACCTTAGCACGGGCAAGGGACCTACGGGCACCTTCAATGCAGACGGAGCGCTTGATGACTTCGAGCCTTGGACAGGCCTCCACCAGCCGCCGCACCAGCCCGAAATAGCTCCCAGGCTGAGCCTCTCCGGGCCACAGCCGAACTACGAGGGCCTTCATGGCCTGTTCGGCCGCCTTGTGGAGCTCGACCAGTTGCTTCAGCTGGTCGCTCAGGGGCCCGGGGTGTCCAGCCTCAGCGTACTGAGACCAGAACACCTTCTCCGTCGAGCTGCCCTCCTCGGCTCGATAGAATGCGGCGGCATCGGATACACTCCGGGGAAGATCTGCGAACGCTCCTGGAGAGCTCCGGATTCAGGTAAGTAACAGGTAACTCACGTTTATGTGTTTGCTTTGCATAAAGAATGCCTTACCCGCCGCTATCTTCTTCACCTCATCCAACTCCTAGAGGGTCTTCTGGGATTCGGCCTTGGCAGATTTGGCATTTTCAATAGCCACCTCAAGCTCGGACGCTTGCGTCTTCGAGTCACACTCCAAACTCTCATGATTTTCCATGAGAGCCTGGAGCTCTTGACGCACCTTGCCAACCTCGGCCTCATACTTCTCCCGCTCGGTGCGCTCCGAGGCCGAATTCTTCTCGGCCTCGTCCAGCGTTTGCTTAAGGGTCGCCACCTCAGACGTGGCCCCTAAAATAGCCACGATAATCCTGTCATTTTTTGCAATTGCACCTTTCCTATATATATATTTTTAACAAGGTATTTCTTACCTTCATTGTCCTCGAGCTGCTTCTTGGCACGCTCGAGCTCTTGCTCGGACCTTTCGAGGTCCTGCTTTAGCGTGTCCACTTCCGCAGTCAGTGCGGTGGACGCAAGTAGGGTAGCCTGCACATGCATATTGACTCATTTTTGTTAGACTCCTGCGAATTCTATTTGATCCTCTATTCGGCTTTTCTTCCCGAACACCAAACAGAGCATCAGGGGCTACTGTCTATGCGGTACTATTATTTACACTTTCTTTACTTACATCGAAGCCTGTCAAAAGGCTAGTACAAGCTTCAGTCAGTCCTTTTTTGCGGACTGAACCTTCTGGACCACCGCACTCATAATAGCGGTGATCCTCGTCGATGGAGGCACCTTGGAGCGCCTCCAGTATATTGTCCGGCGCCTCCGGTTGGACGGAGGCCGCCGGCACGGTGGACTTGCTCCTCTTGGAAGGAGGTCCCTCGCCGGACTCTGGAACCTTTGAAGGTTCCGGAGCGGTGTCCGGCCTCGAGCCGGACTTGGAGCCCTGGGGGGTTTCATCCCCTTTACTCCTGGAGTCTAGGAGGTCGCCTTGCGGCGCCTCCAGGACCACCTCCTCCCGGCTTGGAACCTGTTGGGACAACACTTCGGTGTCGTCCGTAGGGCGGGGGAGGAAGCCGTCGGAAGTGAGTTCACATCCGACGAGTCCAGTGAGCCGCTCGACGATGCGTCGAGCCGGTCTTTGGGTGGGCTGCATAAACATATTCGACGTGAGGGAAAGCTGTACAATAAACGAATATTATAAATTACTCTGGTATCCGGATACTTACGATTTGGCCAGGGGCTTGGCCCTAGGCGCCCACTCCTCTCCGCCGCCGTCGGCGTCGGTGGAGCAGTTCGGAGGAAGGGTTTTCCCCTTCTTGGACCCTTCGGCCTCCCAAGTTGGGGCGGCCTTCCTTTTCTTCCCTTCCCCCGCTGGAGGGGGAGGGGTCTCTTCTTCTTCCTCCTCGTCTTCACAGGAGGAGTGCGTCTTGGATTCGTCGAATGATGAATCCGACACCTCCGGGCGTCGGGCACTCTTTCGAGTCCCCGCGGTCTTCTTATTGACCTTCTTCTCCGGCACCACATAGGGTGCCGGAACCAGCAGCCTCGCCAAGGGAGCGTCCGCTGGGCCTTCGGGTAAAGGGGCCGGACAGTTGATCTGTCCGGACGTCACCTGCCAATCCTGTCGAGGAAAGGGAGCTTAGATCCCGCATAGAGTCAAACTATGGAAAACTGATACCCTGTAAAAGGAAAAAAACAGCTTACCGCGAGCGCGTGACGCTGCGCACTGAATCCGCGATCCTCAGTAGCGGATGCGGGAGCCTCGGCGCCCTTGAAAAGCACCTTCCAGGCATCTTCGTACGTCGTGTCGAAGAGCCTGCTCAGAGTTTGGTGCCGCACCGAGTCGAACTCCCATAGGTTGAAAGCCCGTCGTTGGCACGGGAGGATCAAGCGGATGAGCATAACCTGGACTACGTTGACAAGTTTGAGCTTCTTGTCCGCCAGGGTTTTGACGCATGTTTGGAGTCCGGTCAGCTCTCCTTTTTTACCTCACGACAGGCCCGTCTCTTTCCAGGACGTGAGCCGCGTTGGGGGTCCGGACCGGAACTCGAGGGGTGCGACCCATTCGGCGTCGCGCAGCTCGGTGATGTAAAACCACCCCGATTGCCACCCCTTCAGGGTCTCCACAAAGGAGCCCTCGAGCCATAGGACGTTGGCCATTTTCCCACCATGGCGCCTCCGCACTCCGCCTGGCTGTCACGCACCACCTTCGGCTTGACGTTGAAAGTCTTGAGCCAGAGCCCGAAATGGGGGCGGATGCGGAGGAAGGCCTCGCACACGACGATAACTGCCGAGATGTTGAGGACGAAGTTCGGGGCCAGATCATGGAAATCCAGGCCGTAGTAGAACATGAGCCCCCGGACAAATGGATGGAGAGGGAAGCCCAGTCCGCGGAGGAAATGGGGGAGAAACACCACTTTCTCATGGGGCCTAGGGGTGGGGATGAGCTGCCCCTTCTCGGGGAGCCGGTACGCGATGTCGTTAGACAGGTATACGGCCTTCCTCAGCTTTTTGATGTGTCCCTCCATGACGGAGGAGACCATCCACTTGCCTCCCGCTCCGGACATGGCTGGAGAAGGTTGAGGTGGGGAGTGCGGACTTGGGCGCTGGAGCTCGAGTGTGCAAGAATGGATAGGCGAAGGAGGAAGAAGGCGTAGGTGAAAAGGTGGATCTTTATCCCCTTATATGGGTGGACGCAGCTACATGTCCCCACCAGCCTGGTAAAACTCGCTTATCTCCCAGCGCCGTAATCGATGGCGCGGTTGGGTTACCCACGCCCGTATTGATGAGAATCCCGGAATAAGGGGACACGATCTCTACTTTAACAAGACGTGCCAAGGAAACTGCCTCGCATAACGCGCTGAGATGGGACAGTAAAACGGTTCGAATAAAAGCTTGGCCGTGGTGTGATGTCAGACTACGGAATACGTCAGCAGATTAGATTTGTGTAAATATTATTCTCTCAATGGCAATATGTGGAAACTTATTTTGCAGAGACGGACACTATCTTTGTGTTCATAATCTTCTAATGAAGTACTTGGAGGAGGAACCTGCCTTGCAATGCCGAAGACAATATGCGCGCCGGACTCATCGTCATTGAAGCCTGGTTCAGGGGCTACTGAGGGAGTCCTAGATTAGGGGGTGTCCGGATGGCCGGACTATACCTTCAGCCGGACTCCTGGATTATGAAGATACAAGATTGAAGACTTCGTCCCGTGTTTGGGAGGGACTTTCCTTGGCGTGGAAGGCAAGCTTGCCGATACGGTTATGCAGATCTCCTACCATTGTAACCGACTCTATGTAACCCTAACCCTACCCAGTGTCTATATAAACCGGAGGTTTTTAGTCCGTAGGACAACATACACATCAACAATCATACCATAGGCTAGCTTCTAGGGTTTAGCCTCCTCGATCTCGTGGTAGATCTACTCTTGAACTACCCATATCATCAATATTAATCAAGCAGGACGTAGGGTTTTACCTCCATCGAGAGGGCCCGAACCTGGGTAAAACTTCGTGTCCCTTGTCTCCTGTTACCATCCGCCCTAGACGCACAGTTCGGGACCTCCTACCCGAGATCCGCCGGTTTTGACACCGACAATCATCAAGCTAGTTTTCATCACGTTCATATGATTCGCGTTCGATACTTTGATAATTTGATATGTGGGTGGACCAGTGCTTGGGTGCTGTTCTTACTTGAACAAGCATCCCACTTATGATTAACCTCTATTGCAAGCATCCGCAACTACAATAAAAGTATTAAAGTAAACCTAACCATAGCATGAAACAAGTGGATCCAAATCAGCCCCTTACGAAGCAACGCATAAACTAGGGTTTAAGCTTCTGTCAGTCTAGCAACCCATCATCTACTTATTACTTCCCAATGCCTTCCTCTAGGCCCAAATAATGGTGAAGTGTTATGTAGTCAACGTTCACATAACACCACTAGAGGCTAGACAACATACATCTTATCAAAATATCAAACAAATACCAAATTCACATGACTACTCATAGCAAGACTTCTCCCTTGTCCTCAGGAACGAACGTAATTACTCACAAAGCATATTCATGTTCATAATCAGAGGGGTAATAATATGCATATAGGATCTAAACATATGATCTTCCACCAATTAAACCAACTAGCATCACCTACAATGAGTAATTAACACTACTAGCAACCTACTAGCACCAATCCCGGACTTTGAGACAAGAATTGGATACAAGAGATGAACTAGGGTTTGGAGATGAGATGGTGTTGGTGAAGATGTTGATGGAGATTGCCCTCTCCCGATGAGGTGAGCGTTGGTGATGACGATGGTGATGATTTCCCCCTCCGGGAGAGAAGTTTCCCCGGCAGAACAAATCTGCCGGAGCTCTAGATTGGATCCGCCAAGGTTCCGCTTCGTGGCAGCGGAGTCTCGTCGCGAAAAGTTCCTCCTTATTTTTTTCTCATTGAAAGACTGAAGGAAATATGCCCTAGAGGCAATAATAAAGTTATTATTTATTTCCTTATATCATGATAAATGTTTATTATTCATGCTAGAATTGTATTAACCGGAAACATAATACATGTGTTAATGCATAGACAAACGGAGTGTCACTAGTATGCCTCTACTTGACTAGCTCGTTGATCAAAGATGGTTATGTTTCCTAACCATAGACATGAGTTGTCATTTGATTAATGGGATCACATCATTAGGAGAATGATGTGATTGACTTGACCCATTCCGTTAGCATAGCACTTGATCGTTTAGTTTGTTGCTATTGCTTTCTTCATGACTTATACATGTTCCTATGACTATGAGATTATGCAACTCCCGTTTACCGGAGGAACACTTTGTGTGCCACCAAACGTCACAACATAACTGGGTGATTATAAAGGTGCTCTACAGGTGTCTCCGAAGGTACTTGTTGGGTTGGCGTATTTCGAGATTAGGATTTGTCACTCCGATTGTCGAAGAGGTATCTCTGGGCCCACTCGGTAATGCACATCACTATAAGCCTTGCAAGCATTGCAACTAATGAGTTAGTTGCGGGATGATGTATTATGAAACGAGTAAAGAGACTTGCCGGTAACGAGATTGAACTAGGTATTGAGATACCGACGATCGAATCTCGGGCAAGTAACATACCGATGACAAAGGGAACAATGTATGTTGTTATGAGGTCTGACCGATAAAGATCTTCGTAGAATATGTGGGAGCCAATATGAGCATCCAGGTTCCGCTATTGGTTATTGACCGGAGAACGTATCTCGGTCATGTCTACATTGTTCTCTAACCAGTAGGGTCCGCACGCTTAAGGTTTCGATGACAGTTATATTATGAGTTTATGAGTTTTGATGTACCGAAGGAGTTCAGAGTCCCGGATGAGATCGGGGACATGACGAGGAGTCTCGAAATGGTCGAGACGTAAAGATCGATATATTGGACGACTATATTCGGACATCGGAAAGGTTCCGAGTGATTCGGGTATTTTTCGGAGTACCGGAGAGTTACGGGAATACGTATTGGGCCTTATTGGGCCATACGAGAAAGAAAGAAAAGGGCCTCAAGGGTGGCCGCACCCCTCCCCTTGGTCTGGTCCGAATTGGACTAGGGAAGGGGGGCGCCCCCTTCCTTCCTTCTCCTTTTCCCTTCCCTTTCCTTCCCTCCTACTCCTACTACTTGGAAGGGCTCCTAGTTCTACTAGGAAAGGGGGAATCCTACTCCCGGTGGGAGTAGGACTCCCCTAGGGCGCGCCATAGAGAGGGCCGGCCCCTCCCCTCCTCCACTCCTTTATATACGTGGCCAGGGGGCACCCCATAGACACAACAATTGATCCTTGAGATCTATTAGCCGTGTGCGGTGCCCTCCTCCACCATAATCCTCGATAATATTGTAGCGGTGCTTAGGCGAAGCCCTGCGACGGTAGAACATCAAGATCGTCCCCACGCCATCGTGCTGACGGAACCCTTCCCCAACATTCTACTGGATCGGAGTCCGGGGATCGTCATCGAGCTGAACGTGTGTTAGAACTCGGAGGTGCCATAGTTTCGGTGCTTGATCGGTCGGGCCGTGAAGACGTACGACTACATCAACCGCGTTGTGCTAACGCTTCTGCTTCCAGTCTATGAGGGTACGTAGACAACACTCTCCCCTCTCGTTGCTATGCATCACCATGATCTTGCGTGTGCGTAGGAATTTTTTTGAAATTACTACGTTCCCCAACAAAGACCTCATATAGGAGAAGATGGACATCGGAGAGCCACCAGGGGGCCCACGAGGTAGGGGGGCGCGCCCCCACCCTCGTGGGAAGGGTGTGGCCACCCTGGCCTTCATCTTTTACGAGGATTTTTCTTTATTTATTTTAAGGCGTCCCGTGGAGTTTCAGGACTTTTGGAGTTGCGCAGAATAGGTCTCTAATATTTGCTCCTTTTCCAGCCCAGAATTCCAGCTGCCGGCATTCTCCCTCTTTATGTAAGCCTTGTAAAATAAGAGAGAATAGCCATAAGTATAGTGACATAAAGTGAAATAACAGTCCATAATGCAATAAATATCGATATAAAAGCATGATGAAAAATGGACGTAATACCAAATTCACATGACTACTCATAGCAAGACTTCTCCCTTGTCCTCAGGAACGAACGTAATTACTCACAAAGCATATTCATGTTCATAATCAGAGGGGTAATAATATGCATATAGGATCTGAGCATATGATCTTCCACCAATTAAACCAACTAGCATCAACTACAAGGAGTAATCAACACTACTAGCAACCTACTAGCACCAATCCCGGACTTTGAGACAAGAATTGGATACAAGAGATGAACTAGGGTTTGGAGATGATATGGTGCTGGTGAAGATGTTGATGGAGATTGCCCTCTCCTGATGAGAGGAGCGTTGGTGATGATGCTGGTGATGATTTCCCCCTCCGGGAGAGAAGTTTCCCCGGCAGAACAGCTCTGCCGGAGCTCTAGATTGGATCCGCCAAGGTTCCGCTTCGTGGCGGCGGAGTCTCATCCTGAAAAGTTCCTCCTTATTTTTTTCTCATCGAAAGACCTCATATAGGAGAAGATGGATGTCGGAGAGCCACCAGGGGCCCACGAGGTAGGGGGGCGCGCCCTAGGGGGGCGCGCCCCCCACCCTCGTGAGAAGGGTGTGGGCCCCCTGGCCTTCATCTTTTGCGAGGATTTTTCTTTATTTTTTAAGGCGTTCCGTGGAGTTTCAGGACTTTTGGAGTTGCACAGAATAGGTCTCTAATATTTGCTCCTTTTCCAGCCCAGAATTCCAACTGCCGGCATTCTCCCTCTTTATGTAAACCTTGTAAAATAAGAGAGAATAGCCATAAGTATTGTGACATAAAGTGAAATAGCAGTCCATAATGCAATAAATATCGATATAAAAGCATGATGCAAAATGGACGTATCAATCATCACGACAATGATATAGCCAAACAGGCTAGGAATGACGTGATCAGGTACAAACTCGTACGTAAAGAAGATTACTAAGAGTTGTTGAACCGTAGTGCAGGCTTCGTTCGGTTATCAGTGTCTTTGAGTGTTTAATAACTCAGAGCCTGTGAAAAATTGGAATCGGTGAGAATGTAGTACTTGATGAAGAACTCATAAGAAGTTATGCAGTTCCATGATAATCTTGAGATACCAGGGGGTAATACTCGATGAAAGATCAAAGTAGAGGTTGTACTAGGGTATTGCTTTGCAGAAGACAAGTGCTCAAACTTGCACGAGAAATGGAATCAAGGAGAAACATGGTCGGATCCACGTCCACAGATACAAGATGAACTTATAATAAGGGGATAATTATTTTAAGAGAAGCTTCCATGATAAGGTATACATTGTGTCCATGGGCATGAACACATGGTTCAAGGTAGACTCCCACTTGTTCAACGCAGAACCTTTCGTTCACCTCTTGTATTTCGAAAATGACATTAGTTGTTGAAAAATTTTACCTGGTGCAATACCAGATAAGTATGACCCGTGAAATCTTCCGGGTTCACACAGATTAGGGAAGGTAATGGTTCAACCCATCGGGGCATCTAGGAATATATACCACAAACTTCGAAGAAAACAACTCAACCTCGGGAGCAGAGCATGGTTGACAAAAGCAGGGGATACAATTTACCAAAGGCATTATGTATCTGAGGAAAGGCTCACAAGGTTAATGAATACGAAGGATGGTGTCGGCCAAAATCCAACAAAGGACCTGGAGGTCCCTAAGGGATTTGATGTGAGCATCGGTACTCAACCATAAGAAGAAAGAATGCAAGGAGATCTGATTATAGAAACAACTGACAAAGTCAAGCTCAAATGAAAAAGGAATTAAGATTTCCAAACCAAGGGATCAGAAGCAAATGCTCTGATAAAGGATGGATAATTTGAATAGACTTGGGGGTTTAATCGACGACAATTTAATTGGCTGAGAACCGGCTCATGTTCAAAATGACGCCTGAGTCAGAAAGATAATTTAAAAGGGTTAACCGATGATTGTATTCCTTCACACTCATGTTGAATCAATAGGATCAAAATGACGGTGTCAAAGGAGACAAATGAATATTGCTAGCCATATGGAAAGTATCCATAATGCAAGCAAACAAGTATTTGCAGAGCAATAAGCTGCTAAGGATTTTCGGAGGATCAAATAGTATTTCGAAGACTATTGTGAAACACCTGAACAACTGGGGATGAGCGGATACTCGGTAAAGTGCGAGGAATTATCCGTAGGGGTATTCATGTGGCAAAGAACTGCAAGGAAGTAGGCACAAAGTATTCTCTGAACAATAGAGATAATTCTGGGGTATCTTGTAATAAGAAGAACGACGGGGAATGATTGTATGAACGACAAGTGTATGTCATTCTCCATATGGGTATACCATAATATGAAATTGAAAAAGGCAGAGGGTACAAGGGTCTCGAGAAGCATCGAAGAGTATCTTCAAAATCTTCTGGGCAGCACGTGGTCATCTATAGTAAAGGGCTCTCCGGCAGGAAGTGGTTACGAGATCCTAGAGTTAGAATTATTAAAATCATTTAACCCAAATAGAAGAGAGTTCAGAGTCCCGGAGTATAGATCGAGGAGTAAAAGATCCTAATACCACCCAAATGGCGACGTGGGCCCGTAAGGCACACAACCATGTTAGTAAAAGTTTTGTAATGTCTAGACTCGACTTCGGCCAAGGAGTTTGGAAGGGGGATTCCTACAGGCAGTCGGCTCTGATACCAACTTGTGACGCCCCCGATTTGACCGTACACTAATCATACACGCAAATGTGTACGATCAAGATCAAGGACTCACGGGACGATATCACAACACAACCCTAGACACAAATTAAAAATAATACAAGCTTTATATTACAAGCCAGGGGCCTCGAGGGCTCGAATACATCATCTTGAATACAAACGAGTCAGTGGAAGCAACAATATCTGAGTATAGACATAAGTTAAACAAGATACCATAAGATGGCTAGCACAAACTGGGACACAGATCGAAAGAGGCGCAGGCCTCCTGCCTGGGATCCTCCTAAACTACTCCTGGTCGTCGACAGCGGCCAGCACGTAGTAGTAGGCACCTCCAGTGTAGTAGGAGTCGTCATTGACGGTGGCGTCTAGCTCATGGACTCCATCGTCTGGTAGCAACAATCGGGTATAGAAAGGGGGAAAAGGGGGAGCAAAGCAACCGTGAGTACTCATCCAAAGTACTCGCAAGCAAGGAGCTACACTACATATGCATTGGTATCAAATGAAAGGGGTAGTATATGTGGACTGAACTGCAGAATGCCAGAATAAGAGGGGGATAGCTAGTCCTATCGAAGACTACGCTTCTGGCAACCTCCATCTTGAAGCAGTAGAAGAGAGTAGATGGTAAGTTAACCAAGTATCATCACATAGCATAATCGTACCTGGAGATCCTCTCCTAGTCGCCCTATGAAAGAGCGATCACCGGGTTGTATCTGGCACTTGAAAGGGTGTGTTTTATTAAGTATCTGGTTCTAGTTTTCATAAGGTCAAGATACAACTCTGGGTCGTCCTTTTACCGAGGGACACGGCTATTCGAATAGATAAACTTCCCTGCAGGGGTGCACCACATTTCCCAACATGCTCGATCCCCTTTGTCCGGACACACTTTCCTGGGTCATGCCCAGCCTCGGAAGATCAACACGTCGCATCCCTATCTAGGCACAACAGAGAGCTCAGCACGCCGGTCTAAATCCTATGGCGCAGGGGTCTGGGCTCATCGTGTTGGGGAACGTAGCAATAATTCAAATTTTCCTACGTGTCACCAAGATCAATCTATGGTGTCATCTAGCAATGAGGGAGGAGTGGATCTACATACCCTTGTAGATCGCGCGCGGAAGCGTTCAAGAGAACGGGGTTGATGGAGTCGTACTCGTCGTGATTCAAATCACCGATGATCCTAGCGCCGAACGGACGGCACCTCCGCGTTCAACACACGTACGGAACGAAGACGTCTCCCACGCCTTGATCCAGCAAGGAGGAGGGAGAGGTTGATGGAGATCCAGCAGCACGACGGCATGGTGGAAGTAGCGGGATTCCAATAGGGCTTCGCTAAGCGCTGCGGGAGGAGGGAGATGTGTCACGGGAGGGAGAGGGAGGCGCCAGGCCTTAGGTTGGTTTGCTCCTCCTTTTTCCCCACTATATATAGGGCCAAGGGAGAGGGGGAGGCACAGCCCTTGCCCCTTCCTCCAAGGAAGGGTGCGGCTAAGGGTGGGGAGGAGTCCATCCTCCCCAAGGCACCTCGGAGGTGCCTTCCCCTTTTAGGACTCTTCTCTTTTTCCCATCTCTTGGCGCATGGGCCTCTTGGGGCTGGTGCCCTTGGCCCATATAGGCCAAGGCACACCCCCTACAGCCCATGTGGCCCCCCGGGGCAGGTGGCCCCACCCGGTGGACCCCCGGGACCCTTCCGGTGGTCCCGGTACAATACCGGTGACCCCGAAACTTGTCCCGATGGCCGAAATAGCACTTCCTATATATAATTCTTTACCTCCGGACCATTCCGGAACTCCTCGTGACGTCCGGGATCTCATCCGGGACTCCGAACAACTTTCGGATTACCGCATACTAATATCTCTATAACCCTAGCGTCACCGAACCTTAAGTGTGTAGACCCTACGGGTTCGGGAGACATGCAGACATGACCGAGACGTTCTCCGGTCAATAACCAACAGTGGGATCTGGATACCCATGTTGGCTCCCACATGTTCCACGATGATCTCATCGGATGAACCACGATGTCAAGGACTTAATCAATCCCGTATACAATTCCCTTTATCTAGCGGTATTATACTTGCCCGAGATTTGATCGTCGGTATCCCGATACCTTGTTCAATCTCGTTACCGGCAAGTCTCTTTTACTCGTTCCGTAACACATCATCCCGTGATCAACTCCTTGATCACATTGTGCACATTATGATGATGTCCTACCGAGTGGGCCCAGAGATACCTCTCCGTCACACGGAGTGACAAATCCCAGTCTCGATTCGTGCCAACCCAACAGACACTTTCGGAGATACCCGTAGTGCACCTTTATAGTCACCCAGTTATGTTGTGACGTTTGGTACACCCAAAGCATTCCTACGGTATCCGGGAGTTGCACAATCTCATGGTCTAAGGAAATGATACTTGACATTAGAAAAGCTTTAGCATACGAACTACACGATCTTTGTGCTAGGCTTAGGATTGGGTCTTGTCCATCACATCATTCTCCTAATGATGTGATCCCGTTATCAACGACATCCAATGTCCATGATTAGGAAACCATAACCATCTATTGATCAACGAGCTAGTCAACTAGAGGCTCACTAGGGACATGGTGTTGTCTATGTATCCACACATGTATCTGAGTTTCCTATCAATACAATTCTAGCATGGATAACAAACGATTATCATGAACAAGGAAATATAATAATAACTAATATATTATTGCCTCTAGGGCATATTTCCAACAGTCTCCCACTTGCACTAGAGTCAATAATCTAGTTCACATCGCCATGTGATTAACACTCACAGAGTTCTGGGTTTGATCATGTTGCTTGTGAGAGAGGTTTTAGTCAGCGGGCCTGAACCTTTCAGATCCGTGTGTGCTTTACAAATCTCTATGTCATCTCCTAGATGTAGCTACCACGTTCTATTTGGAGCTATTCCAAATAACTGTTCTACTTGGAGCTATTCTACATTGTTGCTCCATTATACGTATCCGGTATCTACTCAGAGCTATCCGGATAGGTGTTTAAGCTTGCATCGACATAACTCTTTACGTCAAACTCTTTATCACCTCCATAATCGAGAAAATTCCTTAATCCACTAGTTACTAAGGATAACTTTGACCGCTGTCCTGTGATTCATTCTTGGATCACTCTTGTACCCCTTGACTGACTCATGGCAAGGCACACTTCAGGTGCGGTACACAGCATAGCATACTGTAGAGCCTATGTCTTAAGCATAGGGGACGACCTTCGTCCTTTCTCTCTATTCTGCCGTGGTCGAGCTTTAAGTCTTAACTTCATACCTTACAACTCAGGCAAGAACTGCTTCTTTGACTGATCCATCTTGAACACCTTCAAGATCATGTCATGGTATGTGTTCATTTTGAAAGTTCCATTAAGCGTTTTGATCTATCCTTATAGATCTTGATGCTCAATGCTCAAGTAGCTTAATCCAGGCTTTCCATTGAAAAACACTTTCCAAATAACCCTATATGCTTTCCAGAAATCCTACGTCATTTCTGATCAACAATATGTCAACAACATATACTCATCAGAAATTCTATAGTGCTCCCACTCACTTCTTTGGAAATACAAGTTTCTCATAAACTTTGTATACACCCAAAATCTTTGATCATCTCATCAAAGCATACATTCCAACTCCGAGATGCTTACTCCAGTCCTCAGAAGGATTGCTGGAGCTTTGCATACTTATTAGCATATTTCAGGATTGACAAAACCTTCCGGTTGTATCACATACAACCTTTCCTCAAAAATCGTCGAGGAAACAATGTTTTGATATCCTATCTGCAAGATTTCATAAATGATGCAGTAATTGCTAATATAATTCCAACAGACTCTTAGCATCGCTACGAGTGAGAAAATCTCACCGTAGTCAACTCCTTGAACTCGTCGGAAAACATCTTAACGACAAGTCGAGCTTTCTTAACGGTGATACTTACCATCATTGTCCGTCTTCCTTTTAAAATCCATCTGCACTCAACAGCCTTACGACCATCGAGCTGTTCTGCCAAAGTCTACACTTTGTTTTCATATATGGATCCTCTCTCGGATTATATGGCCTCGAGCCATTTTGGAATCCGGGCCCACCATCGCTTCTCCATAGCTCGTAGGTTCATTGTTGTCTAGCAACATGACTTCCAAGACAGGATTACGTACCACTCTAAAGTAGTACGCATCCTTGTCATCCCACGAGGTTTGGGAGTGACTTGATCCGAAGTCTCATGATCAATATCATAAGCTTCCACTTCAATTGGTGTAAGTGCCACAGGAACAACTCTTTGTGCCCTGCTATACACTAGTTGAAGTGACGGTTCAATAACCTCATCAAGTCTCCACCATCCTCCCACTCAATTCTTTCGAGAGAAACTTTTCTCGAGAAAGGACCCGATTCTAGAAACAATTGCTTTCGGATCTGAGACAGGAGGTATACCCAACTGTTTTTTGGGTTGTCCTATGAAGATGCATTTATCCGCTTTGGGTTCGAGCTTATCGGCCTGAAACTTTTCCACATAAGCGTCGCAGCCCCAAACTTTTAAGAAATGACAGCTTAGGTTTCTCTAAACCATAGTTCATACGGTGTCATCTCATCGGAATTACGTGGTGCCCTATTTAAAGTGAATGTGGTTGTCTCTAATGCTTAACCCATAAACTATTGTGGTAATTCGATAAGAGACATCATGGTATGCATCATATCCAATAGGGTGCAGTTATGATGTTCGGACACACCATCACACTATGGTGTTCCAGGCTGTATTAGTTGTGAAACGATTTCCACAATGTCTTAATTTTGTGCCAAACTCGTAATTCAGATATTCATCTCTATGATCATATCATAGATCTTTTATCCTCTTGTCATGACGATCTTTCAACTTCACACTGAAATTACTTGAACCTTTCAATAATTCAGACTCGTGATTCATCAAGTAAATGTACTCAACATCTACTCAAATCATCTGTGAAGAAAGAACATAACGATATCCACTACATGCCTCAGCACTCATTGGACTGCACACATCAAAATGTATTACTTCCAACAATTTGCTTTCTAGTTCCATTTTACTGAAACCGAGGCTTTCAGTCATCTTGCCCATGTGGTATGATTTGCATGCCTCAAGTGAGTCCAAACGGTCCATTTGCATGGAGTTTCTTCATGCATACACACCAATACACATGGTTCGCATGTCTCAAACTTTTCAAAAATGAGTGAGTCCAAAGATCCATCAACATGGAGCTTCTTCATGCGTTTTATACCGATATGACTTACGTGGCTGTGCCACAAGTAGGTGGTACTATCATTACTATCTTTTGGCATGAACATGTGTATCACTACGATCGAGATTCAATAAACCATTCATTTTAGGTGTAAGACCATTGAAGGTATTATTCAAATAAACAGAGTAACCATTATTCTCCTTAAATGAATAACCGTATTGCGATAGACATAATCCAATCATGTCTATGCTCAACACAAACACCAATCTCGATGGTAGAAGGAGCGTACGATATTTGATTATATCAACATTGGAAACACTTCCAACACATAGCATCAGCTCACCTTTAGCTAGTCTCCGTTTATTCCGTAGCTTTTATTTCGAGTTACTAACACTTAGCAACCGAACCGCTATCTAATACCCTGGTGCTACTAGGAGTACTAGTAAAGTACACATCAACACAATGTATATCCAATATACTTCTATCGAGCTTGCCAGCCTTCTAATCTACCAAGTATCTAGGGTAATTCTGCTCCAGTGGTTGTTCCCCTTATTACAGAAGCACTTAGTCTCGGGTTTGGGTTCAACCTTGGGTTTCTTCACTAGAGCAGCAGCTGAATTGCCGTTTTATGAAGTATCCCTTCGTGCCCTTGCCCTTCTTGAAACTAGTGGTTTCAGCAACCATCAACAATTGATGCTCCTTCTTGATTTCTACTTTTGTGGTGTCAAACATCGCGAATATCTCAAGGATCATCATATATGTCCCTGATATATTATAGTTCATCACGAAGCTCTAGCAGCTTGGTGGTAATGACTTCGGAGAAACATCACTATCTCATCTGTAAGATCAACTCCCACTTGATTCAAATGATTGTTGTACTCAGACAATCTGAGCACAAGCTCAACAATTGAGCTTTTCTCCCTTAGTTTGCAGGCTAAGAAAATCGTCGGAGGTCTTATACCTCTTGACGTGGGCACGAGCCTAAAATCCCAATTTCAGCCCTCGAAACATCTCATATGTTTCGCGACGTTTCAAAATGTCTTAGGTGCCCCAACTCTAAACCGTTTAACTGAACTATCACGTAGTTATCAAGACGTGTATGTCAGATGTTCGCAACATCCACAGACGACGTTCGAGGTTCAGCACACCGAGCGGTGCATTAAGGACGTAAGCCTTCTAAGAAGCAATGAGGACAATCCTCAGTTTACGGACCTAGTCCGCATAATTGCTACTATCAACTTTCAACTAATTTTTCTCTAGGAACATATCTAAACAGTAGAACTATAGCGTGAGCTACGACATAATTTGCAAAATCCTTTTGACTATGTTCAGGATAATTAAGTTCATCTTATGAACTCCCACTCAGATAGACATCCCTCTAGTTATCTAAGTGATTACATGATCCGAGTCAACTAGGCCGTGTCCGATCATCACGTGAGACGGACTAGCCAACGTCGGTGAACATCTTCATGTTGATCGTATCTTCTATACGACTCATGCTCGACCTTTCGGTCTTCTGTGTTCCGAGGCCATGTCTGTACATGCTAGGCTCGTCAAGTTAACCCTAAGTGTTTTGCTGTGTTCCGAGGCCATGTCTGTACATGCTAGGCTCGTCAACACCCGTTGTATGTGAACGTAAGGATCCATCACACCCGATCATCACGGCGTGCTTAGAAACGACGAACTGTAGCAACGGTGCACAGTTAGGGGAGAACACTTCTTGAAATTTTAATGAGGGATCATCTTATTTACTACCGTCGTTCTAAGAAAATAAGATGTATAAACATGATAAACATCACATGCAATCAAATAGTGACATGATATGGCCATCATCACTTTGCTCCTTTTGATCTCCATCTTCGGGGCTCCATGATCATCATCGTCACCGGCATGACACCATGATCTCCATCATCATGATCTCCATCATCGTGTCTTCTTGAAGTTGTCACGTCATCTATTACTTCTACTACTACAGCTAACGGTTAGCAATAAAGTAAAGTAATTACATGACGTTTAAGTTGACACGCAGGTCATAAATAAATTAAGACAACTCCTATGGCTCCTGCCGGTTGTCATACTCATCGACATGCAAGTCGTGATTCCTATTACAAGAACATGATCAATCTCATACATCACATATATCATTCATCACATCCTTTGGCCATATCACATCACATAGCATACCCTGCAAAAACAAGTTAGATGTCCTCTAATTGTTGTTGCATGTTTTACGTGGCTGCTATGGGTTTCTAGCAAGAACATTTCTTACCTACGCAAAGACCACAACGTGATATGCCAATTGCTATTTACCCTTCATAAGGACCCTGTTCATCAAATCCGATCCGACTAAAGTGGGAGAGACAGATACCCGCCAGCCACCTTATGCAACTAGTGCATGTTTGACGGTGGAACCGGTCTCACGTAAGAGTACGTGTAAGGTTGGTCCGGGCCGCTTCATCCCACGATGCCGCCGAATCAAGATAAGACTAGTAACGGCAAGCATATTGAACAAAATCAACGCCCACAACTACTTTGTGTTCTACTCGTGCATAGAAACTACGCATAGACCTAGCTCATGATGCCACTGTTGGGGAACGTAGCAATAATTCAAATTTTCCTACGTGTCACCAAGATCAATCTATGGTGTCATCTAGCAACGAGGGAGGAGTGGATCTACATACCCTTGTAGATCGCGCGCGGAAGCGTTCAAGAGAACAGGGTTGATGGAGTCGTACTCGTCGTGATTCAAATCACCGATGATCCTAGCGCCGAACGGACGGCACCTCCGCGTTCAACACACGTACGGAACGGAGACGTCTCCCACGCCTTGATCCAGCAAGGAGGAGGGAGAGGTTGATGGAGATCCAGTAGCACGACGGCATGGTGGAAGTAGCGGGATTCCAACAGGGCTTCGCTAAGCGCTGCGGGAGGAGGGAGATGTGTCACGGGAGGGAGAGGGAGGCGCCAGGCCTTAGGTTGGTTTGCTCCTCCTTTTTCCCCACTATATATAGGGCCAAGGGAGAGGTGGAGGCGCAGCCCTTGCCCCTTCCTCCAAGGAAGGGTGTGGCCAAGGGTGGGGAGGAGTCCATCCTCCCCAAGGCACCTCGGAGGTGCCTTCCCCTTTTAGGACTCTTCTCTTTTTCCCATCTCTTGGCGCATGGGCCTCTTGGGGCTGGTGCCCTTGGCCCATATAGGCCAAGGCACACCCCCTACAGCCCATGTGGCCCCCCGGGGCAGGTGGCCCCACCCGGTGGACCCCCGGGACCCTTCCGGTGGTCCCGGTACAATACCGGTGACCCCGAAACTTGTCCCGATGGCCGAAATAGCACTTCCTATATATAATTCTTTACCTCCGGACCATTCCGGAACTCCTCGTGACGTCCGGGATCTCATCCGGGACTCCGAAAAACTTTTGGATTACCGCATACTAATATCTCTATAACCCTAGCGTCACCGAACCTTAAGTGTGTAGACCCTACGGGTTCGGGAGACATGCAGACATGACCGAGACGTTCTCCGGTCAATAACCAACAGCGGGATTTGGATACCCATGTTGGCTCCCACATGTTCCACGATGATCTCATCGGATGAACCATGATGTCAAGGACTTAATCAATCCCGTATACAATTCCCTTTATCTAGCGGTATTATACTTGCCCGAGATTTGATCGTCGGTATCCCGATACCTTGTTCAATCTCGTTACCGGCAAGTCTCTTTTACTCGTTCCGTAACACATCATCCCGTGATCAATTCCTTGATCACATTGTGCACATTATGATGATGTCCTACCGAGTGGGCCCAGAGATACCTCTCCGTCACACGGAGTGACAAATCCCAGTCTCGATTCGTGCCAACCCAACAGACACTTTCAGAGATACCCGTAGTGCACCTTTATAGTCACCCAGTTACGTTGTGATGTTTGGTACACCCAAAGCATTCCTACGGTATCCGGGAGTTGCACAATCTCATGGTCTAAGGAAATGATACTTGACATTAGAAAAGCTTTAGCATACGAACTACACGATCTTTGTGCTAGGCTTAGGATTGGGTCTTGTCCATCACATCATTCTCCTAATGATGTGATCCCGTTATCAACGACATCCAATGTCCATGGTTAGGAAACCATAACCATCTATTGATCAACGAGCTAGTCAACTAGAGGCTCACTAGGGACATGGTGTTGTCTATGTATCCACACATGTATCTGAGTTTCCTATCAATACAATTCTAGCATGGATAACAAACGATTATCATGAACAAGGAAATATAATAATAACTAATTTATTATTGCCTCTAGGGCATATTTCCAACACATCGCACATTGCACACATGCACGTTGCGTACGCGGCCGGTGAGCATACCTAGCAACCTCCATTACAAAGGAAGTTGCATTACGCGGTCCAACCCGGCGCGCGCCGCTCAGTCGCTGACATCACGAAGGCTTCGGCTGATACAACGACATCGAGTGCCCATAACTGTTCCCGCGTAGTTGGTTAGTGCGTATAGGCCAGTGGCCAGACTCAGATCAAATACCAAGATCTCGTTAAGCGTGTTATTTTGAAGTAACTGCGAACGCCAACCAGGACCAGGCCCACCTCTCTCCTAGGCGGTCTCAACCTGCCCTGTTTCTCCGCCACAAAGTAACAGTCGGGGGCCGTCGGGAACTCAGGCCCACAACTACCTGGATGGAGCCACCTGTCCTTTCAGCCCCCACATCAGAATCACATGCGGGTATTCTACGAGCCGACCCGGCTTTAGTCATCACCTGTATAGTATGTAATATGAATGTATATATCTATGATCACCTCCCGAGTGATCACGGCCCGATAGTATAGCATGGCAGACGGACAAGAATGTAGGGCCACTGATGAAGTACTAGCAACCTATACTAAGCATGTAGGCTTGCAGGTAAAGGTATCAACATTTGCAGCAACAATGATAGGCTATGCATCAGAATAGGATTAACGGAAAGCAGTAAAATGCTACACTACTCTAATGCAAGCAGTAGAGAGAAGAATAGGCGATATATGGTGATCAAGGGGGGTCTTGCCTGGATGCTCTGGCAAGTAGGGGTCATCAACAGCGTAGTCGATCGGGGCACCAGCAGCAGCGTTAGTCTCGTCATCTACCGGAGAGAAGAGGGGGAAGAAACAATGAATACAATGCAAAAAACTGCATGACATGACAAGTAACGGTGCTAGGTGTGCCCTAACGCAGTAGGAGGAGATACCGGCGAAGGGGGAAAACAACCAGGAAAGTATTCCCGTTGTTTCGCGTTTTCGGACAGATGAACTAGAGGGGAAAAATTGTGTGTTCGCTATGCTAGGGACGTGTGGCGGACGAACAGACTGTATATTCGGGTTCGTCTCATCGTTCTGAGCAACTTTCATGTACAAAGTTTTCCCATCTGAGCTACGGTTTATTTTATATTAATTTTTAAAGATTTAAATCATTTTTAGGATTAACATAATTAATTAATTTAGAAAATACAATTATGACGTCAGCACGATGTCAGCATGATGTCAGCGGTCAACTCTAACCGTTGACCGGTCAAACTGACACGTGGGTCCCACTCGTCACATACTTAGGTTAACTAAACCAGGTTAATTAGGCTAACTAAGTGATTAGGCTAATTTATTTCAATTAGATTAGTTAAACATCATTGATTAACTTAATGAACTTGTTAATTATAAATAATTAATTATTAATTTATTTATTCTAAAATTTATTTATTCACTTTTTTACACCCCGTTTCGTTCTAATCCGGGGCTGGCCCCACTGGTCAGGGACCCAGCCCAACCGGGGTGGGCGAACGGGAAAAGGGCGCAGGGCGCGAGCGCCGCCCGAACAGGCACTGCAGGCGCCCGACCGCTGGCGAAGACAAGGGCACGACGGAGGTGGGCGGGGCTGCCGGCGGAGGGTGTCGGGGCGCCGGCGGTGATGCAGGGCTAGGCACGCGGTTGGGGTAGCGGCAGAGGGAGCGCTCGCAGGGCGGGGCGAGGAGACGCGGTGAGGCTGCGGTGAGCAGCGCAAGCACACATCGAGCGAGGCGACGACGAGAAGGGGGCCTCGACGGTCGGCATGAGCGCGCTGTGGCTGGAGTTGGGGGGTGTTATGGGGCGCGGGCGAGGCGCGGGGTGGCGCATGAGCGGTCGTGCGAGTGTGGCCGTGGACGCGAGGTGCCGGCGGCGATGGAGCGGTGACCGTGGGGCAGAGACACGGCGTAGCAGCTGCGAGCGGAGCCGGCGAGGGGCGTAGCACGCGAGGCAACGGGCGGGCAGGCGCGGGGCTGCGTCAAGCAGCAGCGGTCGAGGTCGGGCGCGTGGAGCAGCGACAACAACAGCGGCTGCGAGTGCTTGGCGAGGCGGGGACGAAATCAGGGCAGACTGGGCGCGCGGTGAAGGGCCGGTTGATACGTCCATTTTGCATCATGCTTTTATATCGATATTTATTGCATTATGGGATGTTATTACACATTATGCCACAATACTTATGCCTGTTCTCTCTTATTTTACAAGGTTTACATAAGGAGGGAGAATGCCGGCAGCTGGGATTCTGGGCTGGAAAATGAGCAAATATTAGAGACCTATTCTGCACAGCTCCAAAAGTCCTGAAACTTCACGGAAGTTATTTTCAGAATATATAAAAAATATTGAGCGCAAGAAGTACCAGAGGGGGCCACTCACCAGCCACGAGGGTGGGGGGCGCGCCCTACCCCCCTGGGCGCCCCTGCCTCGTGGGCCCCCTGGTGGCCCTCTGATGCCCTTCTTTTGCTATATGGAGTCTTTCGATGAGGAAAAAAATCATAAGCAAGCTTTTAGGACGAGATTCCACCGCCACGAGGCGAAACCTTGGCGGAACCAATCTAGGGCTCTGGCGAAGCTGTTCTGCCGGGGACACTTCCCTTCGGGAGGGGGAAATCATCGCCATCATCATCACCAACGCTCCTCTCATCGGGATGGGGCCAATCTCCATCAAAATCTTCACCAGCACCATCTCCTCTCAAACCCTAGTTTATCTCTTGTATCCAATTCTCGTCTCTAAGTCTGGGATTGGTACCTGTAGGTTGCTAGTAGTGTTGATTACTCCTTGTAGTTGATGCTAGTTGGTTTATTTGGTGGAAGATCATATGTTCATATCCTATATGCATATTAATACCCCTCTGATTATGAACATGAATATGCTTTGTGAGTAGTTATGTTTGTTCCTGAGGACATGGGAGAAGTCTTGCTATTAGTAGTCATGTGAATTTGGTATTTGTTCGATATTTTGATGAGGTGTATGTTGTCTCTCCTCTAGTGGTGTTATGTGAACGTCGACTACATGACACTTCACCATTATTTGGGCCTAGAGGAAGGCACTGGGAAGTAATAAGTAGATGATGGGTTGCTAGAGTGACAGAAGCTTAAACCCTAGTTTATGCGTTGCTTCGTAAGGGGCTGATTTGGATCCACATGTTTCATGCTATGGTTAGGTTTACCTTAATACTTTTGTTGTAGTTGCGGAAGCTTGCAATAGAGGTTAATCATAAGTGCGATGCTTGTCCAAGTAAGGACAGTATCCAAGCACCGGTCCACCCACATACCAAATTATCAAAGTACCGAACGCGAATCATATGAACGTGATGAAAACTAGCTTGACGATAATTCCCATGTGTCCTCGGTAGCGCTTTTCTCTATATAAGAATCTATCCAGGCTTGTCCTTTGCTACAAAAAGGATTGGGCCACCTTGCTGCACTTTATTTACTTTTGTTACTTGTTGCTCGTTACCAATTACCTTATCACAAAACTATCTGTTACCGATAATTTCAGTGCTTGCACAGAATACCTTGCTGAAAACTGCTTATCATTTCCTTCTGCTCCTCGTTGGGTTCGACACTCTTACTTATCGAAAGGACTACGATAGATCCCCTATACTTGTGGGTCATCAAAACTTTTCTGGCGCCGTTGCCGGGGAGTGAAGTGCCTTTGGTAGGTGGAATTTGGTAAGGAAAAATTTATATAGTGTGCTGAAATTTACTATCACTTGTTACTATGGAAAGTAATCCTCTGAGGGGCTTGTTCGGGGTATCTTCACCCCGACCAGTAGAGAAAAGAGGTGCTCCTCAACCTACTGAACCTACTGAAAATGAAAATGTCTACTTTGAAACTCCTTCGGGTATGATAGAAAAACCGCTAGCTAATCCTTTTGCAGGAGATGGAACATTACATCCTGATGAGCACCTAATATATGTGGATGAAGTTTGTGGATTATTTAAGCTTGCAGGTATGCCCGATGATGTTATCAAGAAGAAGGTCTTCCCTTTATCTTTGAAGGGAGACACATTGACATGGTATATGCTATGTGATGATATGGGATCATGGAACTACAAACGATTGAAATTGGAATTTCATCAGAAGTTTTATCCTATGCATCTTGTTCATCGTGATTGTAATTATATATATAATTTTTGGCCTCGCGAAGGAGAAAGCATCGCTCAAGATTGGGGGAGGCTTAAATCAATGTTATATTCATGCCCCAATAATGAGCTCTCAAGAGAAATGATTATTCAAAATTCTTATGCTCGGCTTTCTGACAACAATCGCACCATGCTTGATACTTCTTGAGCTGGCTCTTTTATGATGAAGACTATTGAATTCAAATGGGATTTATTGGAAAGAATTAAACACAACTCTGAAGATTGGGATCTCGACGAAGGTAAGGAGTCAGGTATGACACCTAAGTTTGATCGTGTTAAATCTTTTATGAATACCGATGTTTTCCATAAATTTAGCACTAAATATGGACTTGACTCTGAGATAGTAGCTTCCTTCTGTGAATCTTTTGCTACTCATGTTGATCTCCCTAAGGAGAAGGGGTTTAAATATAATCCTCCCATAGAAGTAAAAGTAGCTGCACCTATTAAAGTTGAAGAAAAGACTGTCACTTATAATGATCCTATTATTCCTACTGCTTATGTTGAGAAACCACCTTTTCCTCTTAGGATAAAAGATCATGCTAAAGCTTCAACTGTGGTTCGTAAAAGCAATATTAGAACCTATACACCTCCCGATCAAGTTAAAGTTGAACCTAATATTGCTATTGTTAAGGATCTCTTGGCTGATAATATTGATGGGCATGTTATTTATTTCTGTGATGAAACTGCTAGAATTGCTAAACCTTGTGCTAAAGATAAACATAGACTTGTGGTAGGCATGCCTGTTATTTTTGTTAAAATAGGAGATCATTGTTATCATGGCTTGTGTGATATGGATGCTAGTGCTAGTGCAATACCTATTGGCTTATACAAAGAAATTATGCATGATATTCCACCCGCTGAGTTAGAAGAAATTGATGTCACCATTAAACTTGCCAATAGAGATACTATTTCACCAATGGGAATTGTTAGAGATGTTGAAGTCTTGTGTGGGAAAACTAAATATCCTGCTGATTTTCTTGTTCTAGCTTCCCCACAAGATAGCTTTTGTCCCATTATATTTGGTAGACCCTTCTTGAACACTGTTAATGCTAAGACAGACTGCAAAAAGTATGTTATTACTATTGGTTTAGGTGATATGTCTCATGAGTTTAACTTTTCTAAATTTCGTAGACAACACCGTGAAGAAGAATTGCCTATTAAAGATGAAATTATTGGTCTTGCTTCTATTGTTGTACCTCCTAGTGATCCTTTAGAACAATATTTGCTAGACCATGACAATGATATGTTTATGAATGAAAGAAGGGAAATAGATGAAGTGTTCTTTAAACAGGGACCTACTCTAAAACACAACTTGCATGTTGAAATCTTAGGGGATCCTCCTCCACCCAAGGGTGATCCCGTGTTTGAGCTTAAACCATTGCCTGATACTCTTAAATTTGCTTATCTTGATGAAAAGAAGATATATCATGTTATAATTAGTACTAACCTTTCAGAGAAGGAGGAAGAAAAATTATTGAAAACTCTGAAGAAGCACCGTGATGCTATTGGATATACTCTTGATGATCTTAAGGGCATTAGTCCCACTCTATGTCAACACAAAATAAATTTAGAAAAAGATGCCAAACCAGTTATTGATCACCAACAACGACTGAATCCTAAGATGAAAGAAGTGGTAAGAAAATAAATACCAAAGCTCCTTGAGGCAGGTATAATTTATCCCGTTGCTGATAGTCAGTGGGTAAGTCCTGTCCATTGTGTTCCTAAGAAGGGAGGTATTACTGTCGTTCCTAATGATAAAGATGAATTGATTCCTCAAAAAATTATTACAGATTATAGGATGGTAATTGATTTCCGCAAATTAAATAAGGCTACTAAAAAAGATCATTACCCCTTACCTTTTATTGATCAAATGCTAGAAAGATTATCCAAACATACACATTTTTGCTTTCTAGATGGTTATTCTGGTTTCTCTCAAATACTTGTGTCAGCTGATGATCAATCTAAGACCACTTTTACTTGCCCTTTCGGTACTTTTTCTTATAGACGTATGCCTTTTGGTTTATGTAATGCACCTGCTACCTTTCATAGATGCATGATGGCTATATTTTTCTGATTTTGGTGAAAAGATATGTGAGGTATACATGGATGATTTCTCCGTTTATGGATCCTCTTTTGATGACTGCTTAAGCAACCTTGATCGAGTTTTGCAGAGATGTGAAGAAACTAACCTTGTCTTGAATTGGGAGAAATGCCACTTTATGGTTAATGAAGGTATTGTCTTGGGGCACAAAATTTCTGAAAAGAGGCATTGAAGTTGATAAAGCTAAAGTTGATGCTATTGAAAAGATGTCGTGTCCCAAGGACATCAAAGGTATAAGAGGTTTCCTTGGTCATGCCGGTTTTTATAGGAGGTTCATTAAGCACTTCTCAAAAATTTCTCGGCCTCTGACTAATTTATTACAAAAAGATATACCGTTCGTATTTGATGATGATTGTGTAGAAGCATTTGAAATACTTAAGTAAGCATTAGTCTCTGCACCTATTGTTCAGCCACCTGATTGGAATTTACCTTTTGAAATTATGTGTGATGCTAGTGATTATGCTGTGGGTGCTGTTCTAGGGCAAAGAGTTGATAAGAAATTAAATGTTATTCAATATGCTAGTAAAACTCTAGACAATGCCCAGAGAAATTATGCTACTACCAAAAAAGAATTCTTCGCAGTTGTATTTGCTTGTGATAAGTTCAGACCTTATATTGTTGATTCTAAAGTAACTATTCACACGGATCATGCTGCTATTAAATATCTTATGGAAAAGAAAGATGCTAAACCTAGACTTATTTGATGGGTTCTCTTGCTACAAGAATTTGATTTGCATATCATTGATAGAAAGGGAGCTGAGAACCCCGTTGCAGATAACTTGTCTAGGTTGGAAAATGTTCTTGATGACCCACTACCTATTGATGATAGCTTTCCTGATGAACAATTAAATGTCGTAAATGCTTCTAATACTGCTCCATGGTATGCTGATTATGCTAATTACATTGTTGCTAAGTTTATACCACCTAGTTTCACATACCAGCAAAAGAAAAAGTTCTTTTATGATTTAAGACATTACTTCTGGGATGACCCACATATCTATAAAGAAGGAGTAGATGGTGTTATTAGACGTTGTGTACCTGAGCATGAACAGGAATAGATCGTACGCAAGTGTCACTCCGAAGCTTATGGAGGACTGTCGGTGTCAAAACCGGTGGATCTCGGGTCGGGGGTCCCGAACTGTGCGTCTAGGCCAGATGGTAACAGGAGGCATGGGACACGAAGTTTTACCCAGGTTCGGGCCCTCTTGATGGAGGTAAAACCCTACGTCTTGCTTGATTAATATTGATGGTATGGGTATTACAAGAGTTGATCTACCACGAGATCAGAGAGGCTAAACCCTAGAAGCTAGCCTATGGTATGATTGTTGATGTGTATGTTGTCCTACGGACTAAAACCCTCTGGTTTATATAGACATCGGATAGGGTTAGGGTTACATAGAGTCGGTTACAATGGTAGGAGATCTGAATATCCGTATCGCCAAGCTTGCCTTCCACGCCAAGGAAAGTCCCTTCTAGACACGGGACGAAGTCTTCAATCTTGTATCTTCATAGTCCAGGAGTCCGGCTGAAAGTATAGTTCGGCTATCCAAACACCCCCTAATCCAGGACTCCCTCAGTAGCCCCTGAACCAGGCTTCAATGACGTCGAGTCCGGCGCGCAGATTGTCTTCGGCATTGCAAGGCGGGTTCCTCCTCCAAGTACTTCATAGAAGATTTTGAACACAAAGATAGTGTCCGGCTCTGCAAAATAAGTTTCCACATATTGCCATAGAGAGAATAATATTTACACAAATCAAATCTGCTGACGTATTCCGTAATGTGTCACACCACGGCCAAGCCTTTATCCGAGTCGTTTTATTACCCCACCTCAGCGCGTCATGCGACGCGGTTTCCATGGCACGTCTTGTTAAAGCAGAGATCGTGTCCCCTTATTCCGGGATTCTCATCAATATGGGCGTGGGTAACCCAACCGCGCCTTTGATTACGGCGCTTGGGAGATAAGCGAGTTTTACCAGGCTGGTGGGGACATGTAGTTGCGTCCACCCATATAAGGGGATAAGGATCCACCTTTTCACCTACGCCCTCTTCCTCCTTCGCCTATCCATTCTTGCGCACTCGAGCTTCAGTGCCCAAGTCCGCACTCCTTACCTCAACCTTCTCCAGCCATGTCCGGAGCAGGAGGCAAGTGGATGGTCTCCTCCATCACGGAGGGACACATCAAAAAGCTGAGGAAGGCCGGATATCTGGCTAGCGACATCGCGCACCGGCTTCCCGAAACGGGGCAGCTCATCCCCACTCCCAGGCCCCATGAGAGGGTGGTATTCCTCCCCATTTCCTCCGCGGACTGGGCTACCCTGTGCATCAATTTGTTCGAGGGCTCATGTTCTACTATGGCCTGGATTTCCACGATCTGGCCCCGAATTTTGTCCTCAACATCTCGGCATTTATCGTCGTGTGCGAGGCTTTCCTCCGCATCCGCCCCCATTTCGGCCTATGGCTCAAGACCTTCAACGTCAAGCCAAAGGTGGTGCGCGGCAACCAGGCAGAGTGCGGAGGAGCCATGGTGGGCAAGATGACCAACGTCCTATGGCTCGAGGGCTCCTTTGTGGAGACCCTGAAGGGGTGGCAATCGGGGTGGTTTTACATCACCGAGCCGCGCGACGCCGAATGGGTCGCACCCCCCGAGTTCCGGTCCGGACCCCCAACGCGGCTCATGTCCTGGAAAGAGACGGGCCTGTCGTGGGGTAAAAAAGGAGAGCTGACTAGACTCCAAACATGCATCAAAACCCTGGTGGACAGGAAGCTTAAACTTGTCAACGTAGTCCAGGTTATGCTCATCCGCTTGATCCTCCCGTGTCAACAACGGGCTTTCAACCTGTGGGAGTTCGACCCGGCGCGACACCAAACTCTGAGCAGGCTCTTCGACACGATGTACGAAGATGCCTGGAAGGTGCTTTTCAAGGGCGTCGTGGCTCCCGCATCCGCTACTGAGGATCGCGGATTTAGTACACAGCGTCACGCTCTTGCGGTAAGCTGTCTTTTTCCTTTTACAGGGTATCAGTCTTTCATAGTTTGACTCCATGCGGGATCTAAGCTCCCTTTCCTTTGACAGGATTGGCAGGTGACGTCCGGACAGATCAACTGTCCGGCTCCTTTGCCCGAAGGCCCAGCAGACGCTCAATTGGCGAAGCTGCTGGTTCCGGCACCCTATGTGGTGCCGAAGAAGAAGGCCAAGAAGAAGGCCACGGGGACTCGAAAGAGTGCCCGGCGCCCGGAGGTGTCGGACTCATCATCCGACGAATCCAAGACGCACTCCTCCCATGAAGATGAGGAGGAGGAAGAAGAGACCCCTCCCCTTCTAGCGGGGGAAGGGAAGAAAAGGAAGGCCGCCCCAACAGGGGAGGCCGAGGGGTCCAAGAGAGGGAGAACCCCTCCTCCGGACTACTCCACCAACGCCGACGATGACGAAGAAGAGTGGCCGCCCAGGGCCAAGCCCCTGGCGAAATCGTAAGTATCCGGATACCGGAGTGATTTCATAGTATTCGTTTATTGCACAGCTTTCCCTTATGTCGAATATGTTTATGCAGCCCACCCAAAGACCGGCTCGACGCGTCGTCGAGTGGCTCACTGGACTCGTCGGACGTGAACTCACTGCCGACGGCTTCCTCCCCCCGCCCTACGGACGACACCGAAGTGTTGTCCCAATAGGGTCCAATCCGGGAGGAGGTGGTCCTGGAGACGCCGCAAGGCGACCTCCCGGACTCTAGGAGTAAGGGGGACGAAACCCCCTAGGGCTCCAAGTCTGGCCCTAGGCCGGACACCACTCCGGAACCTTCAAAGGTTCCAGAGTCCGGCGGGGAACCTCCTTCCAAGAGGAGCAAGCCCGCCGCGGCGGCGACCTCCGTACAACCGGAGGTGCCAGACAATATGTTGGAGGCGCTCCAAGGCGCCTCCATCGACGAGGGGCACCGCACCATTATGAGTGCGGTGGTCCAAAAGGTTCAGTCCGCCAAGAGCGAACTGACTGAAGCTTGTACAAGCCTTTTAACAGGCTTTGAGGTAAGTAAAGAATGTGTAAATAACATTACCGCATAGACAGTAGACCCTGATGCTCTGTTTGGCGTTCAGAAAGAAAAGCCGAATAGAGGATCAAATAAAAAATCGTAGGAGTCTAAAAAGAGTCAATATGCATGTGCAGGCTTCCCTGCTGGCGTCCGCCGCACTGACTGCGGAAGTGGACGTGCTAAAGCAGAACCTCTAGCGGTTCGAGCAAGAGCTCAGACATGCCAAGAAGTAGCTCGAGGACAATGAAGGTAAGAAATACCTTGTTTAAATTAAATATATATATATAAAGGTGCAATTGCAAAAAATGACAGGATTATCGTCGCTATTGTAGGGGCCACGTCTGAGGTGGCGACCCTGAAGCAAGCGCTGCTCGAGGCCGAGAATAGGTCGGCCGCGGAGCGCGTTGAGCGAGAAAAGTATGAGGCCGAGGTTGGCAAGGTGCGGCAAGAGCTCCAGGCTCTCATGAAAAAACATGAGAGTTTGGAGCGTGACTCAAGGACACGAGCGTCCGAGCTCGCAGTGGCTACTGATAGTGCCAAGTCTGCCAAGGCCGAATCCCAGAAGACCCTCCAGGAGTTGGATGAGGTGAAGAAGATAGCGGCGGGTAAGGCATTCTTTATGCAAAGTAAACACATAAGCGTGAGTTACTTGTTACTTACCCGAATCCGGAGTTCTCCAGGCGTGTTCGCAGACCTTCCCCGGAGTGTATTTGATGCCGCCGCATTCTATCGAGCCGAGGAGGGCAGCTCTACAGAGAAGGTGTTCTGGTCTCAGTACGCTGAGGCCGGACACCCCATGCCCCTGAGCGACCAGTTGAAGCAACTGGTCGAGCTCCACAAGGCGGCCGAACAGGCCATGAAGGGCCTCATAGTTCGGTTGTGGCCTGGAGAGGCTCAGCCTGGGAGCTATTTCGGGCTGGCGCGGCGGCTGGTGGAGGCCTGTCCAAGGCTCGAAGTCATCAAGCGCTCCGTCTGCATTGAAGGTGCCCGTAGGGCTCTTGCCCGTGCGAAGGTGCACTGGGGCAAGCTGGATGCTGAGAAGCTTGTGAAGGACGGGCGCCGGGGAAAGAGCATCGTAAGCCCGAAAATTATTATAAGGATGTTCTGAAGGGTACCTGCCTTGTGGCGGAGGAATGTTCTATGGATGTAATTTTTGAGTAAAACTCGCTCGTTTTGTCCTGTGCGCTGAAAACTTGTTCATATGCGCTTAAGCAATGCTGTTTGAATTTAAAACATTACCTTCTGTGCGGCTGTTTATCAATTCTGAGAGATGGCGAGTCGTCGGCTTCTGCCCCCTTGCCGCTAGTGCTGGGGTGTTCGGGGATAAACCTGGGCGCTATTTTTCCCATATTTGGGTCCTTCGAGGGAGGCGCTCAGCCCGACGAACAAGGCAATCGGACTATAATGCGTGAACACTCTCACTTAGCCATAGAATTCTATAATTTTAAATTTTGGCGAAGCCCCTAGTATTCGGAAGACCAAGTTCGGGGCGCTATCCACGCCTTGGCCGGACAGAGCCGGCTCCTCGCCCTAAGAGGCATAAGTCTTTAGGGACTCGAAAAAACCTCTCGAACAGCGACCAACTCTCGCCTCATCATGATGGTCAGTTTTAGCTTTCTCCACTGAGGTGCTCGACCCAGCTCAACCGGGGCACAATCGCAGTGGTTCTCCTAGTGCTACCTTAGCCGATATAGCGGAACGTAAGGCACCAAAACATAGGAGCCGGGCAAACCCAACTATTGACCCAAGACATGATTCGGAGCCGATGCATATAATGCTATAAGTTCGGGGTGCCGTACTTGTTAAAGTGTTCGGACTTCTCACACCATGTTGAGGGGTACGGAAGCCCTTGGCGTATTTTGGCCATACCAAAGTGTACGGGTGCAACATGTCGTTAAGGAACATATGTAAATATAAAAAAAGAGTAATGCAAAAATAGACAAAAGCTATGCATTGTTTATTAAAAAGAGCTGCGATCAAAGCAGAACGATACAAATAATGCGATAAGCAAAAGGTTGGACTATGTAACATGTCCGCTCCAGGGGCAAGCTGCGGAATAATGTGCGAAACAGGTATACTGCTCGTGATAGAGACCACCTGGGAGTTCCATAATGCGGCATGGCTTGGCTGCTTCCCTGGTTCTTGCATCGTTTGTGCGGCAACTGAACTGCCGAACAGGCCTTCCGAAGAGTGGAGTCCTGAAAGTAAGAGAAAATTTAAAAAATCGGCAGCTCTTGGTGTGTTTTAAGCCGTGTTTCGGGCGTGCCGTGGTGGTTCCCCTTCCCCTGTGCCCATGGTATCTCTAGAGCGTAGTTATGTACGCGAAGTACTGGCATTGCCTTTTTGCGAGGGTTGGGGTTGGGGCTGCATTGCTACGCCTGCTCGGATCGTGCCAGGCGGTCTTGTTGTAGGTTACTCTGGGCACGCTTGACGGTGTCCGGTTGTTTAGTGGCCGGACTGGAGAACTGCCTAAAGAGGCTGCTTTGAACTTCCGCCGCAAGGGCCGCCGTGTGCTCCTCCATTCGGAGGGAGCGTTCAGTGTTTCCATTGACTGTAATTACTCCTCGAGGGCCTGGCATCTTGAGCTTAAGGTATGCGTAATGCGGTACCGCATTGAACTTAGCGAATGCGGTTCGCCCGAGCAGTGCGTGATAACCACTGCGAAACGGGACTATGTCGAAGATTAACTCCTCGCTTCGGAAATTATCCGGAGATCCGAAGACCACTTCAAGTGTGACTGAGCCTGTACAGTTGGCCTCTACACCTGGTATTACGCCTTTAAAGGTCGTTTTGGTGGGCTTAATCCTCGAGGGATCTATGCCCATTTTCCGCACTGTATCCTGGTAAAGCAGGTTCAGGCTGCTGCCGCCGTCCATAAGGACTCTAGTGAGATGAAATCCGTCAATAATTGGGTCTGGAACCAATGCGGCGAAGCCGTTGTGACGGGTGCTAGTGGGGTGGTCCCTTCGATCAAAGGTGATCGGGCAGGAGGACCATCGGTTGAACTTTGGGGCGACTGGCTCTATCGCGTATACGTCCCTTAACGCGCGCTTCCGCTCCCGCTTGGGGATGTGGGTTGCGTATATCATGTTCACCATCCGCACTTGTGGGGGAAAACCCTTCTGTCCCCTGTTGTTCGGCGGCCGGGGCTCCTCGTCGTCATCGCTATGCAGCCCCTTGTCTTCGTTTTCGGCGTTTAGCTTGCCTGCCTGCTTGAACACCCAACAATCCTTGTTGGTGTGATTAACCGGCTTTTCGGGGGTGCCATGTATCTGGCATAAGCGGTCGAGTATTTGGTCCAAACTGGACGGGCCCCTAGGATTCCTTTTGAATGGCTTCTTCCGCTGAGTAGATTTAGAGCCTCTGAATCTGGCATTAACTGCCGTATCCTCAGCATTGTCACCGTTAATGCGGCGCTTCTGCTTGGTTCGATGCGACCTGCCACCACTGTGCCTGGTGTCCAAATTACCAGGGTTTTTGGTTATATTGTTGCTACGAGCAAGCCAGCTGTCTTCTCCCGCGCAAAAGCGGGTCATGAGTGTCGTGAGTGCTGCCATAGATTTCGGCTTTTCCTGTCCAAGGTGCCGGGCTAGCCACTCGTCGCGGATATTGTGCTTGAAGGCTGCTAGGGCCTCAGCATCCGGACAGTCGACTATTTGATTTTTCTTTGTTAAGAACCGTGTCCAGAATTGCCTGGCCGATTCATCTGGCTGCTGAATTACGTGGCTTAGGTCATCGGCGTCTGGGGGTCGCACATAAGTGCCCTGGAAATTGTCGAGGAATGCGGCTTCCAGGTCCTCCCAACAACTGATTGATCGTGTTGGCAAGCTGTTAAGCCAATGCCGAGCTGGTCCTTTAAGCTTGAGTGAGAGGTATTTGATGGCGTGGAAATCATCGCCGCGGGCCATATGGATATGAAGGAGATAATCCTCAATCCATACCGCAGGATCTGTTGTGCCATCATATGATTCGATGTTTACGGGTTTGAAACCCTCGGGGATTTGATGATCCATTATTTCGTCTGTGAAGCAGAGTGGGTGTGCGGCGCCTCTGTACTGGGCTATATCCTGACGTAGCTCCAGTGAGCCTTGTCTAGTGTTCGGCCCTGCCGAATTTGTGGCCGGCGTGACGGATGCCGTCATGAGCCGTGGGGCGCCCACACGATCCGTAGATCGATCTTGTTTGTTTAGCCTTGTCCTCCAACATATCTCGTAAGTCCTGCGCATAGTCCCGTGCCTTGGTACGGGGTGCAGCTTGAGTGGAGGGCCGAGAGGCCTCTCTGTCGCGGCCACGAGGTGGCCGGTCGGCCACACCGAGTGCTTCCTCCTCTAATTGGGGTAGCAACCTGCGCTTTGGGTAGCTCTTGGAGGGGCGTTCGAGTTTATGCTCTTCGGCCGCAAGGACTTCAGTCCATCTGTCAACTAGCAAATCTTGATCAGCTCTGAGCTGTTGCTGTTTTTTCTTGAGGCTTATTGCCGTGGCCATAAGCCTGCGTTGAAAACGCTCTTGCTCGACGGGATCCTCTGGCACGACGAATTCGTCGTTGTCGAGGCTTGCCTCGTCTTCGGAGGGAGGCATATAATTATCGTCCTCGACCTCTCTGTCTGCCGCTCTCTCATGAGGGCTGGTTTCTCCATCCTCCTATGCTAAATCTTGCTGGAGGGGGTTTTCTTCGGCGCTTTCCGGAGTATTATTATCTCCCGTGCTGGAATCACCGTGTTTGTTTTGGAGGGATTTTGAGCGGCGCCGCTGACGTCGGCGCTTAGGCTGTTTCTTGCAGGGGTCATCCTCCGCTGTTCCATCGCCATCTCCCTCTTTTGGGGTGTCCACCATGTATATGTCATATGATGAGGTGGCTTTCCAGGGCCTAGTACGCGCTGGTTCTTCATTATCTCCTTCATCGGCGTCCATACCGTCGATGTCTTCGTAGTCGAAGTCGAGCATGTCGGTTAAGTCGTCGATAGTGGCTACAAAGTGGGTGGTGGGTGGGCTTTGAATTTCTTCATTGTTCGAATCCCAACCTTGCTGGCCGCAGTCCGGCCAGGGCTCTCCTGATAAAGAGAGAGACTTCAGTGGCTTCAGAATATCGCCAAAAGGCGGGTGCTGAAAGATGTCCGCGGCAGTGAACTCCATGATCGGCGCCCAATCGGATTCGATAGGCCGGGGCGCGGAGGGTTCGGAGTCCGGAAAGGAGTCCGGCTCCTTGGAGTCATGAGTCTCGCAGAGTGCGGGGCTGGTGTTCGGCTCAATCGCCGTTGGGATTGCAGCCCCCGAGGTGGCGTCCAACCGCCCATCCTCGATCGGCGCAGTTGGCTCCAAATTAGGGACCAGAGCCGATGCTGGTGCGGCCTCCAGGGCACTGTTCG
Organism: Triticum urartu; assembly: GCF_056163025.1. NCBI lineage: Eukaryota > Viridiplantae > Streptophyta > Magnoliopsida > Poales > Poaceae > Triticum > Triticum urartu. The sequence continues at coordinate 731,329,367 of NC_141874.1, forward strand.
GCGGCAGAGCTAGATCATGCTCGTCGGGACAGTGCGGCGCGCTCGGCAGTGGCTCGAATCCGTCGAAGATCAAGTCCCCGCGGATGTCAGCCGTGTAGTTAAAAGTTCCGAATCTGACCTGACGGCCAGGGGCGTAGCTTTCGATCTGCTCCAAATGGCCAAGTGAATTGGCCCGCAGTGCGAAGCCGCCGAAGACGAAGATCTGTCCGGGGAGGAAGGTCTCACCCTGGAGTGCATCGCTGTTGAAGATCGTAGGAGCCATCAGGCCCGATGGCGACGGCACGGAGGAACTCTCAATGAAAGCACCAATGTCGGTGTCAAAACCGGCGGATCTCGGGTAGGGGGTCCCGAACTGTGCGTCTAGGCCGGATGGTAACAGGAGGCAGGGGACACGAAGTTTTACCCAGGTTCGGGCCCTCTTGATGGAGGTAAAACCCTACATCCTGCTTGATTAATATTGATGGTATGGGTATTACAAGAGTTGATCTACCACGAGATCAAAGAGGCTAAACCCTAGAAGCTAGCCTATGGTATGATTGTTGATGTGTATGTTGTCCTACGGACTAAAACCCTCCGGTTTATATAGACACCGGATAGGGTTAGGGTTACATAGAGTTGGTTAAAATGGTAGGAGATCTGAATATCCGTATCGCCAAGCTTGCCTTCCACGCCATGGAAAGTCCCTTCCGGACACGGGACGAAGTCTTCAATCTTGTATCTTCATAGTCCAGGAGTCCGGCCGAAGGTATAGTTCGGCTATCCAAACACCCCCTAATCCAGGACTCCCTCAAGGACACCACGCTGGAGATAGAACTGCACATAAGGTATTGCAATCTGGTTTTTATTGGCCTACTCTCTTCAAGGATGCCCGTAAGTTTGTCTTATCTTGTGATGAATGTCAAAGAATTGGTAATATTAGTAGACGTCAAGAAATGCCTATGAATTATTCACTTGTTATTGAACCATTTGATGTTTGGGGCTTTGATTATATGGGACCGTTTCCTACCTCTAATGGATATACACATATTTTAGTTGCTGTTGATTACGTTACTAAGTGGGTAGAATCTATTCCAACTAGTAGTGCTGATCATAACACCTCTATTAACATGCTTAAAGAAGTTATTTTTCCGAGGTTTGGAGTCCCTAGATATTTAATGACTGATGGTGGTTCACATTTTATTCATGGTGCTTTCCGTAAAATGCTTGCTAAGTATGATGTTAACCATAGAATTGCATCTCCTTATCACCCATAGTCTAGTGGTCAAGTAGAATTGAGTAATAGAGAACTCAGGTTAATTTTGCAAAAGACTGTTAATAGATCTAGGAAGAATTGGTCCAAGAAACTTGATGATGAATTATGGGCCTATAGAACTGCATATAAAAATCCTATGGGTATGTCTCCGTATAAAATGGTCTATGGAAAAGCATGTCACTTACCTATCGAATTAGAACATAAGGCTTATTGGGCTATTAAAGAGCTCAATTATGATTTCAAACTTGCTGGTGAGAAGAGGTTATTTGACATTAGCTCACTTGATGAATAGAGAACCCAAGCCTATGAGAATGCCAAATTGTTTAAAGAAAAAGTTAAAAGATGGCATGACAAAAGAATACAAAAGCGTGAGTTTAATGTAGGTGATTATGTATTGCTATACAACTCTCATTTAAGATTTTTTGTAGGAAAGCTTCTCTGTAAATGGGAAGGTCCTTACGTTATCGAGGAGGTCTATCATTCCGGTGCCATAAAAATCAACAACTTCGATGGCACAAATCCGAAGGTGGTGAACGGTCAAAGAATCAAACATTATATCTCAGGTAATCCTATAAATGTTGAAACCAATGTTATTGAAATCGTAACCCCGGAGGAATACATAAGGGACACTTTTCGGAACGTCTCAGACTCCGAAAAGGAATAGGTATGTGGGACGGCAAGTAAACCGACTCCAAAACAGTTCTAATGGCAATTTTTTGCCGTTTTGGAATATTTAGAAAAATAGAAAAATAAGAAGCAGTCCGGGAAGGACACGAGGGCTCCACGAGGGTGGAGGGGGCGCCCCCTGCCTCGTGGGCACCTCGTGTGCTCCCCGGACTCCGTTTTCTTGCACGTTACGTATTTTGGTCGGTAAAAATTCATTATATAACCTCCCGAAGGTTTTGACCACCGTATCACGCGCAAAAATCTCATGTTCTTGTTCCGAGCTGTTTTTTGCAAGGGTTGTCAAAGCCAAGCATCATGTCGTCTCCCTCCTCCTCCAACAATGAGGGCAACGATGCTTGGCTAATGAAGATAGAGCTGAAGAGAGAAGAACCCATGGAGATCAACAAGGATGAGGGGATGAAGAAGCCCACGGAGAACCAAGTTCCGGCAACAGAAGCCATCCTTCAACTTGATCACAATCTTCTTACCCCAACTGAGATCGAAGCTTTCAAGATGATTGAGTTAGATCGTATACAAAACAAGTATCTCACACATGAAAATATTTTGTTGAAGGAGCATATCATCGCACTCAAGGGCATTATCCGCAAGTTGGAATACCTCCTACACTCGATGTGCGACTATCCATCATCACCACCATCTTCTTCACCAACAAAGGAGACATAATCATAAGGGTATGGGCACTCCCCTTGGCAACTACCAAGCTTGGGGGGAGGTGCACCGGTATCGTATCACCATCACACTCCTACCTTTACCGTTTTTCCTAGTTCAATCCTTTCGATAATATCTTGATCTAGTAGAATAAAGTTTTAGTATGATCTACTTTTGAGTTTTGCCTTATGATCCCTCTATGTAATCGAGTCTGTGACCTATATAATAAAGATTAGTGTTGAGTCAAGGGCTTGATTATTTTGCCATGATCTTGAATGAATAATAGAAAAGAGAAAGAATAAAAATAAAATAAAAGAGATCATATTAATCTTATGGAGAGTAACGAGCTCACATATAAAGAGTATGATGAATAAAAGTTGTTGAGAGTTGACAAACATAGTTTTGGTCATCGTTGCAATTAATAGGAAGTAATAAATAAAGAGAGGTCTTCACATATAAATATACTATCTTGGACATCTTTTATGATTGTGAGCACTCATTAAAATATGACATGTTAAAGAGTTGACGTTGGACACGGAAGACAATGTAATGGGTTATGTTTTCTTACATCTGAGATAAATTATATTGTCATGGATCATCCAACATGATTGAGCTTGCCTTTCCCCCTCATGCTAGCCAAATTCTTTGCACCAAGTAGAGATACTACGTGTGCTTCCAAAAACCCTTAAACCCAGTTTTGCCATGAGAGTAAGTTGTCATCGGTGCAAGCAATAAAAATTGCTCTCTAAATATGTATGATTGATTAGTTTGGAGGAAATAAGCTTTATACGATCTTGTGATGTGGAAGCAATAAAAGCGACGGACTGCATAATAAAGGTTCATATCACAAGTGGCAATATAAAGTGACATTCTTTCGCATTAAGATTTTGTGCATCCAACCATAAAAGCGCATGACAACCTCTGCTTCCCTCTGCGAAGGGCCTATCTTTTACTTTCATCCCCTACCTTACATAAGAGTCATGGTGATCTTCACCTTTCCTTTTTACATTTTATCTTTTGGCAAGCACAACATGTTGGAAAGATCCTGGTATATATGGCTAATTGGATGTGAGTTTTCATGAACTATTATTGTTGACATTACCCTTGAGGTAAAACGTTGGGAGGCAAAACTATAAGCCCCTATCTTTCTCTGTGTCCGATTAAAACTCCATACACATAAGTATTGCGTGAGTGTTAGCAATTGTGAAAGACTATATGATAGTTGAGTATGTGGACTTGCTGAAAAGCTCTTATATTGACTCTTTCCTATGTTATGATAAATTGCAATTGCTTCAATGACTGAGATTATAGTTTGTTAGTTTTCAATGAAGTTTATGATTCATACTTGAAATTGTGATTGAATTGTTACTTTAGCATAAGAGATCATATGACAATAATCATATAAGTTGTTGTTCTAAGAATGATCATGATGCCCTCATGTCCGTATTTTATTTTTATCGACACCTCTATCTCTAAACATGTGGACATATTTTTCGATTTCGGCTTTCGCTTGAGGACAAGCGAGGTCTAAGCTTGGGGCAGTTGATACGTCCATTTTGCATCATGCTTTTATATCGATATTTATTGCATTATGGGCTGTTATTACACATTATTGGCGGAACCAATCTAGGGCTCTGGCGGAGCTGTTCTGCCGGGGACACTTCCCTCCGGGAGGGGGAAATCATCGCCATCGTCATCACCAACGCTCCTCTCATCAGGAGGGGGCCAATCTCCATCAACATCTTCACCAGCACCATCTCCTCTCAAACCCTAGTTCATCTCTTGTATCCAATTCTTGTCTCTAAGTTTGGGATTGGTACCTGTAGGTTGCTAGTAGTGTTGATTACTCCTTGTAGTTGATGCTAGTTGGTTTATTTGGTGGAAGATCATATGTTCAGATCCTATATGCATATTAATACCCCTCTGATTATGAACATGAATATGCTTTGTGAGTAGTTACGTTTGTTCTTGAGGACATCGGAGAAGTCTTGCTATTAGTAGTCATGTGAATTTGGTATTCGTTCGATATTTTGATGAGATGTATGTTGTCTCTCCTCTAGTGGTGTTATGTGAACGTCGACTACATGACACTTCACCATTATTTTGGCCTAGAGGAAGGCATTGGGAAGTAATAAGTAGATGATGGGTTGCTAGAGTGACAGAAGCTTAAACCCTAGTTTATGCGTTGCTTCGTAAGGGGCTGATTTGGATCCACATGTTTCATGCTATGGTTAGGTTTACCTTAATACTTTTGTTGTAGTTGCGGATGCTTGCAATAGAGGTTAATCATAAGTGGGATGCTTGTCCAAGTAAGGACAGTACCCAAACACCGGTCCACCCACATACCAAATTATCAAAGTACCGAACGCGAATCATATGAACGTGATGGAAACTTGCTTGACGATAATTCGCATATGTCCTCGGGAGCGCTTTTCTCTATATAAGAATCTGTCCAGGCTTGTCCTTTGCTACAAAAATGATTGGGCCACTTTGCTGCACTTTATTTACTTTTGTTACTTATTGCTCGTTACCAATTACCTTATCACAAAACTATCTGTTACCGATAATTTCAGTGCTTGCAGAGAATACCTTGCTGAAAACTGCTTATCATTTCCTTCTGCTCCTCATTGGGTTCGACACTCTTACTTATCGAAAGGACTACGATAGATCCCCTATACTTGTGGGTCATCACCGGTGAGTGGACGACGCGGAGTACGCGCGGAGGAGGAAGAGGGGAGGCAGAGGCCGACGGCCACACCGTCGTTGTACATGATCAGGGCAGCGAGACACGAAGAAGCGGGGCGAGTAGGAGATGAAGAAGGGACGATAGGTGAGGAGGCAGACGGACGGCGTGGCGGCTCCGACGATGGCGGGGTCGAGCGGCGGGCGAGGCAGTCCGGCACGACGAGGCGGCGGCGGTTCTCGAGCGACGGCGTCAACGGGATCCCGATCCAGATCGGATCGGGGGAGGGGTGGAGGGGGGAGTCGACTAAGCGGGGGAGTGGGGAATATGGGCTAGGGTTCGGTGGGAGTGGGGGGTTAAGCAAGGGTTGGGTGGGCCGGTCGGGTGGCTTGGTTGCCCAGTTGGGCTGAACGGGCAGGGGTGGTTTCCTTTCCTATTCTTTCTTTTCTGTTCGGCCTTTTTCTTTTTCTTTTTATTTATTTTTTTCTTATTGTTTTCTTTTAGTTTTCTATTTTATTATAGTTTTGTAAAATACTAAAGTTGTACCTAATTTAGTTTTAATAAACATGCCACTGCCCCAATAGTTTTGGGCAACTAAATAACTTAGTTAATATTTTATTAATTGAAAAAGGCATTTATTTATGTGTTTAAGCTGCAGTTTTATTTAAGTAAGGGCATTTAAATATTTTATAAAAAATTGATTCCTTTACCAATAAGCCTTTGCATTTATTTTTCACACTCAGAACATTTTAGTTTTAATGTTTGAGAACTTTTAGTGTTTGGCTTTATTTTAAATTTGAATTTGAATTACGTTTGAATCAACGTGAGTTTAATTAACGGGAATCGTGGTGACGTGACATCATTAGTAGGGAATTATTGTAGCTTAATTATCCGAACGTCACACACGACCATAGAACATGCGAACCCCAACCGCAACACCATCCACGCCGCATGCGCGCATCCGCACACCCATGCTGCCCCATGCGGGCGCTCAAGCGAGGGTGCTCCTTGACGCCACACTGGCAGACCATGGCCCTAGATCTGCGCGGCGAACGCTCACCGCGTCACCCCTGTCAGATCTGCACACTCCCTCCGTGCCTTTGCCGGATTTGCACGCATGGATGCCGCCGTCAGCACGACGACGCTCGCCACACCTTTGCTTGGCTGAGCTGCCCCACGTCGCCCGAGCTCCTCGTGAGAGGGAGAGAAGGGCCTCACCCCCGCCGACGCTGCACGGGTTTTGCCCGGCGACGCCCTCCTGTGGCGGCGAGGGGAAGGGGTAGGGTGGTGTGCGTCCAGATTTTCTCGGGCCGCTTGCGGGGAGCGATGAAGAGGGTGTAAATAGCAGCATAGTTTGAATAGTGCAGCTCATCTCATGGGTGTGAGGCCGTGAGCAACCATCCAGCATCATTCGCAAAGACCCAGAAAATAATAAATTTGCGATGGAATAAAAATCTGTGACTGAATCACCTTTTTTGTGCTTGAAAAAGGGAGCAAAGTACCCTAAAAAAAAGGGACCAAAGCGGAGAGATAAATGATGAAGTGCCGTTGTACCGCCCACCCTACACCCCAAGAAGCACGCCCCCGGCGCCGCGGCAGCCTCCGTCGGGCTATCTCTCATCCCTCTCCGGTCACGGCCAGACTCGTCAGCCGCGTACGAGGCCGCTCGCCGGCGGCAGGTCCATCGGTCCTGCCTCCTGCTTTACCTTCCGCGTCGGCGGAGGTGCGGTACTCCTCCCGCGCTTTCCGCTCGGGCGCCTCTGGTGAGCGCGTTCGGCATTGATTGCAACCCGCGGCGGCGCTGGTTGCTGCGCGCGCGCGCGCGCCGAGCGTCGCACCGACGCTACTGGATCGCGGTGCGCCTCTTCAGCGGACGCACGCACCTCCCCAGAGGGTGAGTCGAGCTTGGCTGGAATCGGCCAGCAATGCCAACCGCCCGCCTGTCCTCCATCTCCACCTCCTCCTTCAGGGCCCCCCTCGCCGCCTTGGCTGCCGCCACGGAACGCGTTCGCGCTGGAACGCTAAGCCGGGAGGATGCGCACCACCTGTTCGACGAATTGCTAGGCCAAGCCGCCGCCGCCCCGGAACACGGGCTGAACAACTTTCTTGCCGCACTCGCCCGTGCTCCACCCTCAGCTGCCTGCAGCGATGGCCCCGGCCTTGCCATCGCCCTCTTCAACCGCATGTCCCGAGGCGCTGGTGCACGGGTGGTGTCGCCCACGCTCTGTACCTATTCCATCCTCATGGACTGCTGCTGCCGTGCACGCCGCCCAGAGTTGGTGGTTGCCTTCTTCGGCCGCCTCCTCAGGTTGGGGCTGCGCTTGGATATCATCTCCTCCAGCAATCTCCTCAAGGGGCTCTGCCAGGCCAAGCGTTCAAATGAGGCTTTGGACATGCTGCTCCACCGGATGCCCGAACTGGACTGTGCGCCTGATGTCTTCTCGTTCAACATAGTAATCAACGGCTGCTTTAAAGAAGGTGAAGTAGACAAAGCGTGCAATCTCTTGCATGATATGCCCCAACTGGGAGTTCAACCTGATGTGGTCACCTACACCTCAATCATCAACGCACTAAGCAAGTCTGGAGCAATGGACAAGGCAGAAGTGGTCCTTCGGCAAATGGTTGATCAAGGCATTGGACCCAACATCAGGACATATACTAGCCTGATACATGGATATTCCGCTTCGGGTCAGTGGAAGGCGGCAGCTAGAGTATTCAAAGAGATGGTAAGTCTTGGTGTTCTACCAAATGTTGTCACATGGAACTCATTTATGGATTCACTTTGCAAGCATAGAAGGACAAAGGAAGCTCGAGATATTTTTGACTCCATGGCTGCAAAGGGTCAAAAACCTGATATTGTCTCCTACTCTATTATGCTTAACGGGTACGCGAAAGAAGGATACTTCGATGACATGACTGATTTGTTCAATTCGATGCTACAGAATGGTATTGTACCTAATCACCATGTTTTCAACATATTGATTAATGCATATGCTAAACGTGGACTGATGGATGAGGCTATGCACATGTTTAAAGTAATGAGGCAACAAGGAGTAAACCCAAATGTAGTTAGCTATCAAGTCATAATGGATTCACTTTGTAAAATGGGTAGGATGGATGCTGCTCTGGACAAATTTAATCAGATGGTCAATCAAGGAGTTTCACCTGACAAAGCTGTTTACCGATGCCTGGTTCTGGGTTCTTGTTCTCATGGTGATTTTGTGAAGGCCAAGGAATTGATTTCTGAAGCCGTTAATAGAGGTCTGTGTTCTAACAGTGTGTTCTTCTATTCTGTAATAAATGACCTGTGCAAAGAAGGAAAGGTGAAGGAGGCACAGGATATGTTTCACTTCATTGTAGGTATTGGTCAGCGGCCTGATGTGATTATGTACACTTCACTGATGGATGGATATTGCCTTGTTGGCAAGGTGGAGGAAGCACTGAGAGTACTTGATGCTATGAAGTCTGCTGGCCTCCAACCTACTGCTGTTACGTATGCTATACTTCTTAATGGCTACTGTAAAATTGGCAGGATCGCCGATGGATTGAGTCTTTTCAAGGAAATGTCACTCAGCGGGGTTAAACCCACGACTATTATGTACAACATTATACTTGATGGGCTGTTTCGCTCCGGGAGAACAGTTTCTGCAAAGGAAAAATTCTGTATGATGAGCGAAAGTGGCATACCAGTGGGCATTGACACATACAACATAGTTCTTAGTGGACTTTGTAAAAATAATTGCACTGGTGAAGCAATAGAGCTGTTCAAGAAACTACGTGCAATGAATGTGAAGATTGATGTCATAACACTCAATATCATGATTTCTGCAATGTTTAAAACTAGGAGAATTGAAGAAGCCAAGGATTTGTTTGCTACTATATCAGCCATCGGGTTGGTGCCTTCTGTTGTGACATACAGCTTAATGATGACAAACTTCATAAAAGAAGGGTTGCTGGCAGAGGCTGATGATATGTTTTTAGCAGTGGAGAAGGCTAACTGTGCTCCCAACTCCAGGCTGCTAAATCATGTGGTCAGGGTGTTGCTGGAAAAAGGTGCAGTTGTAAAGGGTGCAAATTATCTGGCTAAACTTGATGCAAAACAGATGTCACTTGATGTTTCAACGATTTCGTTAATTGTGTCTCTCTTCTCAGGGGAAGGGAAATTGAGGGAGCACGTAAAATTGCTTCCGGTAAAGTACCAGCCTCCTGAGAATTCCGGCTAACAATTGATACAGTATACTTGAAACTTCATACTGAAAAACAAGGTGGTATTCACTCATGGCTGACAGAATGACATTGCCCCCACCTGCCTTTATTGGAAATGCAGATAATTCATCCCTTATTTTATCAGTATTCATCCATTTTGTTGTTGTTTTTGTTTGATGATGTCATGTTCTAAATTAAAATAACTAGCCTGAGGCCTGAGGCCTGAGCCCTGAGGGTCATATGAATGTCCCCCTTTTTGTGATGAAGAAGGCGTAACTCTTAACTGGAAAGTTTGGCTATGTGTCACACATTACATATTTGCATTTACGCATTTATTATGCAACAAGAAGGTGTGAATGTTTAATAACTGTGAGATGGTTCATGCACTATGTTTTCTCTCTGTCAATGATAGTTACTATTATGTTCACTCTTAAAACTTCAACTAACCTATGATCTCTTCTTCAGAATGTTACAGAAAACTAGGATTGCTCTTAGTTAAATGCTTGCATTTCGGAAATTTACAGGTTACAGCCATTGCAAGGAAAATCAATTTGTTGCCAATGAAATCCTGGTTAGTTTCAGTAACGCCTCTCTCAATAGTAGTGCTAATTTTTGTTGAAGTGTAATTATATTTTATTCACGGGCTGTAGGCTGGTAAACACAATTGAACCGTGTTCTTTTACACAATAATTGAACTGTGTTCTCATCTAAAAAAGAATTGCCTGCGCTATGTGCTAGTGCACTTAGCCACTTAGTAATCTTTTTTTACGGGCACTTTAGTTAGCAATCTGATGTAAAAAAATACATTGTAGATGCCCAGATCTGTCCAATAAGTAAATATTTACCTTAATTTATTGTCTTTTTTTTTCTGCTCCAGCTAGAGCTATCAAAGGGATGATCAACAGAGCGTGAAGGATCAGTGATGTACTGCCATTGGGGTTCTTATCCCAGAAATGTTTATCATGGTGCATTCTAGGTCCGCTGCGCAATCCTTGTGAAGACAAATTTTAGATGAAAGGTTCTGCAATCTGCAATCATTGCACACACTTATATGTATTCTGTATGGTCATGGTCAGTCAGTCAGTTAATACCAGTACGCTTGAAAGTAGCTCCTTTGGTTGAAACACAATGCTTGTCTCTGAAACCAAATAAAATACTGCATTATTTGAAAGAAGTAGAATGAATTACCTGACAAAGTATGCATTTCCAAGAGAACATGAGCTTCCTTCTCTGGCTTTCTGTGTGGAAATTGCAGGAGTTGATTATTTTATTAGTCTTGTGACCTTCTGGTCAACCTGTATCTCAACCTGGAAGGGGCAGACAATATCTGGTCAACAATGGAGAAGACTGGCTGTGCTCCAACTCTCAGTTGCAAAAAAATATATGGTCAGGGTGTTACTGGAGAAAGGTGAAGTAATCAGGGCCGGAGGTTATCTTTCTAAAATTGATGAGAAGAATTTAGTACTTGAAGCTTCAACCGTTGAGCTGCAGTCGATGATCTCTCTCTCTCTCTTCCAAAGGACAGAGACATGCCAGAAAATATAGTATTTCTTTTCCTCTGGACGTTCAAGGATGCTGTAATAATCTGTGCCGGACCTGAGGTTCTCATCTGAATGAAACCGGAAGCGGGGGGCTCCTTAATTCGAAGAAAGAAAGCAAAATTCTGTGAACGTTTTCTCTGGAGCAGGGCAATGTGAAGTTGTGAACTCAAATTGGGGAAGCTTTCATCATCATCGTTTGTCCCAACACATATTTACAATCAGGAGGGGATTAGTTGGCTGGCCGAGCCAATTAATTCTGGTCAAGATTCAATGAGCATAACTAAATTTAATTTTACAAAATATATCATTTCTTTCCATAGATTGTTACTCATGTGAATTATCTATACACCACAGAAAAATGTTATATGCAGAATGTCCGGCTGTTTGCCGGGTGATTTTTCACGGGGTTTTCGGCAAACGTGGCCTTTGAGTATCTCATACAAAGCACTTGGCAGAACAAGGGTACTCGGCAAATAGAAACTTTGCCGAGTGGTCTTTGCCAAGTGTTTTTTTTAATGAGACACTCTGTAAACAAATAAAATGCATATGTTTATTTGGATTTAGAAGGCCAAGCTTCATCTGTTGGCCTTGAAATTTTGTTACCTATGTTGTTATTTATACTTTCATGATTGATTATGAATAGATAAAAAAATTCTCCCCTAAAAGAAAGAATGAAACAACAGTATACTGAAATAGTGCATTACTAGGCAGCAAGTGACATAGAAGAGGAGGCCTACGATAGATTCCTACAACAGGTAGGGATCAGAGATTATACTCTCTTTTCTATAAACAAAGTAGTCTTATGATTGTTTCTTTTCTATAAACAAAGTAGGCTTGTGATTGTCTGCATCCATCGTTCAATCATGCAATTGAAAGAATTGTTTTACTTATCGGATATTCAATTGGGTGATCAGACTCATCTGCACCTGGTAGTGAACAGTAAATTTGAAAAAAAATTCAAAAAACAATTAGGTGGAAGATGCTCCAATGCATGATCTCCGTGCCAAATCTTAACTTGTTCGGACATCCGAGGAGCTCATGGCATAAAAGGCAAAATTGGTCAAGGCAGTACGTGATCAATAAACTTTCTTACGACCCCAAAATTTGTCTTTTTTGCCTAGAGCTACTGAAATATCCAAACTCCACGAAATTTGGCACGGACTTCACGCACACGAGCATCTAGCATCACAAAAATATTGGATTTTTATGATTTTTTTACTCCCTCCATTTCTTTTTAGTCCGCATATAAGATTTGGTCAAAGTCAAACTTTGTAAATTTTGACCAAATTTGTAAAAAAATATATCAACATCTACAATACAAAAGTTATATGGTATGAAAATCAATTTCATGATGCATCTAACAATATTGATTTCATACTGTGAATCTTGATTAGTCAAAGTTAACAAAGTTTGACTTTGACCAAATCTTATATGCGGATTAAAAAGAAATGAAGGGAGTACTATTTTAAATGAATTTACTGTTCACCTTGGGTGCATATACACCTAAGAGCCAAACCCTGTGTCCATTTCTTCTAAAGGATAGAATTGTTAGACTTTTAATAATATAAAATGGGGAAGAAGCAACCCCACGCAAACCATATAAAGGTAATATGGTCAATTGATCATAAGATTTTTTACATGAATTTGACCACCTCCGTTTGTAGCACGAATGAGCTGTATGTAGACGTACATAGCCAATCCGCCCGCCCAATCACCCAGTCCCTCCGTCCTGGGCTTCGCACATTTATTTTTTATTTTTTTAACCTTCAAATGATAGGTGCGTGAGGGATTCAAACTCCAGCCTATTAGTTTACTTCCACCCATTGTAACCAACTGGGACAACTCATTTATTGTGCCTAGTTACTTCTTTTATTCTTCTTGTTGTGTGTCTTCTCGGTCCAGTTGTCTTCTTCTTTAGTTTTATTCGGCCTTTTTTTGTTTTACTCTTTTTTACTTTTCATCATTTCTTCTTATTATTTTTTATTTTCATTTCCTTAAATTCCTGAACATTTCCTTGATTTTTTTTTCAAATTCGTGCACTAATTTTTTGAATCCGTGAACTTTTTCAAATGAATGAATGTTTTCAATTCCGCAAACTTTTATAAAATTCATTAACCTTTTTTGTCAAATTCGTCAACTTTTCTCAAATCAATGAACTTCTTCAATTTCATGAACTTTTTTCAAATTCGTTAAGTTTTTGTCAAATTCGTGGACTTTTTTGTGCAAGTGATTAACTTGGTGCATGGAATTGACGTCGCGACATGTGGCAGAAACTTGTAGGGTTGCAACTCAGGATGGGAATAGGTCGGGCCGAACTTGGCCCTGGATCTGGCCCCTATGGCCCTAGGCCCAATTTGAGAGGCCACGGGATGATCCATATAAAGAATTGTCAATGGCGTCATTGGCTCGATGGGTATTTTGGGTCGACCCAAATTCTTGCTTTACATTGCCTTGTGGCAAATAAGATGTGAAAATTGGGCATGGTTTAATGGAATTCGACTAGTGTGAGAATTATAAGATTCTTAATATGGCGGATTTCATATAAACATGGCGGATTTTCATATAAACATGACGGATTTCATTACATTTACATCGACTAAGCGGTGCTAGTACGGTTCTGGTGGTATAATTAATACTTAATCTAAATGGTCGCCGGCGCCCGATCCCCATGTCCGGCCATGAGCCTCGAGAACAGAAGCTTCTCCTTCTCCAGCTCCACCTCGTCGCTCTCCAGCTTCGCCTCCGCAACCTCTGTCTCCGGAGACCCGAGAAGCGAAGGTGTCCGCCTCCATGTCGCCGCCAAGCAGCTAATGGACCAACGATGCTCAGCCCACCAAACTTGGCATTGACAGGAGAGGAGGAGCGATGGCCTTCCTGGGACCAGAGTGGCGACGACCTACCATGCACTACTTTTCCTTGTTGCCGGCGGTGGGCGCGGCCTCGGCGATGCCCCCCTCGTCATTGGTCTCGCCGAACACCGCCTTGCCCGCCTCGTCGTTGCGCTCCTTGCCGGCGGCTGCCACCTTCGTCACCAGCTGGTGGTATCGCTAGCGGGCGAGGCAGATCTCGCGGGCGATGCAGTAGGACTCGAGCATCGCCTCCTACTCCGCCATGTCACTACTAGGAAAATGCTAATACATAGAATTTTAGCAGTAGCGCCTGTTTGGGCGCCCACGCTACTGGTATGTACCAGTAGCGCCGACCAAAACGGACGCAACTGCTACTGTATAGCAGCAGCGCTGGTTGGCGCGGGCCGCGCTGCTGTTAAGCGGGCCACAGGGCCAAAAGGGCAGGCCACTTAGCTATAGCGTGTGATGTGCGCCGATGCTACAGCTAGTGGGCTTAGCAGGAGCGTTGGCCCATTACCCGTGCTGCTGCTAAGCCCACTCCCTCCCCCGCGCGCCGGCCGGCCTGCTCGCGCCCCCGGCCTCATCACTCGGCTCACTCACTCACTCACACACTCCACACTCCTCCCTCAATCCCCCGCGCACTGCCGTCGACTCCCGCACGCCGCCGTCCCCCACGCCGGCCCTCGTCCCTGCATCGGCCGCCCTTGCCCGCGTCGGCCCTCCTCCCCGCCGGTCGCCCTCCCCCGCGCCGGCCTCCTCCCCCATGCCGGCCTCCTCCCCCACCGGTCGCCTCGGCCCCCGTGCCGGCCCTCCTCCCGCGCCGGCCGCCCCCCCCCCCCCGCGCCGACTGGCCCCCCGTGCCGGCCCTCCTCCACCGAGAGGTACATCCTCCTCCCTAGTTTCTTTTGAACCCTAGCTAGTTGAAATTTTTAGGTTTTTAATCTTAGGGAAATGTAGTATGAAACCTAGCTAGTTAATCTTATGATAATGTAGTATGAATCTTAGGATAATGTAGGTTTTTAATCTTAGTTGTTTAATCTTAGTTGTTTAATCTTAGGATAACGTAGTATGAACCCTAGCTAGTTAATCTTAGGATAATGTAGTATGAATCTTAGGATAATGTAGTATGAACCCTAGCTAGTTAATCTTAGGATCATATTTTGAACTATCACATTTGTTGTTATTTTTTTAGTAAAAACATTTATTCCTGTTATATGCAAATTTGAAGTGGATATTTTGAAGTGGATATATGTCATATTTTGAACATTTCACAATCTTAGTTATTTAACCGAGTGGCCTATGTTTTGCCAGAATGTTGATTCGTCCACGTTCTGGTAAATTTCAGGCGCTCGATATGTCTTGCTTTTGGCAAAGGTCATGCCGAATTTTGCTAAGTGTTTATTAATTTTGTTTTCATAATTAAGCATTTTGTTCTCGACGTCGACGATGCCTATCCCGCATCCTCGTCGTCAACTCAGCGGAGGAGGCCTGCTTGAGCAGAGGGGCCATGCCTGGGACTGGGCTCCGTCGGGCTAGTACTGGGTTGTGCTACCTTTCGTGAAGGAAATATGCCCTAGAGGCAATAATAAAGTTATTATTTATATTTCTTTATATCATGATAAATGTTCATTATTCATGCTAGAATTGTATTAACCGGAAACTTAGCACATGTGTGAATACATAGACAAACAGAGTGTTACTAGTATGCCTCTACTTGACTAGCTCGTTGAATCAATGATGGTTATGTTTCCTAACCATAGACATGAGTTGTCATTTGATTAACGGGATCACATCATTAGAGAATGATGTGATTGACTTGACCCATCTGTTATCTTAGCACGATGATCGTTTAGTTTGTTGCTATTGCTTTCTTCATGACTTATACATGTTCCTATGACTATGAGATTATGCAACTCCCGAGTACCGGAGGAACACTTTGTGTGCTACCAAATGTCACAACGTAACTGGGTGATTATAAAGGTGCTCTACAGGTGTCTTCGATGGTACTTGTTGAGTTGGCTTAGATCGAGATTAGGATTTGTCACTCCGATTGTCGGAGAGGTATCTCTGGGCCCTCTCGGTAATGCACATCACTATAAGCCTTGCAAGCAATGTAGATAATGAGTTAGTTACGGGATGTAGCATTACGGAATGAGTAAAGAGACTTGCCGCTAACAAGATTGAACTAGGTATTGAGATACCAACGATCGAATCTCGGGAAAGTAACATATCGATGACAAAGGGAACAACGTATACCGTTATGCGGTTTGACCGATAAAGATCTTCGTAGAATATGTAGGAGCCAATATGAGCATCCAGGTTCCGCTATTGGTCATTGATCGGAGACATGTCTCGGTCATGTCTACATAGTTCTCGAACCCGTAGGGTCCGCACGCTTAACGTTCGGTGACGACTAGTATTATGATGTGAATTGATGTACCGAAGGTTTTTCGGAGTCCCGGATGAGATCACGGACATGATGAGGAGTCTCGAAATGATCAAGCCGTAAAGATCGATATATTGAAAGGCTATATTCGGACATCGGAAAGGTTCCGAGTGATCCAGGTATTTTTCGGAGTACGGGGGGAGTTACGGGAATATGGGAGTACATATGGGCCTTAGTGGGCTTTAAGGGAAAAATAGGAGAAGCCACGAGGGCTGGCCGTGCGCCCCCCATGGGCCTAGTCCGAATTGGACTAGGGGGAGGGGCTGCGCCCCCTCTTTCCTTCTCCTTCCTCCCCCCTCCTAGTAGGACTAGGAAAGGAGGAATCCTACTCCTAATAGGAGGAGGATTCCTCCCCCGCTTGGCGCGCCTAGGGAGGGCGGCCGGCCTCCCCTCCCTCCTTTATATACGTGGGGAGGGGGGCATCCTAGAACACACAAGTTGATCAGTTGATCTTTTAGCCGTGTGCGGTGCCCCCCTCCACCATAATCCACCTCATTCATATCGTAGTGGTGCTTAGGAGAAGCCCTGCGTCGGTAGCATCATCATCACCGTTACCACGCTGTCGTGCTGACGGAACTCTCCCTCAAAGCTCTGTTGGATCGTGAGTTCGTGGGACATCACTGAGTTGAACGTGTGCTGAACTCGGAGGTGCCGTGCGTTCGGTACTTGGATCGGTCGGGTCGTAAGACGTACGACTACATCAACCGCGTCCTCATAACGCTTCCGCTTACGGTCTACGAGGGTACGTGGATGACACTCTCCCCTCTCGTTGCTATGCATCACCATGATCTTGCGTGTGCGTAGGAAAAATTTATGAAATTACTATGTTCCCCATCAGTGGCATCCGAGCCAGGTTTATGCGTAGATGTTATATGCACGAGTAGAACACAAAGGAGTTGTGGGCGTGGGTATATACATATTGCTTGCCGTCACTAGTTGATTCTTGATTCAGCGGTATTGTTGGATGAAGCGGCCCAGACCGACATTACGCGTACGCTTACGCGAGACTGGTTCTACCGACATGCTTAGCACACATGTGGCTGGTGGGTGTCAGTTTCTCCAACTTTAGTTGAATCAGATTCAATGAACATGGTTCTTTCTGAAGATCAAAAAGCAATCATTATACCGCGTTGTGGTTTTTGATGCGTAGGTAAGAACGGTTCTTGCTCAGCCCGTAGCAGACACGTAAAACTTGCAACAACAAAGTAGAGGACGTCTAACTTGTTTTTGCAGGGCATGTTGTGATGTGATATGGTCAAAACGTGATGAGATATAAATTGTTGTATAAGGTGATCATGTTTTGTTAAAGTTATCGGCAACTGGCAGTAGCCTTATAGCTGTCTCTTTATTGCATAAGATGCAAGTGCCATACAGTTGCTTTACTTTATCGCTATGCGATAGCAATAGTTGCAAAAGCAATAGTTGGCGAGACGACCATGTGACGACACATTGATAAAGATCAACATGATGAAAATCATGGTGTCATGCCGGTGACGATGGGGATCATGATGGTACTTTGAAGATGGAGATCAAAGGCACAAGATGATGATGGCCATATCATGTCACATATTTTGATTGCATGTGATGTTTATCCTTTATACAACTTATTTTTCTTAGTTCGGCGATAGCATTATAAGATGATCTCTCACTAAATTTCAAGGTATAAGTGTTCTCCCTGTGTATGCACCATTGTGACAATTCGTTGTGCCGAGACATGATACGTCTCCAATGTATCTATAATTTTTGATTGTTCCATGCTATTATATTATCCGTTTTGGATGATAATGGGCTTTATTTTACACTTCTATATTATTTTTGGGACTAACCTATTAAACGGAGGCCCAGCCCAAATTGTTGTATTTTGCCTATTTCAGTGTTTCGTAGAAAAGGAATATCAAACGGAGTCCAAACGGAATGAAACCTTCGGGAATGTGATTTTTGGAACAAACGTGATCCAGAGGACTTGGAGTGGACGTCAAGAAACAATCTAGGAGGCCACGAGGCAGGGGGGTGCGCCTACCCCCCTGGGCGCGCCCTCCACCCTCGTGGGCCCCTCGTTGCTCCACCGACCTTCTTCTTCCTCATATATATATATATATATATATATATTCATATACCCTGCAAACATCCAGGAGCACCACGAAACCCTATTTCCACCGCCGCAACCTTCTGTACCCAAGAGAACCCATCTTGGGGCCTTTTCCGGAGCTCCGCCGGAGGGGGCATTGATCACGGAGGGCCTCTACATCAACTCCATGGCCCCTCCGATGATGTGTGAGTAGTTTACCTCAGACCTTCGGGTCCATAGCTAGTATCAAGATGGCTTCTTCTCTCTCTTTCGATCTCAATACAAAGTTCTCCTCGATTCTCTTGGAGATCTATTCGATGTAATCTTCTTTTGCGGTGTGTTTGTTGAGATCCGATGAATTGTGGGTTTATGATCAAGTCTATCTATCAACAATATTTGAATCTTCTCTGAATTCTTTTATGTATGATTGGTTTATCTTTGCAAGTCTCTTCGAATTATCAGTTTGGTTTGGCCTACTAGATTGATCTTTCTTGCAATGGGAGAAGTGCTTAGCTTTGGGTTCAATCTTGTGGTGCTCGATCCCAGTGACAGAAAGGGAAATGACAC
This sequence comes from Triticum urartu, assembly GCF_056163025.1. Taxonomy (NCBI): domain Eukaryota; kingdom Viridiplantae; phylum Streptophyta; class Magnoliopsida; order Poales; family Poaceae; genus Triticum; species Triticum urartu. The sequence goes on from NC_141874.1 coordinate 731,348,314, forward strand.
GTATTGTATTGTTGCCATCGAGGATAAAAAGATGGGGTTTATATCATATTGACTGAGTTTATCCCTCTACATCATGTCATCTTGCTTAAGGCATTACTCTGTTCTTATGAACTTAATACTCTAGATGCATGCTGGATAGCGGTCGATGTGTGGAGTAATAGTAGTAGATGCAGGCAGGAGTCAGTCTACTTGTCACGGACATGATGCCTATATACATGATCATACCTAGATATTCTCATAATTATTTGCTTTTCTATCAATTGCTCGACAGTAATTTGTTCACCCACCGTAATACTTATGCTATCTTGAGAGAAGCCACTAGTGAAACCTATGGCCCCCGGGTCTATTTTCCAGCATACAAGTTTCCAATCTATTTTATTTTGCAATCTTTACTTTCAATCTATATCATAAAAATACCAAAAATATTTATCTTATTATCATTATCTCTATCAGATCTCACTCTTGCAAGTGGCTGTGAAGGGATTGACAACCCCTTTATCGCGTTGGTTGCGAGGTTCTTATTTGTTTGTGTAGGTACGAGGTGACTCGCGCGTGGTCTCCTATTGATTGATACCTTGGTTCTCAAAAACTGAGGGAAATACTTACGCTGCTTTACTGCATCACCCTTTCCTCTTCAAGGGAAAACCAACGCAGTGCTCAAGAGGTAGCAAGAAGGATTTCTGGCGCCGTTGCCGGGGAGATCTATGCCAAGTCAAGACATACCAAGTACCCATCACAACTCTTATCCTTTGCATTACATTATTTGCCATTTGCCTTTCGTTTTCCTCTCCCCCACTTCACCCTTGCTGTTTTATTCGCCCTCTTTTTCCGTTCCCCTTCTATTTTCCAGTTTGCCTCTTTTTCCTGTTTCTTGTTTGCTTGTGTGTTGGATTGCTTGCTTGTCACGATGGCTCAAGATAATACTAAATTGTGTGACTTTGCCAATACCAACAATAATGATTTTATTAGCACTCCGATTGCTCCTCTTACCGATGCTGAATCTTGTGAAATTAATACTGCTTTGCTGAATCTTGTCATGAAAGATCCGTTTTCTGGCCTTCCTAGTGAAGATGCCGCTACCCATCTAAACAACTTTGTTGATTTGTGTGATATGCCAAAGAAGAAAGATGTGGATAATGATATTGTTAAACTTAAGCTATTTTCGTTTTCGCTTAGAGATCGTGCTAAAGCTTGGTTTTCGTCTTTGCCTAAAAATAGTATTGATTCATGGAATAAGTGCAAAGATGCTTTTTATCTCTAAGTATTTTCCTCCCGCTAAGCTCATCTCTCTTAGAAATGATATTACGAATTTTAAGCAACTTGATCATGAGCATGTTTCACAATCTTGGGAGAGGATGAAATTAATGATACACAATTACCCTACACATGGTTTGAATTTATGGATGATTATACAAAATTTTTACGCCGTATTGAATTTTGCTTCTAGAAATCTTTTAGATTCGGCCGCGGGAGGCACTTTTATGGAAATCACTTTAGGAGAAGCTACTAAACTCCTAGATAATATTATGGTTAATTATTCTCAAAGGCACACCGAAAGATCTACTAGTAAAAAAGTTCATGCAATTGAAGAGATTAATGTTTTGAGTGGAAAGATGGATGAACTTATGAAACTGTTTGCTAATAAGAGTGCTCCTACTGATCCTAATGATATGACTTTGTCTACTTTGATTGAGAATAATAATGAATCTATGGATGTGAATTTTGTTGGTAGGAACAATTTTGGTAACAACGCATATAGAGGTAATTTTAATCCTAGGACGTTTCCTAGTAATTCCTATAATAATTATGGTAATTCCTACAACAATTCTTATGGAAATTATAATAATATTCCCTCTGATTTTGAATCTAGTATTAAAGAATTTATTAGTTCGCAAACGAGTTTCAATGCTTTGATTGAAGAAAAATTGCTTAAGATTGATGAGTTGGCTAGGAACGTGGATAGAATTTCTCTTGATATTGATTCTTTTAAACTTAGATCTATTCCACCTAAGCATGATATCAATGAGTCTCTCAAAGCCATGAGAATTTCCATTGATGAGTGCAAAGAAAGAACCGCTAGGATGCGTGCTAAAAAAGATTGCTTTTTGAAAGCGTGTTCTTCTAGTTTCCATGATAATAAAGATGAAGATCTAAAAGTGATTGATGTGTCCCCTATTAAATCCTTGTTTTGCAATATGAATCTTGATAATGATGGGACTGGAGATGAGTCAACTTTAGTTAGAAGGTGTCCCAATGATTCAGAGTTTTAGATCTTGATGCAAAAATTGATAAAAGTGGGATTGGAGATGTCAAAACTTTAAATAGCAATGAACCCACTATCTTGGATTTCAAGGAATTTAATTATGATAATTTCTCTTTGATAGATTGTATTTCCTTGTTGCAACTCGTGCTAAATTCTCCTCATGCTTATAGTCAAAATAAAGCTTTTACTAAACATATCATTGATGCTTTAATGCAATCTTATGAAGAAAAACTTGAGTTGGAAGTTTCTATCCCTAGAAAACTTTATGATGAGTGGGAACCTACAATTAAAATCAAAATTAAAGATCATGAATGCTATGCTTTGTGTGATTTGGGTGCTAGTGTTTCCACGATTCCTAAAACTTTGTGTGATTTGCTAGGTTTCCGTGAATTTGATGATTGTTCTTTAAACTTGCACCTTGCGGATTCCACTATTAAGAAACCTATGGGAAAGATTAATGATGTTCTTATTGTTGCAAATAGGAATTATGTGCCCGTAGATTTCATTGTTCTTGATATAAATTGCAATCCTTCATGTCCTATTATTCTTGGTAGACCTTTACTTAGAACGATTGGTGCAATTATTGATATGAAGGAAGGGAATATTAGATTCCAATTTCCGTTAAGGAAAGGCATGGAACACTTCCCTAGAAAGAAAATTAAATTACCATATGAATCTATTATGATAACCACTTATGGATTTCCTACCAAAGATGGCAATACCTAGATCTATCTTCGCTTTTATGCCTAGCTAGGGGCGTTAAACGATAGCGCTTGTTGGGAGGCAACCCAATATTATTTTTATTCCTTTGCTTTTTGTTCCTGTTTAGTAATAAATAATTTATCTAGCCTCTGTTTTGTTGTGTTTTTTGTGTTTAATTAGTGTTTGTGCCAAGTAGAACCGTGGGAAGACTTGGGGAAAGTCTTTTTGATCTTGCTGTAAAAAGCAGAAACTTTAGCGCTCACGAGAATTGCTGCCATTTTTTTTACTGGAGACTGCTATTTAGTTAATTCTTTTTGAAGATGATTAATAGATAAATTACTCACGTCCAGCAGTTTATTTTAGAATGTTTGGGGTTCCAGAAGTATTCTAAACCTACAGATTACTACAGACTATTCTGTTTTTGATAGATTCTGTTTTTTCGTGTGTTGTTTGCTTATTTTGATGAATCTATGGCTAGTAATAGAGTTTATGAACCAGAGAAAAGTTGGAATACAGTAGGATTAACAGCAATATAAATAAAGAATGATTTCATTACAGTACCTTGAAGTGGTAGTTTGTTTTCTTTTACTAACGGAGCTGACGAAGATTTTCTTTTAAGTTTTGTGTTGTGAAGTTTTCAAGTTTTGGGTAAAGATTTGATGGATTATGGAACAAGGAGTGGCAAGAACCTAAGCTTGGGGATGCCCAAGGCACCCCAAGGTAAAATCCAAGGACAATCAAAAGCCTAAGCTTGGTGATGCCCCGGAAGGCATCCCCTCTTTTGTGTTCGTCCATCGGTAACTTTACTTGGAGCTATATTTTTATTCGCCACATGATATGTGTTTTGCTTGGAGCGTCTTGTATGATTTGAGTCTTTGCTTTTTAGTTTACCACAATCATCCTTGCTGTACACACCTTTTGGGAGAGACACACATGAATTGGAATTTATTAGAATACTCTATGTGCTTCACTTATATATTTTGAGTTGGATAATTTTTGCTCTAGTGCTTCGCTTATATCTTTTAGAGCACGGCGGTGGTTCTATTTTATAGAAATAATTGATCTCTCATGCTTCACTTATATCATTTTGAGAGTCCTTTAGAACAGCATGGTAATTCACTTTGGTTATAAATTTTAAATGCTAAGAGAAGTTGGATGCTTGATAGATGGTTTTGAGATATAAAGGTGGTAATATTAGAGGTGTGCTAGTTGAGTAATTGTGAAATTGATGAATACTTGTGTTGAAGTTGGCAAGTCCCGTAGCATGCACATATGGTAAACGTTATGTGACAAATTTGAAGCATGGGGTGTTCTTTGATTGCTTTCCTTATGAGTGGTGGTCGGGGACGAGCGATGGTCTTTTCCTACCAATCTATCCCCCTAGGAGCATGCGCGTAGTGCTTGGTTTTGATGACTTGTAGATTTTTGCATTAATTATGTGAGTTCTTTATGACTAATGTTGAGTCCATGGATTATACACACTCTCACCCTTCCATCATTTCTAGCCTCTTCGGTACCGTGCATTGCCCTTTCTCACCTTGAGAGTTGGTGCAAACTTCGCTGGTGCATCCAAACCCCGTGATATGATATGCTCTATCACACATAAGCCTCCTTAATTATATCTTCCTCAAAACAGCCACCATACCTACCTATTATGGCATTTCCATAGCCATTCCGATATATATTGCCATGCAACTTTCCACCATTCCATTTATTATGACACACATCATCATTGTCATATTGCTTTGCATGATCATGTACATCGTATTTGTGGCAAAGCCACCGTTCATAATTTTTCATACATGTCACTTTTGATTCATCGCAATCCCGGTACACCGCCGAAGGCATTCACATAGAGTCATATTTTGTTCTAAGTATTGAGTTGTAAGTAAAAAGAAGTGTGATGATCATCATTATTAGAGCATTGTCCCGGTGAGGAAAGGATGATGGAGACTGATTCCCCCACAAGTCAGGATGAGACTCCAGTCGAAAAAAGAGGCCAAAAAAAGAAGGCCCAAATTAAAAAAAGAGAGAAAAAGAAAAAATGAGAGAAAAGAGAGAAGGGACAATGTTACTATCCTTTTTCCACACTCGTGCTTCAAAGTTGCACCATGATCTTCATGATAGAGAGTCTCCTATGTTGTCACTTTCATATACTAGTGGGAATTTTTCATTATAGAACTTGGCTTGTATATTCCAATGATGGGCTTCCTCAAATGCCCTAGGTTTTCGTGAGCAAGCAAGTTGGATGCACACCCACTTAGTTTCTTTGATGAGCTTTCATATATTTAGCTCTAGTGCATCCGTTGCATGGCAATCCCTACCGTCGTTGCGGGCAGAGGGTCTGGAGGCTTTGCTAGTACACTAGCTGGTTCCCGCCATTGCGTTCAAAGTTTTCGGGCGAGTCCGTCTGATCGTGGCCGACTCCTTCCGCGCGGCGCGCTAGGATTCGGAAGAAGCTTCAGACCAGAGCACTCGAAGAAGGAAACTGCTGAGGCTTCTCGGCTAATCAGCTGCGATGCCTCACCAGCTTCGGGGACTACTGTCGAATTATTGGGCCATGGGTAGCCTAACCTGAGTCTGAGAGCCTTTCAAAGACATCGGGGCTGGCTGCGCCCCTCAAGACACCAAGAAGAAGCACCGCCTTCTGGTGGCCGGCTGTCCCAAGCGGCCGGCTGCCAGAAGGCAGCTAAGCTCAAGAAGGCGGCTCCAAGACGGGCCGACTTCTTGCAGGCGGCCTCCAGAGAGGCCGGCTCGTAGCGGCCCACGGCGCACTCAGAGTCTGCGCTCCCATTAAAGAGGACAAGACAGGGTAAGGCTATAGTGTAACACATCACCCCTGTATCCCAGGCCGGGCGTGGCCACAGTGCTCCGTACAGGCGGAGATCTCTGCCCGGCGTGGCACTGTTGCCACTCCATCCATGATGTCACCGCTGGAAGGCGGAGCCTTGTTCCCACGACGACCTGTCGGTACGGCCTGCCGACGGTGGGTCCTGCTAGGCAGCGAGAGCCGAAAGACGGCGGAAGCCTGACCGGTCGGACCTGAGGGAGGTCGGCTCCCAGTAGGCGGCCCGTTCCTTCCTCGGGGCCCGTGCACCATTAACTAGATGAGACCCGGAGAGGCTAAAGTGATCTCCCACCAGGCGGCGGGACTGTAGCCATGCTCCCCTGACCAAGCATGCGTCATTAGCATCACGACTACAGTAATCGGCAACCGGCAAGACCCGCAAGCGGCGGGAGCGGCCTGTCGGCTCCGTACCAGACCAGTCGGCAGGCCCCAGCAGCCGGCGAAGAAGCCGACGACCAGAGACACTGATAGCTAGGACCTACACCTGGCCGGATTACCATTGTACCCCTGGGGGGTAGGCCTATATAAACCCCCCAGGGCACCCATGCAAAGGGTTCCCAACCTATTAGAATTAGACTCATACCTAGAGGAAGGAGAGAGCATGCCTGCCTTCTTCTACCTCTAGCATACAGCTCGAGGAGCACCATTTGTACTCACTAGTGCCTTAGTGATCATGCGGAGACCCCGTAGATCAGGACTAGGGGTGTTATCTCCTAAGAGAGCCCCAAACCTGGGTAAAGTGCGCCGGCGTACGTGTCTACGCCTCATCCCGCTTCCAGGCACCGGTGACGTTCTACTCGCTCCCACCATGATAAGCCATCCATTTGCATGTGTCGCACCCAACCCCCGACACTCTGACTAACCTATTACAAAAAGATATTCCTTTTGTCTTTGATGATGATTGTGTAGAAGCATTTGAAATACTTAAGAAAGCCTTGATTTCTGCACCTATTTTTCAGCCACCTGTTTGGAATTTACCATTTGAAATCATGTGTGATGGCAGTGATTATGATGTAGATGTTGTTCTAGGACAAAGAGTTGATAAAAAATTAAATGTTATTCAATATGCTAGTAAAACTCTAGGCAATGCCCAGAGAAATTATGCTACTACTGAAAAGGAATTCTTAGTAGTTGTATTTGCTTGTGATAAGTTCAGACCTTATATTGTTGATTCTAAAGTAACTATTCACACTGATCATGCTGCTATTAAATATCTTATGGAAAAGAAAAATGCTAAACCTAGACTTATTAGATGGGTTCTCCTGCTACAAGAATTTGATTTGCATATTATTGATAAAAAGGGAGCTGAGAATCCCGTTGCAGACAACTTTTCTAGGTTAGAGAATGTTCTTGATGACCCACTACCTATTGATGATAGCTTTCCTGATGAACAATGAGCTGTCATAAATGCTTCTCACACTGCTCCATGGTATGCTGATTATGCTAATTACATTGTTGCTAAATTTATACCACCTAGTTTCACATACCAGCAAAAGAAAAAGTTTTTCTATGATTTAAGACATTACTTCTGGTATGACCCACACCTTTATAAAGAAGGAGTAGATGGTGTTATTAGACGTTGTATACCTGAGCATGAACAGGAACAGATCCTACGCAAGTGTCACTCCGAAGCTTATGGAGGACACAATGCTGGAGATAGAACTGCACATAAGGTATTGCAATCCGGTTTTTATTGGCCTACTCTCTTCAAAGATGCCCGTAAGTTTGTCTTATCTTGTGATGAATGTCAAAGAATTGGTAATATTAGTAGACGTCAAGAAATGCCTATGAATTATTCACTCGTTATTGAACCATTTGATGTTTGGGGCTTCGACTATATGGGACCGTTTCCTTCCTCTAATGGGTATACACATATTTTAGTTGCTGTTGATTACGCTACTAAGTGGGTAGAAGCTATTCCAACTAGTAGTGCTGATCATAACACCTCTATTAAGATGCTTAAAGAATTTATTTTTCCAAGGTTTGGAGTCCCTAGATATTTAATGACTGATGGTGGTTCACATTTTATTCATGGTGCCTTTCGTAAAATGCTTGCTAAATATGATGTTAATCATAGAATTGCATCTCCATATCATCCACAGTCTAGTGTTCAAGTAGAACTTAGCAATAGAGAGCTTAAATTAATTTTACAAAAGACTGTTAATAGATCTAGAAAGAATTGGTCCAAGAAACTTGATGATGCATTATGGGCCTATAGAACTGCATACAAAAATCCTATGGGTCTGTCTCCGTATAAAATGGTTTATGGTAAAGCATGTCACTTACCTCTTGAACTAGAACATAAGGCATATTGGGCCAATAAAGAGATCAATTATGACTTCAAACTTGCCAGTGAGAAGAGGCTTTTTGACATTAGCTCACTTGATGAATGGAGAACCCAGGCTTATGAGAATGCCAAACTATTTAAAGAAAAAGTAAAAAGATGGCACGATAAAAGGATACAAAAGCATGAGTTTAATGTAGGTGATTATGTATTGCTATACAACTCTCGTTTAAGATTTTTTGCAGGCAAACTTCTCTCTAAATGGGAAGGTCCTTACGTTATCGAGGAGGTCTATCGTTCCGGTGCCATAAAAATCCACAACATCAAAGGCACAAATCTGAAAGTGGTGAACGGTCAAAGAATCAAACATTACATCTCAGGTAATCCTATAAATGTTGAAACTAATGTTTTTGAAACCGTAACCCAGGAGGAGTACATAAGAGACACTTTCCGGAACGTTTCAAACTTCGAAAAGGAATAGGTATGTTGTACGGTAAGTAAACCCACTCCAAAATAGTTCTAATGGCAATTTTTCTCCGTTTTGTAATATTTAAGAAAATAGGAAAATAAGAAGTAGTCCAGGAAGGACACGAGGCGTCCACAAGGGTGGAGGGCGCGCCCTACCCCCTAGGCACGCCCCTGCCTCGTGGGCACCTCGTGCGCTCTCCGGACTCCGTTTTCTTGCACGATACTTCTTTTAGTCGGTAAAAATTCATTATATAATCTCCCCAAGGTTTTGACCTCCGTATCACGCAAAAATCTCCTGTTCTTGTTTCGAGCTGTTTTTCTGACAGATCTAGATCACCATGATGTCTCCAAGTGCCCCCAACGACAAGTTCTTCGAGAAGGTCATCAACCCCTACCTCGCGGAAGTGTTGCAACATCCTAAAACCATTGAGATGCGTGAGGGGTTGCTGCACATCTGTGATGTTGAGGGACCAAGGAGGACCAGAAGTGTGGAGACAAGGCTCGAGGCAATGGAGCAACAAGTTTTCAAGTGTCAGGAGATGGTGGAGCATGGACTCGACTCTAATCACATAATGATCACGAAGTTCACCAACAACCACAAGCTGGACGCCAAGGACATTGGGGAGGCCATCTTCAAGCTTCATGAGAAAATCGAGCACCTCCAAGCCCAGATCTATGACCTGCAAAATCAAAACTGTGAGTATGAATATAGATTCAAGAGGATGAGTTTGGCTGCAGATTTTAAGGATCCCGAAGACTCGATCATCCTTCTATGATGGTGAGCCTATGCCTTGGAAGAGGGACGACAATCCTACATCGTCAACAACTCCATCTCCTTCACTAGCAAAAGAGATATAATCACATGGGTATGGGCACTCCCCTTGGCAACTGCCAAGCTTGGGGGAGTGCCCCAGTATCGTAACACCATCACTTTTATCTTTACCTTTTTTCTTAGTTCGATCCTTTTGATATTATCTTGATCTAGTAGAATAAAGTTTTAGTATGATCTAGTTGTGAGTTTTTCTTTATGATCTTCCCATGTAATCGAGTCTGTGAGCTATATATAATAAAGATTAGTGTTGCATGAAGGGCTTGATTATTTGCTATGATCTTGAGGGAATAAAATAAAAAGAGAAGAAATAAAGGGATCATATGGATCTTATGGAGAGTAACGAGCTCACATATAAAAGAGTATGATGAATAAAAGTTGTTGAGAGTTGACAAACATAGTTTTGGTCATCGTTGCAAGTAATAGGAAGTAATAAAGAAAGAGAGGTTCACATATAAATATACTATCTTGGACATCTTTTATGATTGTGAGCACTCATTAAAATATGACATGCTAAAAAGTTGATGTTGGACAAGGAAGACAATGTAATGGATTATGTTTTCTTACATCTGAGATAAAATTATATTGTCATGGACCATCCAACATGTTGAGCTTGCCTTTCCCTCTCATGCTAGCCAAATTCTTTGCACCAAGTAGAGATACTACTTGTGCTTCCAAATATCCTTAAACCCAGTTTTGCCATGAGAGTCCACCATATCTACCTATGGATTGAGTAAGATCCTTCAAGTAAGTTGTCATCGGTGCATGCAATAAAAAAATTGCTTTCTAAATATGCATGATCTATTAGTGTGGAGAAAATAAACTTTATACGATCTTGTGATATGGAAGCAATAAAAGCGACGAACTGCATAATAAAGGTTCATATCACAAGTGGCAATATAAAGTGACGTTCTTTTGCATTAAGATTTTGTGCATCCAACCATAAAAGCGCATGACAACCTCTGCTTCCCTCTGCGAAGGGCCTATCTTTTATTCTTGTCTTATATACTTCATGCAAAGAGTCATGGTGATATTCACCTTTCATTTTTTTACATTTTAACCTTTGGCAAGCACAATGTGTTGGAAAGATCCTGATACATATAGCTAATTGGATGTGAGTTTTCATGGACTATTATTGTTGACATTACCCTTGAGGTAAAACGTTGGGAGGCAAAACTATAAGCCCCTGTCTTTCTCTGTGTCCGATTAAAACTTCATAACCATAAATATCGCGTGAGTGTTAGCAATTGTGAAAGACTAAAAGATGGTTGAGTATGTGGACTTGCTGAGAAGCTCTTATATTGACTATTTCCTATGTTATGATAAATTGCAATTGCTTTAATGACTGAGATTATAGTTTGTTAGTTTTCAATGAAGTTTCTGATTCATACTTGAGTATGTGAATGAATTGTTACTTTAGCATAAGATATCATATGACAATATATATTTGTGTTGTTGTTCTAAGAATGATCATGATGCCCTCATGTCCGTATTTTATTTTATCGACACCTCTATCTCTAAACATGTGGACATATTTTTCGATTTCGGCTTTCAATTGAGGACAAGCGAGGTCTAAGCTTGGGGGAGTTGATACGTCCATTTTGCATCATGCTTTTATATCGATATTTATTGCATTATGGGCTGTTATTACATATTATGCCACAATACTTATGCCATTTCTCTCTTATTTTACAAGGTTTACATGAAGAGGGGGAATGCCGGCAGCTGGAAATCTGGGCTGGAAAAGGAGAAAATATTAGAGACCTATTTTGCACATCTCCAAAAGTCCTGAAACTCCATGGGAGTTATTTTCAGAATATATAAAAAATACTGAGGGAAGAAAGTACCAGAGGGGGGCCACCCACCATCCACGAGGGTGGGGGGCGCGCCCCCTGCCTCGTGGGCCCCCTGGTGGCCCTCTGATGCCCATCTTTGGCTATATGGAGTCTTTCGTCGAGGAAAAAAATCATAAGCAAGCTTTCAGGAAGAAACTCTGTTGCCACGAGGCGGAACCTTGGCGGAACCAATCTAGGGCTCCGGCAGAGCTGTTCTGCCAGGGAAACTTCCCTCCGGGAGGGGGAAATCATCACCATCGTCATCACCAACGTCCTCTCATTGGGAGGGGGTCAATCTCCATCAACATCTTCACCAGCACCATCTCATCTCAAACCCTAGTTCATCTCTTGTATCCATTCTTTGTATCCAAATCTCAGATTGGTACCTATGGTTGCTAGTAGTGTTGGTTACTCCTTGTAGTTGATGCTAGTTGGTTTACTTGGTGGAAGATCATATGTTCAGATCCATTATGCATATTAATACCCCTCTGTTTATGAACATGAATATGCTTTGTGAGTAGTTACGTTTGTTCCCGAGGACATGGGAGAAGTCTTGCTATAAGCAGTCATGTGAATTTGGTATTCGTTCGATATTTTGATGAGATGTATGTTGTCATCCCTCTAGTGGTGTGATGTGAAGATCGACTACATGACACTTCACCATTGTTTGGGCCTAGAGGGAGGCATTGGGAAGTAATAAGTAGATGATGGGTTGCTAGAGTGACAGAAGCTTAAACCCTAGTTTATGCATTGCTTCGTAAGGGGCTGATTTGGATCCATATGTTTCATGCTATGGTTAGGTTTACCTTAATACTTCTGTTGTAGTTGCGGATGCTTGCAATGGGGGTTAATCATAAGTGGGATGCTTGTCCAAGTAAGGACAGTACCCAAGCACCTGTCCACCCACATATCAAATTATCAAAGTACCGAACCCGAATCATATGAACGTGATGAAAACTAGCTTGACGATAATTCCCATGTGTCCTCGGGAGCGCTTTCCTTCATATAAGAGTTTGTCCAGGCTTGTCCTTTGCTACAAAAAGGATTGGGCCATCTTGCTGCACCTTATTTACTTTTATTACTTGCTACTCGTTACAAATTACCTTATCACAAAAATATATGTTACCGATAATTTCAGTGCTTGTAGAGAATACCTTACTGAAAACTGCTTATCATTTCCTTCTGCTCCTCATTGGGTTCGACACTCTTACTTATCGAAAAGGCTATGATAGATCCCCTACACTTGTGGGTCATCAAGCATGTGCTCAGATTGTCTGAGTACTACAATAACTTGAATCAAGTGGGAGTTAATCTTCCAGATAAGATAGTGATTGACAGAGTTCTCTAGTCGCTATCACCAAGTTACTAGAACTTCGTGATGAACTATAATATGCAAGGGATAACGGAAACGATTCCCAAGCTCTTCGTGATGTTGAAATCGATGAAGGTAGAAATCAAGAAAAGCATCAAGTGTTGATGGTTGACAAGACCACTAGTTTCAAGTAAAAGGGCAAAGGAAAGAAAGTGAACTTCAAGAATAATGGCAAGCAAGTTGCCACTCCCATGAAGAAGCCCAAAGCTAGACCCAACCCTGAAACTGAGTGCTTCTACTGCAAAGGAAATGGTCACTGGAAGTGGAACTACCCTAGATACTTGGCGGATAAGAAGGATGGCAAAGTGAACAAAGGTATATTTGATATACATGTTATTGATGTGTACTTTACTAGTGTTTATAGCAAACCCCTCAGTATTTGATACTGGTTCAGTTGCTAAAAGTAGTAACTCGAAACGGGAGTTGCAAAATAAACAAAGACTAGTTGAGGGTGAGATGACGATGTGTGTTGGAAGTAATTCCAAGGTCAATAAGATCACCATCACACACTCCCTTTACCTTCGGGATTAGTGTTGAACCTAAAATAAATGTTATTTGGTGTTTGCGTTGAGCATAATATGATTGGATCATGTTTATTGCAATACGGTTATTCATTTAAGTCAAAGAATAATTGTTATTCTGTTTACATGAATAAAACCTTCTGTGGTCATACACCCAAGGTGAATGGTTTATTGAATCTCGATCGTAGTAATACACATATTTATAATATTAAAGCCAAAAGATGCAAAGTTAATAATGATAGTGCAACTTATTTGTGGCACTGCCGTTTAGGTCATATTGGTGGAAATTGCATGAAGAAACTCCATGTTGATGGGCTTTTGGAATCATTGATGCTTGCGAACCATGCCTCATGGGCAAGATGACTAAGACTTCATTCTCCGGAACAATGGAGCGAGCAACTGACTTATTGGAAATAATACATATTGATGTATGCGGTCCGATGAGTGTTGAGGCTCGCGGCGGGTATCGTTATTTTTCGACCTTCACAGATGATTTGAGCAGATATGGGTATATCTACTTGATGAAACATAAGTCTGAAACTTTTGAAAAGTTCAAAGAATTTCAGAGTGAAGTGGAAAATCATCGTAACTAGAAAATAAAGTTTCTACGATCTGATCGTGGAGGAGAATATTTGAGTTACGAGTTTGGTCTTCATTTGAAACAACGCGGAATAGTTTCGCAACTCACGCCACCTGGAACACCACAGCATAATGGTGTGTCCGAACGTCGTCATCGCACTTTACTAGATATGGTGCGATCTATGATGTCTCTTACTGATTTACCGCTATAGCTCTGGGGTTATGCATTAGAGACAGCTGCATTCACGTTAAATTGGGCACCATCTAAATCCGTCGAGATGACACCGTATGAACTATGGTTTGGCAAGAAACCAAAGCTGTCATTTCTTAAAGTTTGGGGTTGCGATGCTTATGTGAAAAACTTTCAAACTGATAGGCTCAAATCCAAATCGGAGTAGTGCGTCTTCATAGGATACCGAAAAGAAACTGTTGGGTACACCTTTGTAACACCCACGATGCGGCTATATGTCCCACGTGTCGGAGCACGACTTAGAGGCATAAACGCATTGTAGGCAGGTCGCAAGAGGGGTAATCTTTACACATCCCATGTACTGAATAAGAAAGAGGTACAGCGTTGGCTCACAATTGCCACTTCACACAATACATGAATATAACATTACAACATCCAGATACAATCAAGGTCTGACTACGGAACCGAAATAAAGACAACCCCAAATGCAAAAGATCCCCGATCGCCCCGACTGGGCTCCACTGCTGATTAACTAGAAACGAAACAATAAAACGAACACGATCTTCATCGAGCTCCTCCTTGAGCTCGGTTGCATCACCTGCACTGGTATCATCGGCACCTGCAACTGGTTTTGGAAGTATCTGTGAGTCACGGGGACTCAGCAATCTCACACCCTCGCGATCAAGACTATTTAAGCTTATGGGTAGGGGAAAGGTATGTGAGGTGGAGCTGCAGCAAGCACTAGCATATATGGTGGCTAACTTACGCAAATAAGAGCGAGAAGAGAAGCAAAGCACGGTCGTGAACTAGAAGTGATCAAGAAGTGATCCTGAAACTACTTACGTTCAAACATAACTCCAAAGCCGTGTCCACTTCCCGGACTCCGCCGGAAAGAGACCATCACGGCTACACACGCGGTTGATGCATTTTAATTAAGTTAAGTGTCAAGTTCCCTACAACCAGACATTAACAAATTCCCATCTGCCCATAACCGCGGGCACGGCTTTCGGAAGTTCAAAACCCTGCAGGGGTGTCCCAACCTAGCCCATCACAAGCTCTCATGGTCAACGAAGGATATTCCTTCTCCCAGGACGGCCCGATCAGACTCGAAATCCTAGTTACAAGACATCTCAACAATGGTAAAACTAAACCAGCAAAGCCACCCAGATGTGCTAACAAATCCCGATAGGAGCTACACATATCTGATACGTCTCTGTCGTATCTACTTTTCCAAACACTTTTGCCCTTGTTTTGGACTCTAACTTGTATGATTTGAATGGAACTAACCCGGACTGACGCTATTTTCAGCAGAATTGCCATGGTGTTGTTTTATGTGCAGAAAACAAATATTCTCGGAATGACCTAAAACTCCATGGAACATCTTAGAAAAAATAAAAAAAATCCTCGCCAAAGATGAAGACGAGGGGGCCCACACCCTATCCACGAGGGTGGGGGGCGCGCCCCCTACCTCGTAGGCCCCCTGGATGCCCTCCGACGCCAACTCCAACTCTATATATTTGCTTTCGGAGAGAAAAAAATCAAAGAGAAGAAATCATCGCGTTTTACGATACGGAGCCGCCGCCAAGCCCTAAAACCTCTCGGGAGGGCTGATCTGAAGTCCGTTCAGGGCTCCGGAGAGGGGGATTCGTCGCCGTCGTCATCATCAACCATCCTCCATCACCAATTTCATGATGCTCACCGCCGTGCGTGAGTAATTCCATCGTAGGCCTGCTGGACGGTGAAGGGTTGGATGAGATTTATCATGTAATTGAGTTAGTTTTGTTAGGGTTTGATCCCTAGTATCCACTATGTTCTGAGATTGATGTTGCTATGGCTTTGCTATGCTTAATGCTTGTCACTAGGGCCCGAGTGCCATGATTTCAGATCTGAACCTATTATGTTTTCATGAATATATGTGAGTTCTTGATCCTATCTTGCAAGTCTATAGTCACCTACTATGTGTTATGATCCAGCAACCCCGAAGTGACAATAATCGGGACCACTCCCGGTGATGACCATAGTTTGAGGAGTTCATGTATTCACTATGTGCTAATGCTTTGTTTCGGTTCTCTATTAAAAGGAGGCCTTAATATCCCTTAGTTTCCAATAGGACCCCGCTGCCACGGGAGGGTAGGACAAAAGATGTCATGCAAGTTCTTTTCCATAAGCACGTATGACTATATATGGAATACATGCCTACATTACATTGATGAATTGGAGCTAGTTCTGTGTCACCCTATGTTATGACTGTTACATGATGAACCACATCCGGCATAATTATCCATCACTGATCCGGTGCCTACGAGTTCTCCATATACTGGTTCTCGCTTATTTACTTTCCCGCTGCTACTGTTACAATCACTACAAAATACCAAAAAACATTACTTTTGCTGTCTTTACTTTTGTTGCCGCTACCACCACTATCATATTACTTTGCTACTAAACACTTTGCTGCAGATACTAAGTTTCCAGGTGCGGTTGAATTGACAACTCAGCTGCTAATACTTGAGAATATTCTTTGGCTCCCCTTGTGTCGAATCAATAAATTTGGGTTGAATACTCTACCCTCAAAAGCTGTTGCGATCCCCTATACTTGTGGGTTATCAATATCTCATTCTCAGGGCACACCAGATTGTCCAAACTTCCGATAGGCCAGCCCAGAGTTTCCCCTGGTGGCCACCGGCGGCTGACAGGTTGGACCAACAGGGGGGGTTAAAATAATGATGACCCTTGGGTTGGCCGACCCAGGGGAAAAAAGGCTAGCTGGCAAATGGTAAAACCAAGGTTGGGCCTTGCTGGAGGAATTTTATTCAAGGCGAATTGTCAAGGGATTCCCATTATAAGCCAACCGTGTATGGAACGCAAAATCAAGGAACATAACACCGGTATGACGGAAACTAGGGCGGCAAGAGAGGAACAAAACACCAGGCATAAGATCGAGCCTTCCACCCTTTACCAAGTGTATAGATGCATTAATTAAATAAGAGATATTGTGATATCCCAACAAATATCCATGTTCCAACATGGAACAAACTCCATCTTCACCTGCAACTAGCAACGCTATAAGAGGGGCTGAGCAAAGCGGTAACATAGCCAAACAACGGTTTGCTAGGACAAGGTGGGTTAGAGGCTTGACATGGCAATATGGGAGGCATGATATAGCAAGTGGTAGGTATCACAGCATAGGCATAGCAATAGAGCAAGCAACTAGCAAGCAAAGATAGAAGTGATTTCGAGGGTATGGTCATTGTCGGTGTCAAAACCGATGGATCTCGGGTAGGGGGTCCCGAACTGTGCATCTAAGGCGGATGGTAACAGGAGGCAGGGAACACAATGTTTTACCCAGGTTCGGGCCCTCTTGATGGAGTTAAAACCCTACGTCCTGCTCGATTAATATTGATGATATGGGTAGTACAAGAGTAGATCTACCACGAGATCAGAGAGGCTAAACCCTAGAAGCTAGCCTATGGTATGATTGTATGTTATTGTGTCCTACGGACTAAAACCCTTCGGTTTATATAGACACCGGAGGGGGCTAGGGTTACACAAGGTCGGTTACAAAGGGGGAGATATCCATATCCGTACTACCTAGCTTGCCTTCCACGCCAAGTAGAGTCCCATCCGGACACGAGATGAAGTCTTCAATCTTGTATCTTCATAGTCCAACAGTCCGGCCAAAGGTTATAGTCCGGTTGTCCGGAGACCCCCTAATCCAGGACTCCCTCAGTAGCCCCTGAACCAGGCTTCAATGACGATGAGTCCGGCGCGTAGTGTTGTCTTCGGCATTGCAAGGCGGGTTCCTCCTCCGAACACATCACGGAAGAATTTGAATACAAGGATAGTGTCCGACCCTGCAAAATAAGTTCCACATACCACCGTAGAGAGAATAATATTTCCACAAATCTAATTTGCAGACTTGTTTTGGTAACACGACATTATGTCATGGCCCGGTGATTATTCGAACCGTTTCTTTTAACTAGCCCCGCACATAACGCGAGGCAGTTTTTTGACACGTCTTGTCAAAGCAGAAATCGTTTCCCCTTATCATGGGATTCTCATCAATACAGGCGTGGGTAACCCAACCGCGCCATTGATTACGGCGCTTGGGGGATAAGCGAGTTTTACCAGGCTAGTGGGGACGCATAGTTTCGTCCGCCCATATAAAGGGATAAGGATTCACCTTTTCATCCACGCCTTCTTCCTCCATTGCTCATCCATTTTCGCACACTCGAACTCCAGCGCCCAAGTCCGCATTTCCCACCTCGACCTTCTCCAACCATGTCCGGAGCGGGAGGCAGGTGGATGGTCTCCTCCGTCACAGAGGGACACATCAAGAAGCTGAGGAGAGCCGGATACCTGCACGACGACATCGCGCACCGGCTCCCAGATGAGGGGCAGCTCATCCCCACCCCCAGGCCCCATGAGAGGGTAGTGTTCCTTACCCATTTCCTCCGCGGACTGGGATTCCCTCTCCACCCATTCGTCCGGGGGCTCATGTTCTACTACGGCCTGGATTTCCATGATCTGGCCCCGAACTTCATCCTCAACATCTCGGCGTTTATTTTCGTGTGCGAGGCGTTCCTCCGCATCAAGCCCCACTTCGGCTTATGGCTGAAGACCTTCAATGTCAAGCCGAAGGTAGTGAGCGGCCGCCAGGCGGAGTGCGGAGGCGCCATGGTGGGCAAGATGCCCAACGTCACATGGCTCGAGGGCTCCTTCGTGGAGACCGTAAAGGGGTGGCAATCGGGGTGGTTCTACATCACCGAGCCGCGCGACCCTAAATGGGCAGCGGCCCCCGAGTTCCGATCTGGCATCCCCACTCGGGTCACCTCCTGGCAAGAGAAGGGCCTGTCCTGGGGTAGTTCGGGAGAGCTGACCGGACTCCAAACATGTATTCAAAACATGGTGAAAAAGAAGCTCAAACTCGCCAACGTAGTCCAGGTCATGCTCATCCGCCGGATCCTCCCGTGCCAACAACGGGCTTTCAACTTGTGGGAGTTCGACCCGGCCCAGCACCAAACTCTGAACAGGCTCTTCGACACAACTCACGAGGATGCCTGGAAGGTGCTATTCAAGGGTGCCGAGGTTCCCCCTCCCACTACCGAGGATCGCGGATTCTGCGCAAAGCGCCAAGCCAGCGCGGTAAGCTGTTTTACCTCTCACGGGATACTTGTTTTTCATAGTTTGACTCTATGCGGGATCTAAGCTCCCATACCTTTGACAGGACTGGCAGGAGATGGCCGGATAGATCGACTGTCCGGCTCCTTTACCCGAAGGCCCAGCAGATGCTCTCCTGACGAAGATGTTGACTCCGGCTCCTTACAAGGTGCCGGAGAAGACCAAGAAGGCCAAGGGAACCCGAAAGAGTTCCCGACGCCAGGCGTCATAGGACTCATTGTCCGATAACTCTGCGATACACTCCTCCCCCGAAGACAAGGAGGAAGAAGAAGATGCTCCCCCTTCAGATGGGGGAGACAAGAAAAGGAAGGCCGCCCCAACTAGGGAGGCCGAGGGGTCCAAGAAGGGAAGGACTCTCCTTCCGGACAGTTCCACCACCGCCGCCGAAGGCGAAGACCACTGGCTGCTTAGGGACAAGCCCCTGGCGAAGTCGTAAGTATTCAGATACCAGAGTAACTCATAGCATTCCTTTGTCGCACTACTTCCCCTAACGCCGAATATGATTATGCAGGCCGCCACGAGCCCGTATCGATGTATCGTCGGACGGCTCCTTGGGCTCGTCGGATATGGATAGCGATCCACTTCCGACCGCCACCTCCCCTTGCCCCGCGGAAGACGCCGAGGTATTCTCCCAAGAGGCACCGGGTCGAGGGGAGACAGTCCCGGAGGTGCCTCAAGGCGACCTTCCGGACTCCGGGAGCAGAGGGAACAAGGCCCCTAAGGGCTCCGAGTTCGGCCCTCAGCCGAACACCACGCCAGAACCTCCAGTGGTTCTGGACTCGGGCAGGCGGCCTCCTTCCAAGAGGGGCAAGACGCCTGTGCCGGTCACCTCTGTCCATCCAGAGGCGCCGGACAATCTGCTGGGAGCGCTTCGCAGCGCTTCCATCGACAAGGAGCACCGTACTATTATGAGTGCGGTGGTCCAGAAGGTTCAGTCCGCCAAGAGCGGATTGACTGAAGCCTGTGCCAGCCTTCTAACTGCCTTTGAGGTAAGTGTTCGAAATATAGGAAAAATATTACCGCATAGACAGTAGCCCCTGATGCTCTGTTTGGTGTTCAAAAAGAAAAGCCGAATAGAGGATCAAATAATACCGCAGGAGTCTAACATAACTATGTCTATATGCGTATGCAGGCTTCGCTGCTGGCTTCAGCCAGACTGACTGCGGAGGTCGCCACACTGAAGCAGGACCTTGAGGGGTCCAAGAAAGAGCTCGGCCTTGCCAAGAGGCAGCTCGAAGAGAACAAGGGTAAGTAATACCCTGTCTACAGATATGTATATATATAAAAGAAGACGCGATTGCAAAATGACAGGATCATCGTATATTTGCCAGGGGCCATGACCGAGGTGGCGACCCTGAAGCATGCACTATCTAAGGCCGAAGACAAAGCGGCCAAGGAGCGCACCGAGCGGGAAAGGTAAGAGGCTCGGGTGGGCGAGGTGCAGCAAGAGCTCCAGGCTCTCGTGACGAAGCACGAGGCGTTGGAGCTTGACTTGAAGACGCGAGAGTCTGAGCTTGCCGCGGCCCTCGAGACCGCAAAGAGTGCCAAGGCCGAAGCCCAAAAGGCCCTCCAGGAGATTGACGCGATGAAGAAAATAGCGGCGGGTAAGGCATTCTTTATGCAAAGCAAGCATGTGAAAGTAAATTACCTATTACTTACCCGAATCCGAAGTTCTCCAGGAGCATTCGCAGATTTGCCCCGCAGCGTGTCGGATGCCGCACAGTTTTAGCAGACCGAGGAGGGAAGCTCAACGGAGAAGCTGTTCTCGTCTCAGTATACTGGGACCGAACACCCGGTGCCTATGAGCGACCAGCTGAAGCAGCTGGTCGAGCTACACAAGGCGGCCGAACAGGCCATGAAGGGCTTTATAGTCTGGTTGTGGCCTAGCGACGCCCTTCCGAACAGCTACTTTGGCCTGGTGAGGCGGCTCGTGGATGCCTGCCCACGGCTGGAAGTCGTCAAGCGGTCCGTCTGCATCGAAGGTGCGCGCCGGGCTTTCGCCCGTGTGAAGGTGCAATGGGCCAAGCTAGACGCCGTGAAGCTGATCAAGGAAGGACCGCCGTAGGGCAAGGAGCATCGCACGCCCGAAATTTATTATGAGGGTGTCCTGAAGGGTGCCCGTCTTGTAGCGGACGAATGTACAAAGGATGTAATATTTGAGTAAACTTGCTTGTGTGATCCTGTATGATGAAAACTTGTTTCATATGCGCTATGCAACGCTTTTTTGAATTTAAAATATTACCTTCTGTTTGGCTGTTTATCCAATCTGAGAGATGGCTAGTCCTCGGCTTCTGCCCCCATGCCGCGAGTGCTGGGGTGTTCGGGATAAACCTGAGCACTCTTGTTCCCATTTTTGGGTCCTTCGAGGGAGGTGCTCAGCACAGCGAACAAGGCAACCGGACTAATAATGCTTTATCACTCTCACTTAGCCATAGAATTCTATAATTTTAAATTTCGGCGAAGCCCCTGGTATTCGGAAGGCCGAATTCAGGGCGTGATACATGTCTTTAAGCCGGACAGGGCCGGCTCCTCGCTCTAAGCGGCATAAGTCTTTAGGGACTCGAAACCTCGCCGAACAGCGACCAGTCTCTCGCCTTATCATGACAGTCAGTTTTAGCTTTCTCTACTGCGGTGCTTAGCCCAGCAGAACCGGGGCACAATCACAGTAGTTCTCCTAGTGCTACCTTAGCCGATAGAGCGGAACATAAGGTACCAAAACATAGGAGCCGGGCAAACCCAACATTTGACCAAAGACATGATTTGGAGCTGATGCATATAATGCTATAAGTTCGGGGTGCCGCACTTGTGAAAGTGTTCGGACTTCTCACACCATATTGTGGGGTACTTAAGCCCCTGGTGTATTGGCCGTACCAAAGTGTACGGTTGCAAGGCGTCATTAATGAACACATATATATATATATAAAAAGAAGAATGCAATAATAGTCTTAATGCTATGCGTTGTTTATTCAGAAAGGTGCGTTAAACAGAATGATACAGATAGTGCGATAAGCAAAAGGTAGGACTATGTCCCTTCCAAGGGCAAGCCGAGGAATAGTATTAAAGCAGATATTTCACTCATTATCGTAATCCACCTGGGAGTTCCGTGGTGTGACGTAGCTTTCTGCCTCCTTGGTTGCTGCATCATGTGTTCGGCAATCATGCTGCCGGACAAGGTTTCTAGAGATTAAAGTCCTGAAAGAGAAAAAATAACAAAGCGGGAAGCCCCTAGTGCGGTTTAAGCCACGTATTGGGGCGTGCCGTAGTTGTGCCCCCCGCCCCGCCTGCGCCCATGGTATTTTTAATGCGTAATTATGTACGCGTGGCATGAATTTCGCCGTTTGGCTGGGACTAGGGTGGGGGCCACATTGCTACGCGAGCTCAGGTCGTGCCAGGCGGTCTAGTTGCCGATTACTCCGAGCGCGCTTGAAGGTGTCCGGGTCTTGAAACACCGAACTGGTGGATTGCCTAGAAAGGCTTCTTTGCGCTTCTGCTACGAGGGCCGCAGTGTGCTCCTCCGTGCGGAGAGAGCGCTCTGTGTTTCCATTAACTGTGATGACCCCCCGAGGTCCTGGCATCTTGAGCTTGAGGTATGCATAATGCGGTACCGCATTAAATCTCGCAAATGCGGTTCGCCCGAGCAATGCATGATAGCCACTTCAGAACGGGACTATGTCGAAGATTAATTCTTCGCTTCGGAAGTTATCCGGGGATCCGAAGACCACTTCCAGTGTAATTGAGCCTGTGCAATGGGCCTCTACACCTGGAATGACGCCTTTAAAGGTCATTTTTGTGGGTTTGATCCTTGCGGGGTCTATACCCATTTTGCATACTGTGCCCTGATAAAGCAGGTTTAGGCTGCTGCCTCCATCCATAAGGACTCGAGTGAGGTGAAATCCGTCAATGATTGGGTCTAGGACTAGTGCGGCAAATCCGCCATGACGGATACTAGTGGGGTGGTCCCTGCGATCGAAGGTGATCGGACAGGAGGACCATGGGTTGAACTTTGGGGCGACTGGCTCCAACGCATATACGTCCCTGAGCGCACGCTTCCGCTCCCTCTTGGGGATGTGGGTTGCGTATATCATGTTCACCGTCCGCACTTGTGGGGGGAACCTCTTCTGTCCTCCAGTTTTCGGCTGCCGGGGCTCTTCCTCGTCATCGCTATGTGGCCCCTTATCTTTGTTTTCGGCAATTAACTTGCCGGCCTGCTTGAATACCCAACAATCCCTATTGGTGTGGTTGGCTGGCTTGTCGGGGGTGCCGTGTATTTGACACGAGCGATCGAGTATGCGGTCCAAACTGGACGGGCCCGGAGTGCTTCTTTTAAATGGCTTTTTCCGCTGACCGGGTTTAGAGCTTTTGAATCCGGCATTGACTGACGTATCCTCGGTATTGTCGCTGTTAATGCGGCGCTTATGTTTATTTTGACGTGACCTGCCATTGCCGTCCTTGGTATCCGAAGTACCACGGTTCTTTGATATGTTATTACTGCAAGCCAGCCAGCTGTCTTCTCCCGCACAAAAGCGGGTCATGAGTGTCGTGAGGGCTGCCATAGATTTCGGCTTTTCCTGACCAAGGTGCCGGGCTAGCCACTCGTCGCGGATGTTGTGTTTAAAAGCTGCTAGGGCCTCTGCATCCGGACAGTCGACGATTTGATTTTTCTTTGTTAGGAACCGAGTCCAAAATTGCCTGGCCGATTCTTCTGGCTGCTGAATTATGTGGCTTAAGTCATCGGCATTTGGTGGTCGCACATAAGTGCCCTGGAAGTTGTCGAGCAATGCGGCCTCCAGATCTTCCCAACAGCTAATGGACTCTGCTGGCAAGCTGTTAAGCCAATGCCGCGCTGGTCCTTTGACCTTTAGTGGGAGGTATTTGATGGCGTGTAAGTCATCACCGCGGCCCATGTGGATGTGGAGGAGGAAATCCTCGATCCATACCGCATGATCTGTTGTGCCGTTGTATGATTCTATATTCACGGGTTTGAAACCCTCTAGGATTTGATGATCCATGACTTCGTCTGTGAAGCATAAGGGGTGTGCGGCGCCTCTGTATTGGGCTATATCGCGACGCAGCTCGAATGGTTCTTGCCCGCTGTGTTCGGCCCAGCCGGATTTACTTTTACTGTATCCGGCGTGACGTTTATCGTCTCGCATAGTGGCGTGCCCACGTGATCCGTAGATCGATCTTGCATGCTTTTCTTTGTCCTCCAATACATCTCGCAGGTCTGGCGTATTTCCCCATGCCTTTTTATTTGAATGATGTCGGGGTGCGGGCTGAGTTTTTGGCTGGAATGCCTCTCTATCGCGGCCACGAGGTGGCCGATCAGCCGTGTCATACGCTTCTTCCTCCAGTCGGGGTAGCAACCTGTATTTTGGGTAACTCTTGGAGGGGCGTTCGAGTTTATATTCCTCAGCCGCGAGGACTTCAGTCCATCTGTCAGCTAGTAGATCTTGATCAGCTTGAAGCTGCTGCTTTCTCTTAAGGCTATTTGCCGTGGCCATAAGCCGACGCTTGAAGCGCTCTTGTTCGACGGGATCCTCTGGCACGGCGAATTCGTCATCGCCGAGGCTTGCCTCGTCTTTGGAGGGGCATGTAATTATCATCCTCCACCCCTCCATCTTCCGCTCTCTCAGGAGGGCTGGCTCCTCCATCCTCCTGCTCTAAATCTTGCTGGAGGGGATTGTTGTTGTCTTCGGCACTATCCGGAGTGTTATTATCTCCTGTGTCGGTATCACCACTTTTGCTTTGGTGGGACTTAGAGTGGCGCCGCTGTCGTCGGCGCTTGGGTTGCTTCTTGGAGGGGTCATCCTCCACTGTCTCGTCGCCATTGCCTTCTTTGGGTGTGTCCACCATGTATATATCGTATGATGAGGTGGCTGTCCAGTGCCCTGTGGGCAGTGGTTCCTGTTCGTCTCCCGCATCGTCGTCCATACCGTCGATGTCGGAGTCGAAGTCGAGCATGTCGGTTAAGTCATCGACAGTGGCTACTAAGTGGGTGGTGGGTGGGCCGCGAATTTCTTCGTCGTCCGCATCCCAATCCTGCCGGTTATAGTTCGGCCAGGATCCTCCTGACAAGGAGAGAGACCTTAATGAGTTCAGTATGTCGCCAAAGGGCGAGTGCTGAAAAATATCCGCAGAGGTAAACTCCATGATCGGCGCCCAATCGGATTCGCTAGGAACAGGCGCAGGCGGTTCGGAGCCCGTGGCCGGAGAAGGATCCGGCAGTTTGACAACACGGCTCTCGTGCAGGGTAAGGTTAATGTCCGGCTCGATCGCCAATGAGGATAAGGCTTCCGTGGCGGGGTCCATCCACCCGTCCGTGGAAGGCGCAACTGGCTCCGCATTGAGGGTCAGAGCGGCTGCCGGTGCGATCTCCTGAATACTGTCTAATGGAGACGACACAGAGGAACTCTCAATGAAAGCACCAATGTCAGTGTCAAAACCGGTGGATCTCGGGTAGGGGGTCCCGAACTGTGCATCTAAGGCAGATGGTAACAGGAGGCAGGGAACACGATGTTTTACCCAGGTTCGGGCCCTCTTGATGGAGGTAAAACCCTACGTCCTGCTTGATTAATATTGATGATATGGGTAGTATAAGAGTAGATCTACCACGAGATCAGAGAGGCTAAACCCTAGAAGCTAGCCTATGGTATGATTGTATGTTATTGTGTCCTACGGACTAAAACCCTTCGGTTTATATAGACACCGAAGGGGGCTAGGGTTACACAAGGTCGGTTACAAAGGGGGAGATATCCATATCCGTACTGCCTAGCTTGCCTTCCATGCCAAGTAGAGTCCCATCCGGACATGAGACGAAGTATTCAATCTTGTATCTTCATAGTCCAACAGTCCGGCCAAAGGTTATAGTCCGGCTGTTCGGAGACCCCCTAATCCAGGACTCCCTCAGTCATCTTGCCTGAGATCCCGCAAGGAAGAAGAACGAGTCCATGAAGAAGACAAACGGACGTACTCGAACGGATCCTCACAAACGCGACGTTATCGGAACCAACCTGAAGAAGCAACACCGAAAAGAAGTACACAACATAGTAAACAACCACCACATAAACATGGCATGATGCATAACCAAGTATGATGCATGTCCGGTTTAATGAAGCATGGCATGGCAAAGTGCAACAAACAACACTACAACTTAAGTGGAGCTCAATATGCAATGAGTTGCATATTGACGGACACCACATGTCGTATTTAGTTCTCTCTCGTTTATGTACCCAACAATATTAAATGTTGATTAACATGGCAAGGGGTGAAGCAAATGAAAACTACCTATCTAGGCAAGTTTAAATGAGGCCGGAACAACAAACAACAAGTCCGGAAAATCCTCATGTGCATATTTTAAGGTTTGGTACTGTTCTGCCCTAAAGCATATTTTCAGAGTTGTTAAACATGCAAAGCAATGCCACCATGTTAATCTATGCATTTTCCACCCCATTTACATATAAAGTTTGTTTCAAACCGAGTTACGGTTAAATAGTTATGAATTAAATCATTTTAGCAAGTTATTTAAGCAAATTTAAAAAAACAACATTTTAAACATCTTAAACATGAATGAAAACAGCATATTTGAAACTAGATGCAATTCTAAGCATTTTTCATATTTGAAGTTTTTACATATGATGCATGGTTATTAAGTTATTATATGCATGAAGATGGAGGGGTTTTCTGCAAATCTGTAAACTCCTGGATAAAAGATAAATCACTCCGTGGAAAAAAATATGAGTCGGCCCGAAACTGTGCAAAGGCCCAACAGGAGCAGGCGCTGGGGCTGCTCACCCAGCGGGCTTGGCCCAGATCTGAGGAGAGGGAGTGGCCGGCAGGGCGCACTGGGCCGGCCTGCTTGGTACGATCGGGGAAAGGTCAACGTGGTCGTCCTCTCTCTCGATGGAAGCAGAGGGCGCAGCGCCATGGGGCTTGCAGGCGAGGCAGGGGAAACTTGGCGGCGCCAGGCGACGACAAGGAGGAGCGGAGGTGGCGCGATACAACTGGGGCTCGCCGGAAATGCGAGCGGAGGCGGCGGGGCGGACCAGACTTGAGGAGGCCGAAGGGGAAGGAGGCGGGGCGCGGTCAACGCGAAATGCGGGCGAGCGGGCGCCTCGTCCTGGAAGCAGAGGACGCAGGCGGCGGTGGACCTGGCGCTGGCGTCTCCCGGCGATGAGTGGAAGGACGAGCGGGACAGATCCGGTGCGCAGGGATTGTGCTCCGGTGAGCTACAATGGCTCGAGGTAGCTGACGGCGAGGCTCGCGGAGGAGATCGGGCGTAACGTGGAGCACCATGGCCATCCATGGCGCGGCGACGAAAGCTCCTGGTGCTGCTCCGACAAGCTGCGACTCGCGGTCGCCAGCTGGAGCGAGCACTCTCGCTCGGGAAGAGCTCCTGCTCTCGATCGGGAGGCGGCTGAGGGTGGCGATGGGTTGGTGGGTCGGGAGGTGGATGGATTGGTGGATCGAGGGGAGGAGATGGCTGGCCCTTGCTGAAAATGAGGGACATGGTCGGTTCGGCTGAATCGGGAGGGATCTCGAGGAAAACAAAGTGGCGGCGGCGCGAGGGAAGGGAGGATGGGACAGGCTAGGACTAGGGTTTAGGATAAAATAGGTTAGGGGAAGCTTCATATATAAGGAAAGGAGGGAGTTTGGATCATCCGACCGAAATTGGACGGTCTCGGATAAATAGGTTAGGGAGCCCAAATAACAAAACGGAGATGTTTTGTAGACGTTTGGGGATGATCTGGATCCAACGGTGAGGACTGTCCGGGTCGGGTTCAGGTAAGTTTCGGACACGCGCGAGGGGTCGATGAACTGTGCAAAGAGGGGTAGGCTGGCCTGGCGGTTGGCAGTGGACTGAGAGGAGAGAAGAGAAAGCGGCCCGGCAATAGTTTTCGGAGACCAAAAACGTCTGACGTTTGGCCGACTATAATGTCGCTATAGTTATCCGTTGGGGCATCAGACGATCTCCGAATGCGATGAAACTTGACAGGCGGTCTATCTACACTATAATAAGACCACATGCCAACTTTCATCCCATTCCGAGAACATTTTCCCGCCACTTATGAAATAATATTTCGGACGTGCCGCGGGCGCGTGCAAGTGTGTCTGGGCTCAGAACGGACAACGGAAAGAACGAGGAGACCGGGACGGATGCAAGTTTTGAAAAACATGCAGATGCAATGCACATGATGACATGGCAAGATGCAACACGCAAGCAAATGACAAAGCAACAATAGTGAATAACTGGAAGACACCTGGCGCAACGGTCTCGGGCCGTTACAACACTCCACCACTACGAGAGGATCTAATCTCAGATCTAGAATGGCATCGGAGGGAAAACGGAAGAGAAAGAGAAGAGGTAAAACTAAGTTGCTTCTTTGACAAACGAGTGAAACCAAAGAACCTTGGAAGGTTGAACAAATTGAAAGAAAGAAAGCAACGGCGATGAACGAAGTTGAAAGCACTCCGTTAAGAAAGAGGAAAAAAGAACCGATTCGGGTAGCACTCCGGTTGAAAAGAGATGAAGGACTTGATAAAATGAAAGAACTTGAGGAGCGGGCACACACTCCAGTTAAAAGGATAAGCATCAAAATATCATGATCTTCACAAAACCAGAAGATGTGAGAAGAGAGAAACATCACAATGCCTCCGTAAGAAGAAAGAATATAGATCATTGAAATGAAAGGATGGAGAATAAAAGGTCAACTAATGCCACAAGTGAGCTTGAAAAAAAGCATCCTTAGGATAAGGGTCGAACGGAGTTGTTGGAAAACCAACAACGAAAAGAGTAAGCTTGATGTGGGCTTATAGAAAACATCTCGAAATCTTCAGGTGAAATTCTGCCACTAACAGAAACAATTGCTTGCTTCAGATCGACGAGGAGATGAAAAACTTCTTCCGCTGATGGGATAGGAGAAAACTTGGATCATAGATAATCACCACAATAGCAACATTCCTTAGGGAAGGCTTTAGGTGAAATATTGCACAAGATAATCTCCAGCGAAGAGATGATGGGTTTAAGTATCTCATTCCTAACAACTTTTGAATCATGAAACATGAAAGAAAATTGTCAAGAATGACATATCACCATCCAAAAAGATAAGATAGGAAGAACTGCACTTCGGAATGCAAGATGAAGAAAGCTTGAACTCCTCAAAACAAGACATGTGTTGAACACCATGTTTATTTGAGAGTATAGCTTGGCGGATCTTAACTTCGAGAGAAAACCTGAGGACAATTGAAGAATGAAAGGAATCCTTGATGAACCACCATGTAGAGCCTCCGTGAAGAACTCCGGTAATAAAAGAATGATCAAACGAAAGGAAAGTTGAAAAGGACTCCGAGAGAAGCCTAGCACTGATTAAATGAAGCTTTGCGATGAGATAAAGTGGAAACTTGGAACTCAGGAAGAAAGATGTACAAAAGAAATCAAGAATTTTGATGAACCTCCTGAATAAGAAATAAATCACTTGGATGGAACAAGAATAAAAATTTCATTATGCTTGCTTGACATATTACTTATTCTCGTAGAAAGGATTAAGATAGATATAACGCAAACTTGAGAAGGTCTTCCACGAACCACCGGTAGGATTTTAAACAACGAATACATTGATATGATAAACGAAGGAAGAAGAATCTTGGAAGAACCACCGCAAGAATTGAAAATGAACGAAGAAAAGATAAAGAAACACCGGGAAGAATTAGCAAATGAACGAAGATGCTTGCTAGGATTTAGATACATGAGAACGAAGAGATTATGAACTGATTAGAGGATATTTGAACGATGCACCGGTAAGATTTTGAGAATGATAGCTGAAAGCTGGAATGAATAATCCCGAAATGATGGCCTCCGGAGAAACAAACTGAAAAGACTCCTGAATTGCTCCTGATGGGTGAAAAGAATTCTCACAACCGAAACAATTATGAGAGGATGGCAGGAAGCTAGAGCCACACATCTCTGAGAGAACGGATAAGATATGGAGGAAAAAAAACTCTTCTTCGGTCTTCAAAATCCAAGAATGGCGACGAGAAACACCACCAAGAATTGTTGAAGCACTCCGGAATGAATCAAAAGCGAAGAGGTTGAGCCAACGATGAAAAGAATTTGAAAGCGATATTGGAGATGGCAATTGACTGATGAAACATTCATTCTTACGTCAAACTTCGAAAAGAAATTTGAGGATAGCTCCGGGAAAATAAGAAGAGTCAGGTAAGATCCTGGGAAAAGACCTGTGGGTTAGGGCCCACTCAAAAGATACACCGTTGAACAAAATAAGAGAGAGATTGCGCCGTATGAATTTAATGGATTGAATGAGATAACATCCTCGAAAGAGCTTGAATGATAGCAAAGTGGAAACACGAATCTTCGAGATATCTTGAGCACTCCGGAACAATTGAATAACGAGAAGTGAATGATAAAGAGGTGCACCGGCATGAGAAAAACATTGGGCAAATGAAAAGGACTATGCTCAATACCAAAGCATGAATTGAATTCACCGGAAAATAAAAAATAAAGAAGAATGATGGACTAATAGAGCATCTTCATGAGAAACACCGGGTAAGAACATTGATTGAAAAGAATGAAGAGACTTCACATGAATAAAAGGATACTAGATTAAGAAATCCGAGGCCTTGAAGAAAAGGGGTGGGAGGGCGGGAAAACAAAGACAACTTGGAACGGATGAAATGAACTTGAGGAACTTAGAATTGATCTTGCGGATGTTGAAATGGACGGATCCACTTGAAGAGGAGCACACCGGTTGAAAAGAAATTGAAATGACAAACTCGATGATCAAGAAGGATTAGCATCCACAAAGAAATATGAGAACACCGATGTCGGTGTCAAAACCGGCGGATCTCGGGTAGGGGGTCCTGAACTATGCGTCTAGGCCGGATGGTAACAGGAGGTAGGGGACACAATGTTTTACCCAGGTTCGGGCCCTCTTGATGGAGGTAAAACCCTACATCCTGCTTGATTAATATTGATGATATGGGTAGTACAAGAGTAGATCTACCACTTGATCAGAGAGGCTGAACCCTAGAAGCTAGCCTATGGTATGATTGTATGTTGTATGTTATCTATCGACTAGCCTGGCCTCGGTTTATATAATGCACCAGAGGCCTAGGATAACAAGAGTCCTAGCCGAATACGCCGGTGGGGAGGAGTCCTTGTCTTGATCGCCAAGTCTTGTGGAATCTTCCTTGTATGCGGCAGCTGTCCGAACTGGCTCATGAGTATACGGCCATGGGGGTCCTCGGCCCAATCTTAACAGATCGGGAGATGACGTGGTGAGTACCCCCTAGTCTAGGACAACGTTAGTTGCCCCCTGAATCGGTCTTCAAGTTAGGGACGCTCCTCGATTCTTCCGAACCGTTCTTCATCTTCGGTCGTCGGTCTTGAAAACTGGTTCAACAAATCTTCTCATCTTCAATCTTGAGGATCGCCGAAATGCATTCGACGAGTTTATACGTCGGGTATCCGAGGAGCCCCTTTAAGTTTCCGGCCTTTATCAATGCCTTGTTATTTTCATGCCACACCTCGGGTTTGAAGTTTTTCCCGGGAGGCAGTTTCCTCTTGCGTCCGAGCTCTAACACCGGACTGCATTCGAGGTATCTTTTGCAGCCGAGCACCAACGCCGGACCGCTTCCGAGCTCTAACGCCGAAATGTATCCGAGCTCCAACGCCGGACCATGTATCCGAGCTCCAACGACGAACTGTAACCGAGCTCCAACGCCAGACTATATCCGAGCTCCAACGCCGGACTGTATCCGAGGTGTCGTAAATCACCTTGGTTCAAAGAAGTTTGAAGGAGTTTAGCCGAGCTTAATGCCGGAAATGCCCTCTATGGAGCTAGCCGCTAGCGCCCGAGCTTTATGCCGGACTGCTTCCAAGGTGGTGCACCACCCCGACCGCGGGCTAATTTATTGTGAATATTTTTAACTGGTGCAGTTTGTTCTCTGCCGATGTATATCCCGTAGCCCTCAAGGTGTGTATCAGTCTAAAACCCGAGATGCACCTGAAGGCAAGCATAAAACCACTGTTCCTAGTAGCCCCTGAGACTCAGGTCGATGCGCGAAATCGGCCTAAGGATCAACTCCTAGCTCGGCAGCATACATAGGAATAAAAAACGCAGTGTAATATGTTAGAGATAATAGTGATCGGCAAACGGGCCCCTGAGAGAGGGTCGTGAGGAGTCGTCGCAATATACTAGCTTGATGCCGGATAGGTCCATATGGTACCTATTATTGTCCGAAGACGCGTAGGCGCATAGTTCAATCAAGCCGAACACCGAGCCCTTTGAATTTTCTGCATTGAATAGGCAATGCAGTAGCCCCCGAGACACTAGTCGGGTGGCAACACCAGATCAAGGGATCGATGTGCCCCTTTAATATTTGTAAATAATGAGCGCAAAGCCCAGTAGCCCTCGAGCCTTGATGTGGGCACGGGTGGCCGAATTAAGGATCGATATCCAGAGTAAAATCACAGATTATGTGTAATGACTCTATGTATCCAAGTACTTTACATCATTATTTTGACTCCATTGTGACCGTTTATCAGTTGAAAGTGGCCCATCATCTACCTCTACCCCTTGGTAGATACTACGCAGGGTGTTTCCGCAATAACAAAACAACCCTTAGCCGACGTCTTGGTGCCCGGAGGCGGTTGTGTTAGCGGAAACGAGGCAATCAGATATGCGGTGTTTATAACTTTCGCTTAGTCATAGGAGCTTTAAACTGGGGAAGCTAGCTATGAGCCCCCGGTTAGTGTTCGGCGACATCCGAGGTCAAGCCGTAAACACTTTGACCAATGTTATGAACGACCCGTCATTTAACATAGTCGTCGGATCGCTAACCAGTTTACGCCTATTGTGACAGTCAGTTTTCGGCTTTCTCCACTGAGGTGCTTGACCATGCGAGCTGGAAGCGCAATCACAGTGGTTCTCCCTTTGCACACCTAGCCGAACAAAGTGGAACGTAGGAGGCAAGCACAGGAGCCGGGCAACCCAACTATTGACCGAAGACACAATTCGAAACCGATGCATATATAGCAATATCCGAGAATGTTTTTGCCGAATCCCTAAAGGTGTCTGGCGTTGCACTGCGAGACTAATGCTGGAAACGCACAAATAGTTTAAAAGTTCCATAGGCTCGAAAAGCCAAAAAACTTATTCGAAAGTTTAATGTCCGAACTAGATCAAGTGTTCGGTGCCAATCCGAAAATTGGACTTGAAAAAAAGGTGCTTCTATCGTGCTTTAACATGACACATCCTATCTCAAGACTTCAAGCGGGTCAGCCTATGGCTTCAACCTCCTATCCTGAAGGTGGAGTACTTCTCATTATGCCAGTTTAGCAAACTAAACTCTAGCGGTTTCGAGAGAGAAATTAGGCTCCTCAGCTAGTGACCACATACTTGTGTCAAAAAGGGAATGATAAATAATAACAATAAAAAGCCTTGCAACGACTAAGAAGAAAAACACTTATTATAAAACGGCTCAAATAAACTTAAGAGCCCCCAAGTGACTTGGGTAAAAGAATGATTGCATGTACCGAAGTACTTATATCATATTTATGTTCAACCGAACTTTAAACGCGTCTTAACCGACCTTCGGCTTCTCCCTCTTCGGTGAAGGACCGAAAAGTGTTATGTACTCCATCTGTCGAGAATATCGATGGTGTTTCCAATAACCAGGCAATCGGGCCATAAGGTTGTAACAGACAAAGCGCGCTCAGGGAACTTATGCTATATTACTACGAAGTGTAAGAAGCATCTTCGAAGAAAATAGTACCCCCACTGATACCTTTCTTTGGTGCTCATTGTTATTATGAGACTTGTGCAATAGATTTTTTGTACTCATGAGTTCCGTTGTGTGCCAACCATAATTGAAAACAATAAGAGCGCTAGCTTTCGGCTTCACCCAGTCTGAGGTCCGGCTCGGGTGACCCGATCGTGACAATCGCAGAGGTGCTCCCTTTACTCCCTAGCCGAACAATCGGGAACGTAGGGGTAAACACAGGAGCGAGGCAACCCAGCTTGCAAATCGCTTAAGTCAATAGGTGCATGTTGTGGTGTAATACATGAACAAGGAACGAAGCCGTACAAGTATAATCGTATGCAAGAGGAAAAGCTTCATAAAGGAAGCCCCCAAGTAAACAGGGTATTTGAATTTGTGCGTCACAAACAAGGTTTGGACAAGGAAATTTTCTACAAGCAACTTTTTTCCAAAAAATGTATAATGCTTGGTCGAACCGAACACAAGTTAAAAATTTAAAACTTTGATCATGAAGGCAACTTAGCTGGTTAATGTGTTCGGTATTGATGACGCGGCCCGAGCTTGATGCGGGACAAGGTTCCTTCCCCCAAGCCGGTCCCAAGGTGGCGGAGCAAAGAGCTCGGCACTCCAAAGTGGTGACAAAGCATGGTCAATGCGGGCCGGCAGAGTGATGCCGAAGTCCCTGGCATGGGGTAATGAAATGTTGACGAAGCCCCTCGTCCAGCCGAGGTGACGTGGTATGTCGGTACGCCGAGTTGTCGATACTGCCCAACCCGGATCATTTTCCTGTGCACAAAAAACAGTGCAAACCGGATATAATAGTAATAAAAATCGTTGCATAATAAAAATTTTATGCAAATTGAGTAATAAAAGAAATATGGCCTGGCGCCGAAGTCAATGTCGATGCAGGGCATCGGCGTCGTGCGGTAAAGGCGCGGCAAAGCCTGAATTCACAGGTCGGTCCGAGTTCCGGATGCAGCGTTCGCCGAACTATGTACGGAAACTGAACGAACCACCATGCGACTGTCGTTAATGCAGCCACCATTTGATAGACCTATGTACATATGATGGACAAACTAGAGTAATAATTCCTTGGGAAGAATGAACTCAAACAAGCAAAAAATAATAGGATTAATAGCACCTGGTTTATTTGTTCGGCGATCCGAAGAAAGGTGATTCCCAAAATAGGGACTCGATCCGCACACCCATTGCCAGATGGGCGATAAAGCGATGGCATGGTGATGCTGGCAAAGGTTGGCTTGCCGAGGCGAAGCCCTCAGTACAGCTAACGTGACGAAACTGGTCGACTGGTGACACCGAAGTCATCGGAGTATGTTGATGAAGAGATGATGAAGC
The DNA here is from genome assembly GCF_056163025.1 of Triticum urartu. Classification (NCBI taxonomy): domain Eukaryota; kingdom Viridiplantae; phylum Streptophyta; class Magnoliopsida; order Poales; family Poaceae; genus Triticum; species Triticum urartu. Next base: position 731,383,514 of record NC_141874.1, read on the forward strand.
CCCTGGTCTAGCCGAGGTGTTGGAGCGGCTCGCCGAAGAGATGTCGGAGTCTACCTGTTAGCCGATGTGTCGAAACAGGTCGGCATGTTTGATGATGATTTGAAGAAGAGGCAGCATGGTGATGCCGATGCAGGTCAAGAATTGTGACGTGATCGACGGTGCTTGATGCAGCTACCGCGTGGCGATGCCGGTGTGCCCACTCCGTGTAGTCCGTGGGGCAGCGATGTTTGATGATGATTAATCCTTCGTGATGCTTAACTCTTGTTCTGCTTGCCGAGATGATGATCGAAGGAGTTGAGCTCGGCTCAATAAAGCGGCGACGTGTCTAGCGCAGGTCGGCAGCCGTGGAGTAATATTGCCGGACTGGTTTGACACCAGCATGATGTTGAAGATCATGTTCAAAAGATCTTAAAGTTAGATGTATGTGTTCGGGAACAAAATACAATACCCCATACAAAACTTCCTTCAAAAGGGATGTCCGAAATCCCGTTCATAAAAAAGACGAACTCGGGTCGGATTCGTTTTCACGCCGAAAACAAACCCGAAAAGTGATGCACTAATCAGAAGGTTCCCGGAGTTTGGACGGTCGGACCGAGCTGAAATTTTGAGAGGTGGTAGATATAGGAATTCTGCAGCCGATCAACGGTTGGATCTTCCAAAGGACGTCCGAGCTAGAAGCTGGACACCACGCCCTAAACTCGTCCAGATTCCCGTCCAGATTTGACAGGGCTCCGGTATATCATGGATTGCCAGAGATTCCTCCATCGGAGCTCGACGAAATTTTCCAGGGTTGTTGTAGACTCAATTCCGCATAATTCCACCGAAGCAATCGTTAAAAAGACACTCAAGAAGGCGGTGGCGGCGGACACAAGTTTGCTGTCCAGAAAAACAGCACGGTCGCCCGAGGACAATGTTGACGTTGAGCCCCCGGGCTCCCTGGATGATTCCTCCATGATCTTGATAGAGATCGGAGTTGATGTTTATAAAGGCCCTCATCTGAACATGACGATCGGAGGTAGGGCACAGTCCTTGGTCGAACCAAGGTGACCAGTCGAGCTGGTGACGAAGATGCCGAAGTCGCAGTTGATCTGCAGGCGAGCCATCAACCTTTTGCCGAACACACAGCGGAACTCTCAATAAAAGCACCAATGTTGGTGTCAAAACCGGCGGATCTCGGGTAGGGGGTCCCAAACTGTGCGTCTAGGCCGGATGGTAACAGGAGGCAGGGGACACAATGTTTTACCCAGGTTCGGGCCCTCTTGATGGAGGTAAAACCCTACGTCCTGCTTGATTAATATTGATGATATGGGTAGTACAAGAGTTGATCTACCACGAGATCAGAGAGGCTAAACCCTAGAAGCTAGCCTATGGTATGATTGTATGTTGTATGTTATCTATCGACTAGCCTAGCCTCGGTTTATATAATGCACCAGAGGCCTAGGATAACAAGAGTCCTAGCCGAATACGCCGGTGGGGAGGAGTCCTTGTCTTGATCGCCAAGTCTTGTGGAATCTTCCTTGTATGTGGCAGTTGTCCGAACTGGCTCATGAGTATACGGCCATGGGGGTCCTCGGCCCAATCTTAATAGATCGGGAGATGACGTGGTGAGTACCCCCTAGTCTAGGACACCGTCAACCGCTTAGGGAAGGTATGGAATCAACACTTGACATTGAAGCAACTCGAATACCACAACTCAAAACAAAACAAAGGATTGGCTTGCAGAAGAAGCCAGAACAAACATATGATAGAGATTTCGTCTGAAGTTTTCGTGGTGGGGCCCACACGGGCTCGATCGTACAACACCATCATGTACAAGGCAGTGCACATGACATACGAAGCGTCTCCGAGTCGGCATAGCCAAGGACTCTTTAAGACACAACGAGACCACTATAAAAACCAACCGTGGATAGGCGGACCACTAGACGTCGAACCCCAATTTCATATCATACATCTGTCGGAAAGATATCCTAGGAGCTACTTGAATTCCCACTAATAAACTTCCGAAACTTTCCGGTTATGCAATCAGGTGTTGGGGATACAGGGAAAGCATAATATCTCACCCAAAACTAGCAAATCCTACATCCAGCTGTATCCATCCTTCAACACATAACCAAGAAACCTTCGGAAATCGTTTACCTCAACCTTCGAAAAGCATCCGTTATACGAGTTATGGCAATACTCCCAAACTCCCGCCCCAGTACTGGGTGGCGTCGAGGTTATCTCACCAACAACTGCATAAAAGAGATTTTCGATGTCGACGAAACTCAGGTATTCCAGAACTGCAACGATAAAATTGTGACGACAACACCTCGGAGCTCAACTCCCCGGGACACTGCCACAACCCCTAAATGTCAGGAGGCACCAAGAATAATGTTCTCGTCACAAAACCATCGGAACAATTCCAAGATACCCGCGTGATCCTAAAAAAAATTCGTGAAATTTTAGAAGAGAAGAGTCAAAACTCTACGTCAGGAGGCCTCACCAGAGCGACGAAGGGACTGAGGAGTAAAAAGAATCCTACTCTCTGATATATGTAATCCTATAAGACTCAAAACATTTTTCTAGACTCAACAATGTCAGCGATTCGATCAAGCAGGGGGCTCCTAAGTCGGGGAAGGCTCTGATTACCAACTTGTAATACCCACGATGCAGCTATATCTCCCACGTGTCGGAGCACGACTTAGAGGCATAACCGCATTGTAGGCATGTCGCAAGAGGGGTAATCTTTACACATCCCATGTACTGAATAAGAAAGAGGTACAGAGTTGGCTTACAATCGCCACTTCACACAATACATGAATATAACATTACAACATCCAGATACAATCAAGGTCCGACTACGGAACCGAAATAAAGACAACCCCAAATGCAAAAGATCCCCGATCGCCCCGACTGGGCTCCAATACTGATCAAATGGAAAAGAAACAACACAACAAACACGATCTTCATCAAGCTCCTCCTTGAGCTCGGTTGCGTCACCTGCATTGGTATCATCGACACCTGCAACTGGTTTTGGAAGTATCTGTGAGTCACGGGGACTCAGCAATCTCACACCCTCGCGATCAAGACTATTTAAGCTTATGGGTAGGAAAAAGGTATGTGAGGTGGAGCTGTAGCAAGCACTAGCATATATGGTGGCTAACTTACGCAAATAAGAGCGAGAAGAGAAGCAAAGCACGGTCGTGAACTAGAAGTGATCAAGAAGTGATCCTGAAACTACTTATGTTCAAACATAACTCCAAAGCCGTGTCCACTTCCCGGACTCCGCCGGAAAGAGACCATCACGGCTACACACGCGGTTGATGCATTTTAATTAAGTTAAGTGTCAATTTCTCTACAACCGGACATTAACAAATTCCCATCTGCCCATAACCGCGGGCACGGCTTTTGAAAGTCCAAAACCCTGCAGGGGTGTCCCAACTTAGCCCATCACAAGCTCTCACGGTCAACGAAGGATATTCCTTCTCCCAGGACGGCCCGATCAGACTTGGAATCCCGGTTACAAGACATCTCGACAATGGTAAAACTAAACCAGCAAAGCCACCCAGATGTGCCGACAAATCCCGATAGGAGCTGCACATATCTCGTTCTCAGGGCACACCGGATTGTCCAAACTTCCGGTAGGCCAGCCCAGAGTTGCCCCTGGTGGCCACCGACGGCTGACAGGTTGGACGAACACTCAGAGGAGCACTGGCCCGGGGGGGTTAAAATAAAGATGACCCTTGGGTTGGCCGACCCAGGGAAAAAAAGGCTAGGTGGCAAATGGTAAAACCAAGGTTGGGCCTTACTGGAGGAGTTTTATTCAAGGCGAACTGTCAAGGGGTTCCCATTATAACCCAACCATGTAAGGAACGCAAAATCAAGGAACATAACACCGGTATGACGGAAACTAGGGTGGCAAGAGTGGAACAAAACACTAGGCATAAGGCCGAGCCTTCCACCCTTTACCAAGTGTATAGATGCATTAATTAAATAAGAGATATTGTGATATCCCAACAAATATCCATGTTCCAACATGGAACAAACTCCATCTTCACCTGCAACTAGCAACGCTATAAGAGGGGCTGAGCAGAGCGGTAACATAGCCAAACAAAGGTTTGCTAGGACAAGGTAGGTTAGAGGCTTGACATGGCAATATGGTAGGCATGATATAGCAAGTGGTAGGTATCGCAGCATAGGCATAGCAATAGAGCGAGTAACTAGCAAGCAAAGATAGAAGTGATTTCGAGGGTATGGTCATCTTGCCCGAGATCCTGCAAGGAAGAAGAACGAGTCCATGAAGAAGACAAACGGACGTAGTCGAACGGATCCTAACAAACGCGACATTATCAGAACCAACCCGAAGAAGAAACACCGAAAAGAAGCACACAACATAGTAAACAACCACCACATAAACATGGCATGATGCACAACCAAGTATGATGCATGTCCGGTTTAATGAAGCATGGCATGGCAAAGTGCAACAAACAACACTACAATTTAAGTGGAGCTTATATGCAACGAGTTGCATATTGACGGACACCACATGTCTTATTTAGTTCTCTCTCGTTTATGTACCCAACAATATTAAATGTTGATTAACATGGCAAGGGGTGAAGCAAATGAAAACTACCTATCTAGGCAAGTTTAAATGAGGCCGGAACAACAAACAACAAGTCCGGAAAATCCTCATGTGCATATTTTAAGGTTTGGTACTGTTCTGCCCTAAAGCATATTTTTAGAGTTGTTAAACATGCAAAGCAATGCCACCATGTTAATCTATGCATTTTTCCACCCCATTTACATATAAAGTTTGTTACAAACTCAGTTACGGTTAAATAGTTATTAATTAAATCATTTTAGCAAGTTATTTAAGCAAATTTAAACAAACAACATTTTAAACATCTTAAACATGAATGAAAACAACATATTATGAAACTAGATGCAATTCTAAGCATTTTTCATATTTGAAGTTTTTACATATGATGCATGGTTATTAAGTTATTATATGCATGAAGATGGAGGGGTTTTCTGCAAATCTGTAAACTCCTGGATAAAAGATAAATCACTTCGTGGAAAAAAATATGAGTCGGGCCGAAACTGTGCAAAGGCCCAACAGGACCAGGTGCTGGGGCTGCTCACCCAGCGGGCTTGGCCCAGATCTGAGGAGAGGGAGTGGCCGGCATGGCGCGCTGGGCCGGCCTGCTTGGTATGATCGGGGAAAGGTCAACGTGGTCGTCCTCTCTCTCGATGGAAGCAGAGGGCGCATCGCCATGGGGCTTGCAGGCGAGGCAGGGTAAACTTGGCGGTGCCAGGCGACGACAGGGAGGAGCAGAGGTGGTGCGATACGACTGGGGCTCGCCGGAAACGCGAGCGAAGGCGGCGGGGCGGACCGGACTTGAGGAGGCCGAAGGGGAAGCAGGCAGGGCGTGGTCAACGCGAGATGTGGGCGAGTGGGTGCCTCGTCCTAGAATCAGAGGACGCAGCCAGCGGTGGACCTGGTGCTGGCGTCTCCCGGCAACGAGTGGAAGGACGAGGGGGACGGATCCGGTGCGCAGGGATTGTGCTCCGGTGAGCTACGATGACTCAAGGTGGCTGACGGCGAGGCTCGCGGAGGAGATCGGGCGCAGCGTGGAGCACCATGGCCATCCATGGCGCACCGACGGAAGCTCATGTTGCTGCTCCGGCGAACTGCGGCTCGCGGTCGCCGGCTGGAGCGAGCACTCTCGCTCGGGAAGAGCTCCTGCTCTCGATCTTGAGGTGTCTGAGGGTGGCGATGGCTTGGTGGGTCGGGAGGTGGCTGGATTGGTGGATCGAGGGGAGGAGATGGTTGGCCCTTGCTGAAAATGAGGGAGATAGTCGGCTCGGCTGAATCGGGAGGGATCCCGAGGAAACCAAAGTGGCTGCGGTGCGAGGGAAGGGAGGATGGGACAGGCTAGGACTAGGGTTTAGGATAAAATAGATTAGGGTAAGCTTCATATATAAGGAAAGGAGGGAGTTTGCATCATCCGATTGAAATCGGACGGTCTCAGATAAATAGGTTAGGGAGCCCAAATAACAAAACGGAGATGTTTTGTAGACGTTTGGGGATGATCCAGATCCAACGGTGAGGACTGTCCGGGTCGGGTTTGGGTAAGTTTCGGACACGCGCGAGGGCTCGATGCACTATGCAAAGAGGGGTAGGCTGGCTTGGCGGTTGGCAGTGGACTGAGAGGACAGAAGAGAAAGCGGCCCGGTAACAGTTTTCGGAGACCGAAAACGTCAGGCATTTGGCCGACTATAATGTCGCTATAGTTATCCGCTGGGGCATCAGACGATCTCTGAATTCATTGAAACTTGACATGCGGTCTATCTACACTATAATAAGACCACACGCCAACTTTCATCCCATTCCGAGAACATTTTCCGGCCACTTATAAAATAATATTTCGGACGTGCCGTGGGCGCGTGCAAGTGTGTCTGGGCTCAGAACGGACAACGGAAAGAACGAGGAGACCGGGATGGATGCAAGTTTTGAAAAACATGCATATGCAATGCACATGATGACATGGCAAGATGCAACACGCAAGCAAATGACAAAGCAACAACAGCGAATAACTGGAAGACACCTGGCACAACGGTCTCGGGGCGTTACAACCTTCCATCATAGATCTGAAGGCAAGATAATTTTGCTAAGAATGGATCCTTTCTAGAGAAGGAGTTTCTCTCGAAATAAGTGAGTGGAAGGAAAGTAGAACTTGATAAGGTAATTTTACCTTTTCCCGAATTAGAAAGTAGTTCATCACAGAAATCAATTCCAGTGATTCCTACACCAATTAGTGCGGAAGCTAATGATGATGATCATGAAACTTTATATCAAGTTATTGCCGAACCTCGTAGGTCAACCAGAGTACGGTCCGAACCAGAGTGGCATGGTAATCCTGTTCTGAAAGTCATGTTATTAAAATTGCGAACTATGAGGAAGCGATGATGAGCCCAGATTCCGCAAAATGGCTTGAGGCCATGAAATCTGAGATGGGATCCATGTATGAGAACAAAGTATGGACTTTGATTGACTTGCCCGCTGATCGGTGAGTCATTGAGAATAAATGGATCTTCAAGAGGAAGACGGGCACTGATAGTAGTGTTACTATCTACAAAGCTCGAATTGTCGCAAAATGTTTTCGACAAGTTCAAGGTGTTGACTACGATGAGATTTTCTCGCTCGTATCGATGCTTAAAAGTCTGACCGAATCATGTTAGCAATTGCCGCATTTTATGAAATCTGGCAAATGGATGTCAAAACTGCATTCCTTAATAGATTTCTCAAAGAAGAGTTGTATATGATGCAACCAGAAGGTTTTGTCGATCCTAAAGGGGCTAACAAAGTGAGCAAGCTCCAGCGATCCATCTATGGACTGGTGCAAGCATCTCAGAGTTGGAATATATGCTTTGATGGTTTTATATAGACTTGCGGTGAAGCCTGTATTTACAAGAAAGTGAGTGGAAGCACTACAACATTTCTGATAAGTATATGTGAATGACATATTGTTGATCGGAAATAATGTAGAATTTTCTAGAAAGCATAAAGGAGTGTTTGAAAGGAGTTTTTCAAAGAAAGACCTCGGTGAAGCTACTTACATATTGAGCATCAAGATCTATAGAGATAGATCAAGACGCTTGATATATTTTCAATGAGTACATACCTTGACAAGATTTTGAAGTAGTTCAAAATGGAACAGTCAAAGAAGGAGTTCTTGCCTCTGTTGCAAGGTGTGAAGATGAGTAAAGACTCAAAACCCGACCATGGCAGAAAATAGAAAGAGAATGAAAAGTCATTCCCTATGCCTCAGTCATAGGTTCTATAAAGTATGCCATGTTGTGTACCTCACCATAAGTTTGGCAATAGGGTACAATAGTGATCCAGGAGTGGATCACTGGACAACGGTCAAAAATATCCTTAGTGGAATAAGGAAATGTTTCTCGGTTATGGAGGTGATAAAGAGTTTGTCGTAAAGAGTTACGTCGATGCAAGCTTTGACACCGATCTGGATGACTCTAAGTCTCGATCTAGATACATATTGAAAGTGGGAGCAATTAGCTAGAGTAGCTCCGTGCAAAGCATTGTAGACATAGAATATTTGAAAAATACATACGGCTCTGTATATAGCAGACCCGTTTACTAAATTTCTCTCACAAGCAAAACATGATCACTATTTGGGTGTTAATCGCATAGCGATGTGAACTAGATTATCGACTCTAGTAAACCCTTTGGGTGTTAGTCACATGGAGATGTGAACTAATCACATAAAGATGTGAACTATTGGTGTTAAATCACATGACGATGTGAACTAGATTATTGACTCTAGTGCAAGTGGGAGACTGAACCTAGAGGCAATAATAAAGTTGTTATTTATATTTCCTTATATCATGATAAATGTTTTTTATTCATGCTAGAATTGTATTAACTGGAAACTTAGTACATGTGTGAATACATAGACAAACAGAGTGTCACTAGTATGCCTCTACTTGACTAGCTCGTTGAATCAATGATGCTTATGTTTCCTAACCATAGACATGAGTTATCATTTGATTAACGGGATCACATCATTAGAGAATGATGTGATTGACTTGACCCATCCGTTAGCTTAGCACGATGATCGTTTAGTTTGTTGCTATTGCTTTCTTCATGACTTATACATGTTCCTATGACTATGAGATTATGCAACTCCCGAGTATCGGAGGAACACTTTGTGTGCTACCAAATGTCACAACGTAACTGGGTGATTATAAATGTGCTCTACAGGTGTCTCCGATGGTACTTGTTGAGTTGGCATAGATCGAGATTAGGATTTGTCACTCCGATTGTCGGAGAGGTATCTATGGGCCCTCTTGGTAATGCACATCACTATAAGCCTTGCAAGAAATGTAGCTAATGAGTTAGTTACAGGGTGTAACATTATGGAACGAGTAAAGAGACTTGCCGGTAACGAGATTGAACTAGGTATTGAGATACCGACGATCGAATCTCGGGCAAGTAACATATCGATGACAAAGGGAGCAACGTATACCGTTATGCGGTTTGACCGATAAAGATCTTTGTAGAATATGTAGGAGCCAATATGAGCATCCAGGTTCTGCTATTGGTTATTGACCGGAGACATGTCTCGGTCATGTCTACATAGTTCTCGAACCCGTAGGGTCCGCACGCTTAATGTTCAGTGATGATTGGTATTATGAGTTTATGTGAATTCATGTACCGAAGGTTGTTTGGAGTCATGGATGAGTTCACTGACATGATGAGGAGTCTCGAAATGATCATAAAGATCGATATATTGGAAGGCTATATTTATTCGGACATCGGAAAGGTTCCGAGTGATCCAGGTATTTTTTGGAGTACCGGGGGAGTTACGGAAATACGGGAGTACATATGGGCCTTAGTGGGCTTTAAGGGAAAAAGAGGAGAAGCCACGAGGGTTGGTCGCACGCCCCCATGGGCCTAGTCCGAATTGGACTAGGGGAGGGGATGTGCCCTGTCTTTCCTACTCCTCCCCTTCTCCTTCCTTCCCCCTCCTAGTAGGACTAGGAAAGGAGGAATTCTACTCATACTAGGAGGAGGATTCCTCCCCCCTTGGCGCGCCTAGAGAGGCCAGCCGGCCTCCCCTCCCTCCTTGATATACGTGGGGAGGGGGCACCCTAGAACACACAAGTTGATCGGTTGATCTTTTAGCCGTGTGCGGTGCCCCCCTCCACCATAATCCACCTCGGTCATATCGTAGCGGTGCTCAGGCGAAGCCCTGCGTCGGTAGCATCATCATCACCGTCATCACGCCATCGTGCTGACGGAACTCTCCCTCGAAGCTCTGCTGGATCGTGAGTTCGTGGGACATCACCGAGCTGAACGTGTGTTGAACTCGGAGGTATCGTGCGTTCGGTACTTGGATCGGTCGGATAGTGAAGACGTATGACTACATCAACCGCGTTCTCATAATGCTTCTGCTTATGGTCTATGAGGGCACGTGGACGACACTCTCCCCTCTTGTTGCTATGCATCACCATTATCTTGTGTGTGCGTAGGAAAAATTTATGAAATTACTACGTTCCCGTTCATTTCGATGAACGCAACTTAGTGAGGAGCCAGTCCGTCGTGGACCCGGAGCATCTTTGGTGGCAGTCACGTGGGCTTGCATCGGTGCAGAGGCGTGAGTCCCCCGCGCAGGTGGTACAGCACCGTGTCACGGAGGAGGATGCGCACGTCCATCGCTACATGGTTGTGTTGGCGGACAGCAGGTTCTCCAATACCTGGCAGATTCTTCAAGGATCTCACCGGAGCTATGATCCTGGATGGTTCCTTCTCTTTGGGTGTCCACCGCCCGCGGCCCATTGAACCTAGAGGAGCTATTACACGAGATGCATTTGATAGGAGATTATTAATTAACTATTATTCGAGATGTATTAGTGATATTATACGATGATCTTTGCTACAAACTACTATTTCGATGATGGATTATTAATTACCTATTAGTTATTTGCTTATTGAATGCATCCTAATTTGAATGGAGTGATTTGTTTTATCTCTATTTTGATTTAGTTTTGCTTATTGAATGCATGCTAATTTGAATGGAGTACTTTGTTTTATCTCTATTATGATTTTAGTTTTGCTTATTGAATGCACTCTAATTTGAATGGAGTAATTTTTTTTATCTCTATTATGATTTAGTTTTGCTTATTGAATGCATGTCTGTTTCAATAGTGAACATATAGGAAATGTCTGACGACGAAAGGGAATTTGCTATGTGCGAGTACTGCGAAGATGAGCGGTGTCTGTGCGACAGGCCTCACCTGGTAGAAGGTCGGCACTTCAGCATCAAGCTCCAGGAGACCTTTGATGTTGAAACGGTACGCAGCGACGACAAGTATTTTTTTGTTATTTTTTGCACGACTTCTCTGCTTCTTCAACGTGTAATTTCCGTATTTTACAATTCGACTAGCTTATCTCATGCCATGCAAGACGCTATGTCTTGGAGAAGATGGGTTTTAAAGATCATGAAATCATGGAGACAAAGATAATTCACCTAAGGACCCATCATGGTTATGATTTTGCTGTAAATCTATACAATTCTGTGAACTCATCCAATTTTGGTTGCGTAAATTGGGAAGCACTTTGCAATGATTTTCATGAGGGTATGCTTCTCACCTTCGATCTTGGTGATCCTGACATTGACGAAAAGAATATGACCATTTGGGTCCTTGTTGACACGCTTCCAGTTCTACCGTTGTGTGAGTCTCTCAAACATATTTATTAAGTAATTTATATTGTTTATTTCAAAATAGTTGACAGCTTATTTCCATTGACAGCTTATTTTCATTCTTCAAAAAATGTACGAAAGATGGTAGACAGAACCTACTACTACAATGATGAAGCACAGTTAACTTATAAGGAGAAAGATGGTCTTATCACATTTTTTACTGATCTTGAGAATTACAATAGCTATTATCGAATTCCTCAAAATTATGGTCAATATGTGCCACTAGTGCACGCGATGTGCTACGGTAACATCAATGGAGATAGCATGGTAAGATTTTCTACTATTACGACATCCGTACATCTTTTGCATAAATTCTTCTAAAACTAAACTACATTGCTAACTACAAAGTTATTACTATGTTTTTGAATAGAAAATCCCGATGGATTATGTGCCTCATCTGATATTGTCGAGAGGTCGCGTTGATGTTATGAGCTTACGGTCACCACGGCCAGGTCAGCCGCAGTATCCATATCACTCCTGTCCATACCGGATTTCTAAAACGAGGAAGCCATGATAATAAATGATTCGAGAAAAAATTCGACCATCGTATAGAGCTACTTGGAAGCAACTTTGTGCGTAGGCCAAGACTTGGAGACAGGATGATCTCCGTTCTTCATTATGGAGAGTCCATTTTCCTTAATAGAGAGTCAATGCCTATCTTGTTTTATGATATTTTACCTAAGAGAGGGTAGAGTAGGTCCTATGAGAGGAGTAGGTCCTAGGTAGAATGTGTTATTATGTGCTACAGTGTGTTAGAGTTGATGATGATGAGGAGGAGTTGTGATTATGACTAGTGACCAACTTGTTATATGATGTCTCATTGACGAACATTGTTTGGTGGTGATGACTAGTGGTAATGAATATGCTATTTAAACAGACTAGTTCATGATGAGTTGTCATTGTATAAAGGATATATCTGTTTAAACATGTACATCGCCAAAATGCGAAAAAAAAATTAGTAGTGGCGCGGGCCAAAATATTACCAGTAGCGATTTCCAGAGGCGCACTACTAGTATCTGACCATACTAGTAGCGCTGGCCTAAACAAGCGCTACAACTACAAAATAGCTGTAGCGTCGTAGCAGTAGCGCGGGCACCCGCGCTACTAGTAGCTCAAAAACCAGCGCTACTGGTAAGGTTTTCCCTAGTAGTGTGTCCGCGTCTGGCACGACCGCCCTGCCGGCGGTGAGCTGCGCATCCGCCTGTAGATGCTCCTGGAGGAGGTGGTGGTTGTAGGTGGCATCGGCCTGCGCCTCCCGTAACTACTCCTCCCGCACCATGTCTGTCGTGGTTTTGTCACGGCAGATGTCCTAGAGAAAGGACTTAGTCGTGGAGCCATCGCAACGAGTTAGCTTGAAGGGGTTAAAGCGGACAAAGGGACGCAAGAGAGTTCATACTAGTTCGGCCCCTTCGATGAAGGTAAAAGCCTACGTCTAGTTGTGATGGAATTGATGGGGTTTCGATGACTAGGGAGCAAACAAGCTTCGCCTAAGTCTCGTGTTGTTGTCTGTCCTTGAACCGCCGCCGGGTTGGCCCCTTATATACACGGGTGACGCCCGTTGGTTCATAGAGTCCCAATACCGGCTCATAGATGCGTCCGGTTTGGTCTCTACTTATTCCTAACTTATGATACAAGTTAAATACGAACGCCGGTTTACGGCTACAGGTCTTGAACCGACTGTGGGCCTTGAGCTCTCATCTTCCTTCTTGGGCTTTAACATGATTAACTACTGATGAAGTTAACCCGGCCCACATAGGCCGGTTTACGCCCAGTAGTAATATCCCCAACATTAGGCCCCAGATTGATTTGAACAGGTTCATGTCAATCCTTAGCAAAAAATCTTCACCTTCAACATCTTCTTGTAGTTCGTTGAACCGCCATGATGTCATCTTCTCTGGTCGTTGTAAACCGGCGTGACGTCACCTGTTATAAAGAAACTTATCCATGATACCTTTGTTTAATAGGTCTATGACAATTGAGGCGACAACTCTGTTTCCAGACCCACGGTTCCTTGATTTTCGCGCCTGACTCCTGTCCCTTGCCTTATAAATAGGACCGAAGGGTCATTTCCTTTTCTCCTCTTCGTGCCCTTCTACTTCGTCTTCCCTGCGTCGTCCAGCTTCGGAGCTCCGCCGCCGTCGACGACCTCTGCTCCAACCTTGGCCGCTGCATCACCCTGACTGTACCAGAGCATCGCGGCGACCTTCTGTTTCTTCCTCGGCTCCAGTGAGTTCTTCATCTTTTCCTCCGTAGATCCGTTCTAGGGTTTCCAAGTTCTTCAGAGTTCATCGTCTTCTTCGTATTCATATGATAGATCCTGGATGAACCTGTGAACCTTTGCTCTGTGTAGCGGTAGTTCTTAGCATCCGCCTTTACTTATATGCCTCAAGACCATAGATCTACCTGTATCTCTGCCCATTGATTTGGTACTGTTCTTTTTTGAACTTTGAATATTTTCCTTCTTTTCTGAACTTGCTTCAGATCCGTCGCTGTAGAGAGATCTTGTGAAATCTATTTCTGTACACTTATCTATCTGCAATCTCAACTGTTTCAATGCTTAGATCCGGTGGTTTAAATTTGTAGAAAAATTGCCAAACCGGTATATACCATTAGTCCCCTTGTTGAACCGCCAGATGATGTTGCTTCATAAAACTCCGGTTTAGATAGAGCTATTTTTGGTTTAACATTGTACATACCAGTGCACTTTAATAAATGCATTCTTGAACCGGAATTATCTATCTTGTAGATTTCATCATGGCCAAGCAAGTATATGAGTGCAAGTGGGTTCCTTCTCGCGTCACAGAGACTCAGCTGAACAATTTAGTCCTGATCAGCGCTTTAGGCAGCAAAAACAGCATCCATTGGAGAGCTCCTGGCAAAGAATGCCCTCCCACACCTCAAGAAGGAGAGGTCGTCGTTTTCGTAGATCACTTAGCCCGGGGCTTTAAGCCGCCCGGTTCTAGATTTTACCGGGACGTTTTAGCCAATTTTCAACTCCACCCACAAGACACTGGTCCCAACTCTGTTACAAACATGTGTTACTTCCAAGTGCTCTGTGAGGTGTTCTTTCAAGAGGAGCCCATAGTGGAACTGTTCAGAGACTGTTTCCATCTAAACCGCCGTACTGAGTTTTTTGACGGTTCCAATACGGAGTTGGGCGGTGTGGCGATTCAGAAAAGGAAAGAAGTCACATATCCTCACGCCAAGCTGCACAGCCACCCCAAAGAGTGGAATCAAACATGGTTCTATTGCAGAGACACCTCCCTGCTGGTGAAAATCCTTTGCCTGGTTTTCGTCCGGAGCGGCTTAGCAATACACACCCCTTTCTGCAAAGGTTGACTGCCAAGGAGAGAAGCAAATACGCTCCTCAATTGTCCAAGCTCAGAGCCTTCATGGCCAATGGTTTAACAGGAGTTGATCTCGCTCGCTGTTGTATATCGTCGAGCATACTGCCCCTTAGTCAGCGCTCCGGTTTGATGTGCGAGTATATTGGCAGTGTTGATGACCCATTGCGGCATGCTAACATCCAGCTTACCGACGAAGAAATCACAGAGGCTGTGAATAAAATGCTGAATGAACCAGAACACGTCTGTGCTCGAACCGGCCTGCTTCCCTTCTGTGCCACCAACAAACCGCCAGCTGTAAGAGTTTGATTGCTCTTCTTTTTTCTGAACCTGTTATTGATATACCTGGTCATTGTTTAATATCAATACCTGTTTGAACAGGGCAATGATCCGTTTTGGAGCAAGAAACTGCCGCAGGAGAAACCAGAAAAACCCGACAAACCGGAAAGACCAATCCGGCAAAAGACTAAAGCTGTGAAGAAGACAACCACAGGAAAAGAACCACTGCATCCTCTGATCCGGCCGCTGATGACGATGAAAATAATCCAGACCTTGAGGTAGAGCTTGACTCACTTGGCTTATTTTTCATGTGTCTTATTGATGATGATATTTGTCAGGATGATGCCAAAGCTAGCCATGCTGATGCTGCAGAGGTAATTATTCTCTCTTCCAATTCAGAACCTTTGCCTTCACTAAAAATCCATCAGGCAAACTGGAAAGTTAAATTTTCTCATCCCCTTGCTTACTTGGATCCCAAATTTCTTATGAAGACCCAACAGCACGAAGCTCACCGCACAACCCGGCACATCGGCCAGGTAGTTACCTCCGCCGGTTTACCGAATAGTCCGGTTCGGAAACGCCGTTCAGAGGTCTCTAATTTGCTTGTCAGTGCTTGTCCTAAAGCGGGCTGTTATCGTCAACCTCTTAATCCATCTGACTCCGATTATCAGGTTACTTCCCACTCATCCTCTGGCGAGTCATCGGCTACTCAGCTGCCACCGCTCAAAATGGTACTTGGTAAACTATACTTTCATAATATTTCCGGTACATCACCTTGGATCATATGCTGTATTTGACTTTGGTATTCCTTTCAGGGCCAAGCCTAGGCCGAGCAAGAAGGCTCGCCTGGATAAAGCGGCCGAGGAGGATGCCGTCCCTGAACCGGGCAAAACACCAAATCTTGAAGCCGCTATTCCTGAAGACATACCCAATGATCCACCGCAGCAAGACGACAATCTTATTGCTGAAGATAGGCCTATTGATACCTCAAGTCCTACCAACCAGCCCACAAGCCCCATCCGTATTGAGAAATCCACCGGTCCAACAAAGCCTACTGATAAGCCAACGGCCCCAGTGCAAACCGGCAACGCCAAGGATGATGAAGTTGTTATTACTGGCATTGGCCATACAGAGCCAGGCAATCCTGTCGCTTTGTCTAAACATACTGCCAAGGAAGAATTTGCTGCCTTTGGCAAGGGCAAGTGGAATGTTGATCTGGCGACCTACGCTGCTCTGAACGCCCAAGACATCCATTACGGCTATCTGAACCGGCTGTACACCAGTCGTGACTATGAAGCCGGTCTGGTTAACATGATGAAAGATAAATATGAGATAACTTCCATATGCTCTTTCCTGCTTATATGCGTCAATTCTTGCTGACTCGCCTAGCCCCCAAGGACCGGTTTGTAATCTTCTTTCAAACCGGGACTTACTAATATAAATCTTAATGCCTCGAAATTCACTAATGTAGCCCCCAAGGGCCGGTTCAACTTAGTGTAGTTAAACCAGGACTTAAGTAATTAATATCACCGCATCATAATTTATTTGAACAAATAGCCATTAGCCCCCAAGTGCCAAGTTCAATACTTGTATTGAGCTTGGGACTTTATAATCAAGTGAAATATGAATATCAAATAGGCATTAGCCCCCAAGCGTCAAGTGCATAACTTGTTTATGTGGTTGGTGCTTCAATTCTTGCACTGCTTGCTGAATCATATAACTGTCTGTATGCAGACTGAGCTAAAGACAAAAGAGACCCAAATCGCCGATCTCCAAGAAAATCTGAAGCCCCAACAGACTAAAACCTCAAAAGCAAAAGAGGAGTTGACCAGTGCCTTAAGCGTCATGGAACAGCTTAAGAAGGATTTCAAGAAGGAGCGGGCGGATTGGGCTACTGAAAAATCCGCTTTAGCCAAACGAGCAGAAGACGCCGAGGCTGCACTAAAACCGGTGGTGGATGAACTGACCAACATAAAGCGGCACATGCATGCCATGACTGCTGCTATCTTTGGTAAGCCGGTTTGATTTCTGAATTGATTCTGCCGTCTTACAGAGCTGCCAGTTTGTTAACCCTTTGTGATATTTCAGGGACACGCATTGGTCATCTAGGGTCAGATGTGCAGAAGAAATTGAAAGCCGCCTATACTTTGATCGAACAACTGTACACTGGTGCACAGCGGATCATCTGTACTGCATCCCACAACAAGCCGGCGCCCCTTTGATTCAGGACACTCGGCAAAAACTGTCAGTGCTTCCTGCCCGGGTGGAAGAGCTGAAGAAATCTGCTGCTCGAACCGGTGCGATCAATGCCTTAATCCGGGCAAAAGCTTGGGTGCCGGATTTTGATCCTATTGAAGCGGCTCAGTGATCCTAGCTTGAAGGAAGATGGGTCAGAGTTTAGTGAAGCGGATCTGCGAGCAATAAACCGGGAGGTGCGTCCGCTAGCTTGTCAATTGGCTGAAGAAGCAGACTTATCTCATTATCAAGCCCACTATGACAATCAAAAGAAGCGAGTAGCTGCACCAATTCATGAAGCGGAAAATCTTATCCCTCCAATCCGTAAGCATACTTGCGCTCCCGATATTGAAGCGTTGTTGTTGATCCATGATGAAGCTATTTTTCAAGCATTAATGGGAATCGACTGGACAACTGTTGATTTCCACCCGCTGGGTAGAGAAACTGAAGTTGAAGCGGCGCGGGATGACCCACAACCATCAGGCCAGGCTGGTAACCAAGCTTGAACCGGCAGCCGGTTTAAACTGCTTCCCCTTTGAAAAACAATGATCTTGTTTTGGGCACCGTGTTGCCTTGTAATAGGCTAGCTGATACTCTTGATCTTAATATGCCTGCGTGCATAACCACTGCAACTTGTGCTTTCTTTGGGTTATGAACTTTCCAAAGTATTTTCTGCAACATAAAAATCTTAAAGTGCCACCGCGGTTGTACCATCAGGCGGAGTATGATGTCTGCATATATAAAATCAAAACATCTGAAATTTAAGCATATGATCAAATCTTTGAGATACATAATACCTACCATCGTTGGGCATGAAGCTGGCTTAGCCAATCTTGAAACGGAGGTTTCATAAACCCACACTGTTGGAGGAGATAGCAGCTCCTGTATATATATAATGCCGGTTTACCATGTAAACCGTGCCGGGTTATAATAAAACACCGTGTTACTCCGTAATAGGATGTTAACAAAAAATCAAACCGGGCAAATAGTATCTGGATTAAAAATGAACCGTGTTTCGTCAATTGACAGTGTGAACCGGTTTTAAAATTTTGTCGCAACAAAAAGAAAGAAATATCTATCAAAGAAAATTGTGAAGCAAAGGCAATGATAAAACCATTTGCAAAAAGAGGCTTATTTGAGCCGATCAGATGGCATTACCATGGTCGGACAGGACCAAGGTCCCGATAGGTGTAGCTATGGTTCAAGTCAGCCAGGTCCCCAAATGAAACCGTGGCATGTATGCCGATCAAGTGGCATGGCAATGGTTCGGGTTCGACCAAGCCCCCAAGTGATTCTGTGGCCTTAGGCCGATCAAGAGGCATGACTGGTTCAGACGTGATCAAGTCCCCAAGTGATCTGGTGGCTCTCGCCTATCAAGAGGTGTTGCATTGGTTCGGACACGACCAAGCCCCCAAGTGATATAACATAATGCTTTTTGAGAAGCTAACTCAAGGGGTAAACCGGAGGCCGCTTTAGAACAACTCCGTGTAACCACACCTGATGTAAAAGGATAGATACCCTGTTTTAGCTGAGGTTCTGGTTTATTATATTTAATCATAATATATACATCGTCGTAATATGTACACAAGTAGAGCCAATGGCTCATGTATAGTAAGGCCGAAGATGAGCTATGTTCCACGGCCTGTTGGTCTCCTCCTCTGATGTACGTGAGTCTTTATGCTCTCGAATATCGACCAGATAGTATGACCCGTTGTGCAAATTCTTGCTGACCACGAAAGGTCCCTCCCAAGGTGGGGATAGCTTATGCATATTAGTGTGATCTTGGATGAGCCAAAGCACCAAATCTCCTTCCTGAAAGGTTCTAGTTCTGACTCGGCGACTGTGATAACGACGAAGATCCTGTTGGTAAATCGCCGAGCGGGCGTCTACTATGTCACGTTCTTCATCCAACAGGTCCAAAGCATCTTGCCGTGCTGTCTCATTGTCCGCTTCAACATAAGCCGCCACACAAGGTGAGTCATGACGAATATCATTGGGGAGAACCGCCTCCGCTCCGTAAACCATGAAGAACGGTGTATATCCTGTTGATCTGTTGGGTGTAGTATTGATGCTCCATAACACAGATGGTAACTCTTCTACCCAACAACCCGGTGTTCTCTGCAAAGGAACCATAAGTCGGGGTTTGATGCCTTTCAAGATCTCTTGATTGGCCCTTTTTGCTTGACCATTGGACTGTGGGTGTGCCACCGATGAAACATCGAGCTGGATGTGCTCCCGTTCGCAGAACTCCTTCATGGCACCTTTGGACAAATTGGTACCATTATCTGTGATGATACTGTGTGGAAAGCCAAACCGGAAAATCACTTTTTTGATGAACTGAACCGCCGTGGCCGCATCACACTTGCTAACAGGTTCTGCCTCCATCCACTTTATAAACTTGTCAACCGCCACTACGAGGTGGGTCTTATTATCTTTGGACCTTTTGAAAGGTCCAACCATATCCAGCCCCCAAGTCGCAAACGGCCAAGTAATTGGAATCATTCTCAATTCTTGAGCCGGCACATGAGCACATCTTGAAAACTTTTGGCAACCATCACATTGTGTGACCAGATCCTCCGCATCAGCATGAGCAGTTAACCAATAGAAGCCATGGCGAAACGCTTTAGCCACCAGAGATTTTGAACCGGCGTGGTGACCACAATCTCCTTCGTGGATCTCACGCAAAATTTCACGGCCTTCTTCAGGAGACACACAGCGCTGAAACGCCCCTGACACACTGCAATGATGCAACTCACCGTTGATAATAGTCATGGACTTGGATCGCCAGATTATCTGTCGGGCCAGAGTCTCATCCTCTGGTAACTCGCCCCGATTCTTGTACGCCAGGTAAGGAAGCGTCCAATCTGGAATAACATGAAGAGCTGCCACCAATTGAGCCTCCGGATCAGGAATAGCCAAATCCGCTTCACCAGAGATCTTGACCGACGGGTTGTGCAGCACATCCAGAAAAACATTGGGCGGGACCGGTTTGCGCTGAGAGCCCAACCGGGTTAAAGCGTCCGCCGCTTCATTCTTCCCCCGGTCCACGTGGTCCACCTGATAGCCTTTAAAGTGACCTGCAACAATATCCACCTCACGACGATATGCTACCATGAGTGGGTCCTTGAAGTCCCAAGTGCCAGATACTTGCTGAGCCACAAGGTCCGAGTCACCGAAGCACTTAACTCGACTTAGATTCATCTCCTTAGCCATCCGGAGACCGTGGAGCAAAGCTTCATACTTAGCTGCATTGTTAGTACAAGGGAACATTAAGCGGAGAACGTAACAAAAGTTATCACCTCATGGGGAAGTTAATACGACACCAGCCCCCGAGCCTTCCAATTGCCTGGATCCGTCAAAATGGATGGTCCAATATGTGTGATCCGGCTTTTCTTCAGGTGCTTGCATTTCCGTCCAATCATTGATGATATCAACAAGTGCTTGAGACTTAACCGCCGTCCGAGGCACATACTTTAAATCGTGCGGCCCAAGCTCTATAGCCCACTTGGAAATCCGGCCAGTCGCTTCCCGGTTCTGGATGATATCCCCCAAAGGAGCAGAACTGACCACCGTAATTGGGTGCCCTTGGAAGTATTGCTTAAGCTTCCTGCTTGCCATAAAAACTCCATACACCAGCTTCTGCCAATGAGGATTCCTTTGCTTGGACTCAATGAGTACCTCGCTGATATAATAGACCGGACGTTGAACCGGATGCTCCTTACCTGCCTCCTTTTGCTCCACCACAATAGCCACGCTGATCGCACGAGCATTAGTAGCAACATATAGCAGTAATGGCTCCTTGTCAATGGGAGCGGCGAGCATAGGCGGATTGGCCAATTGCTGCTTTAAGTCCTCAAATGCTTCATCAGCAGCGGAACTCCAGACGAACTGATCTGTCTTCTTCAACATCTGATACAAAGGGATTGCCTTCTCACCAATGCGGTTGATAAACCGGCTTAACGCGGCAATCCGGCCTACCAGGCGCTGAACATCATTGATACACTTCGGTTTAGCCAGGGGGGTGATGGCTGCGATCTTCTCCGGATTAGCCTCAATTCCCCTGTTGGACACCAGAAAACCCAATAACTTGCCTGCCGGTACACCAAAGACACACTTGTCCGGATTAAGCATCATCTTGTATGTCCTCAGGTTATCAAAGGTTTCCTTCAAATTGTCAACCAGAGTCTCCTTCTCCCTGGAATTAACCACGATATCATCCACATAAGCATGTACATTACGGCCAATCTGCTTGTGAAGATAATTTTGTACACAACGTTGATAAGTTGCCTGGGCACTCTTGAGCCCAAAGGGCATAGACACATAGCAGAAGGCTCCAAAAGGAGTTATGAATGTCATCTTCTCCTGGTCCTTAACTGCCATTTTGATCTGATGATAGCCAGAATACGCATCCAAAAAACTTAAACGCTCACAACCCATCGTAGCATCAATAATTTGATCAATACGGGGGAGGGCAAAAGGATCTGCTGGACAAGCTTTATTAAGATCTGTATAATCCACACACATGTGCCAGGTGTCGTTTTTCTTAAGGACTAGCACCGGATCGGCAAGCCACTCAGGGTGAAAAACTTCAACAATAAAACCAGCTGCTAAGAGCCTGGCTACCTCTTCTCCAATCGCCTTGATCAATAAAATCGGCAGAGGAACTGTTTCACCAGTTTGTATTTAGGATCCACATTAAGGGTGTCCTCAGCGAGTTGCCTTGGTACACCTGGCATGTCAGAGGGCTTCCATGCAAAAATGTCCCGATTCTCACGGATGAACTCGATGAGCGCGCTTTCCTATTTCGGATCCAAGTTGGCACTGATGCTGAACTGCTTGGACGATCGCCAGGTACGAAGTCAACAAGCTTAGTTTCTAGTGCCGATTTGAACTTCAGGGCCGGATCATGCTCCATAGTTGGCTTCTTTAATGGAGTCATGTCCACCGGATCAACATTGTCCTTATAATACTTCAGCTCCTCGGTGGCACAAACCGACTCTGCGTAGGCCGCATCTCCTTCCTCGCACTCCAAAGCGATTTTACGGCTTCCGTGAACCGTTATTGTCCCCTTGTAACCCGGCATCTTGAGCTGCAAATACACATAACAGGGCTGTGCCATAAACTTGGCGTAGGCCAGTCACCCAAACAGGGCGTGATATGGACTTTGGATTTTCACCACTTCAAACGTCAATGTTTCCGACCTGGAATCATGATCATCTCCAAAGGCTACTTCCAGAGGTATCTTACCAACAGGATATGCTGACTTGCCAGGTACCACACCGTGGAACACCGTATTAGACGGTTTGAGATTTTTATCTGTTAGTCCCATACGACGGAAGGTCTCATCGTACAAGATATTAATGCTGCTCCCTCCATCCATGAGCACTTTGGTGACCTTGTAACCTCCCACCTGAGGCGCCACCACCAGAGCCAACTGACCCAGATTATCAACCTGGGGAGGGTGATCCTCTCTGCTCCATATGATTGGCTGTTCAGACCAGCGTAGATAACGGGGCACGGCCGGTTCAACAGAGTTGACTGCCCGCCTCTGAACCTTCCGGTCTCGCTTGTCCAAGCTAGTGGTGA
Organism: Triticum urartu; assembly: GCF_056163025.1. Classification (NCBI taxonomy): domain Eukaryota; kingdom Viridiplantae; phylum Streptophyta; class Magnoliopsida; order Poales; family Poaceae; genus Triticum; species Triticum urartu. The sequence goes on from NC_141874.1 coordinate 731,406,225, forward strand.
AGACATGGTACTGCCCACTACTCAACTGCTTTGGGTTGCTCTGGTAACCTGACTGTTGCTGCTGCTGGTTGTAACCATCCTGGTTGTTCTGATTATTTTGATTGTTATGTCCACCCGGATTGCCATTAATTCCTGAATCGGAATTTCCTCCACCATAACCCGGCCCGGATCCTGAGCCACCGCCGGAGCCGTGATCATACCGAAAAGCAATAGAATTCTTGAACTCCTGCATTATGAAGCAATCCTTCCAAAGGTGGTTTGCTGGCGCCTCCTTCGTCCCATGTCTTGGACAGGGCTGGCTCAGTAGATAATTTAGGCGGTCCGGGTTAGGGTTGGGTGCCCCACTGCGATTTGGCGGTTTACCCCTGCGTCGCTGGCCCTTGTCCTGCGCGTTGGTATTAGCCACAAAGTCCATGTTACCATCCGCTTTACGCTTGCCTCTGCCACCATTACCTGCCAAGTGATGCTGCTGACCTTTGGAGTTGTTGTTCCTCTTTCCCTTCCCTACCTTGTCATCATCAGATTCGGGATCCTTGGTACTATCAGAATCAGCATACTTTACCAAAGCGGCCATGAGGGTCCCCATGTCAGTGCAATGGCGCTTCATCCATCCCAACTTCAGCTTTAGGGGCCCAAACTGGCAGTTGCCTTCTAGGGTTAAGACTGCGGTGTCCGCGTTGATGCGGTCTGATGAATGCAACACTTGTGAGACCCGGCGCACCCAATGAGTCATTGATTCTCCTTCCTCCTAGACACAGGCAGCTAAGTCCACTATCGACATAGGCTGCTTACATGTATCCTTGAAATTGCTGATAAACCGGGCTCGTAATTGGGCCCATGAACTGATAGAATTAGCCGGCAAGCTTTTTAACCAAGTACGGGTCGTTCCTTCAAGCATCATGGTGAAGTATTTCGCACACGCCGCGTCATCCACATCAAGCATCTCCATGGCCATCTCATAGCTCTCCACCCATGTCTTTGGAGGTTGATCCGTCGTGTAATTTGGTACCTTGCGCGGGCCTTTGAAATCCTTGGGCAGGTGCACATTGCGTAAAGCGGGGACAAGGCAAGGCACCCCCAAAGAACTAGAAGTAACACCAGGTTCGATCGAGATAGTTGGACAAACCGACGTAAGCTGCCGAGCCTGATACTGTGCGGCTAACTCGGCCTCCCTGCGCGCTCGGGCCCAGTCCACCACTTCCTGAGCGTTATCAGCACCACCCGCCGGGTTGTTGCCATGGGGTGCTCCACGTCGTTCATTACTCGACACTGCCGGTTCATCCATATGCCTGCTATAGCTCCGGCTTGGACGGGGGGTCGAGTGGATCCGGTCGCGGCTGTACGAGTATGCTTCCTGTTGGACCAAAGCTGTCCTCAGAAGCTCCATGACCCGTCGCGTCTCTACTGCCTGCGGCGAGTCACCTTCGATTGGAATGGCCTCCAGCCATGCAGCAGCGGCAACGAGATTGTCCATCGGGTTGGAGTAGTGACCCGGAGGTGTCGAAACAGCCTGAGGTATAACGGTATTTTGACGAGCCAGATCCGTCCGACGGGGCTGAACCGGCACGCCGGTCGCAGGGGCTTCCGCTCGGTTTACCTCCAGGGGATTACTGGTTCCTGCTCCTGGGGTGTTGAAAAGGTCTCTGGCCTCGAAAACCGAAGGCAAACAGGATCGGTACTTCCTCTTCATGACTTCATGCGACACATTCTGGTCCAACATGAGCCTGTAGGCTTGTGCGTCTAAAGCGGCCCGCTCTGCGGTCATCCTGGCATCCTCAGCTGCCAGGTCTGCCTTGGCCTGGGTGATCTGCTCCTTCACCTTTGCTATCTCCGCGTTGTGGGCATCCTGATCCGCCGGGTTAGCTTCTGCCATGAGCACGGCCAATGTATCAAATAGATCTGATAGAACTTGAGCCGGCGGGCGTACAGAGCCTCCTGCCCCGGCAGCCATCGCTGCTACTGAACCGGAGGTCATTGGCGCAGCGGTCGAAGAATGAAGTGCTGCTTGTGTGCCAGCCATGAATATTCCAACTCGGTTGGGTAGATCAGAGGGGTCCGGAATACTGTCGCCATCGGAACAGCCCCCAATCCGGCCATCTTGAAGCTGATATAGAGATTCGGTTTCTCCGGTTGATGAATCGTCATCGGAACAAATGACAGTCTTGCCGCGGGATTCCGATCCATCCTCATAACTTCATCCATGGATGACTCCCACGAAGGCACGCCTCACGGCCGGTTTAACCCGGGCGGACTGTGCACGCTGAGCCATTTCGACGAGGTCGGTGCAGATGTCCGGCTCAGGGCCCGGTTCACCGATCTTGCCGATGACAACATGTATGCCACCAAAGGGGACCCGGTACCCGTACTCAACTGAGCCGGCCTCAGGGCCCCAGCCTGCATCATCGATGTAGAGCTTGTCGCGACGACTCTTAGTCATCCGGCCCACGACGTAGCCCTCGAGTCCTTCAAAGCGACCCTCCAAGAACTTGAAACCATCGTGCGATAGCCCCACGGTGGGCGCCAACTGTCGTGGTTTTGTCATGGCAGATGTCCTAGAGAAAGGACTTAGTCGTGGAGCCATCGCAACGAGTTAGCTTGAAGGGGTTAAAGCGGACACAGGGACGCAAGAGAGTTTATACCAGTTCAACCCCTTCGATGAAGGTAAAAGCCTACGTCTAGTTGTCATGGAATTGATGGGGTTTCGATGACTAGGGAGCAAACAAGCTTCGCCTAACTCTCGAGTTGTTGTTTGTCCTTGAACCGCCGCCGGGTCGTCCCCTTATATACACGGGTGACGCCCGTCGGTTCACAGAGTCCCAATACCGGCTGATAGATGCGTCCGGTTTGGTCTCTACTTATTCCTAACTTATGATACAAGTTAAATACGAACGCCGGTTTACGGCTATAGGTCTTGAACCGACTATGGGCCTTGAGCTCTCATCTGCCTTCTTGGGCTTTAACATGATTAACTACTGATGAAGTTAACCTGTCCCAGATAGGCCGGTTTACGCCCAGTAGTAATATCCCCAACAATGTCCATGTAATGGGCATGAGCCTCGCCGATGGTCATGGTGCAATGCATCGGCGAGGATAGCATGGAGGAGGAGGAGGGTGGTGCGGACAAGGATGGTGGCGTCGGCTCATCGTCGTCGGCCGCGTGTTCCATTGGGACGTCGTCGTCCTCCGGTTGTCTGCTGGCCTGCCAGCCGGTAACAATGGCGGCCATCTCCTTCTTTTAGTCCGGCATCAGCCTGTCCCAAAGAGCTTTGGTGGGGGAGGAATCCATGGTGGGAGTGGTGCGGAGAGGGATCAGATGCGGATGCTTGTGGCTATGGCAGGGCAGCGGTTTATATAACAATGACGGGCGACAGAGGGACGAATGGATGGTGTTGGAGGGGATGCCTCGATAGCCGCATGCCATCAATGTGGGCGGTAGACGGACGGGCGGCCGTCCTGTCGTTTCAACACGTAGCAGTCTCTCTCGGCCGACGCGCCGCTTCAATGCCAGTGCCAGTGAGCGGCTGCGTCGGCTCTGGCCGGACATGGATGTGGGCATTGACGCTCTCGACCGGCCTTGACCGTTTCGGACGAGAAACGCACACGAGAGGGGGAGAGTTTTATGGTGGCCAGGGCGGTCAAAAGAGGGCGTGACAGCGGTCCACACCTCCGCAAATCTCCCCACGTTTTTCTCCGGTTGCTGGAGAAAATTCGTCCGGACCACGCCGCGACCGATACAAAACCGCGTTGGATGGCTTCCACGGTTTGGACGGGTGTGGGAGGTTTGATCAGCCATCAGCATTACTCGGAAAATAATAAATCTGTGATGGAGTAAAAATGTGCATGAGAATAAATCATCAAGTGTCGTTGTACCGCCCACCCGACACCCCAAGCAGTGCACGCCCCCGCCGCCGCGGCGACACCCCCCAAGTCCTCCGTCCAGCTATCTCTCACCCCTCTCCGGTCACGGCCAGATTCGTCAGCCGCATACGAGGCCGCTCGTCGGTGGGCAGGTCCATCGGTCCTGCCTCCTGCATCCCCTTCCTCCTCGACGGAGGTGCGCTACTCCTCCCACGCTTTCCGCTCGGGCGCCGGGGCCTCCTGTTCGTCGCCTCTGCTGAGCGCGTTCAGCATTGATTGCAACCCGCACGGCGGCGGCGGCAGCACTGGTAGCCGCGCGCGTGCCGAGCGTCGCAGGTGACGCCACTCGATCGCGGTGCGCCTCTTCAGCGGATGCACGCACCCACCTCACGCGTCGAGCTCGGCTGGAATCGGACAGCAATGCCAACCGCCCGCGTGTCCTCCATCTCCACCTCCTTCAGGGCTCCTTCACGTAAACCACGAGCCCCCCTCTCTGCCTTGGTTTCCGCCACGGAACACGTGCGCGCTGGAACGCTAAGCCGGGAGGACGCACACCACCTGTTCGACTTATTGCTAGGCCAAGCCGCTGCCGTCCTGGAATGAGGGTTGAACAACTTTCTTGCCGCACTAGCCCGTGCTTCGCCCTCATATGCCTGCAGCGATGGCCCTGGCCTTGCCATCGCTCTCTTCAACCGCATGTCCCGAGGCGCTGGTGCACGGGCGGTGTCGCCCACGCTCTATACCTATTCCATCCTCATGGACTGCTACTGCCGCGCAGGACGCCCGGACTTGGTGGTTGCCTTCTTCGGCCGCCTCCTTAGGTTGGGCCTGCAGCCTGCGCTTGGAGGTCATCTCCTTCAACAACCTCCTCAAGAAGCTCTGCCAGGCCAAGCGTACAATTGAGGCTTTGGATGTGCTGCTCCACCATACACCCGAAGTAGACTGTGCGCCTGATGTCTTCTCGTACATCATAGTAATCAACGGATGTTTTAAAGGAGGTGAAGTAGACAAAGCGTGCAATCTCTTCCATGAGATGCCCCAACTGGGAGTTCAACCTGATCTGCCACCTAAAACTCAATTATCAACGCATTAAGCAAGTCCGGAGCAATGGACAAGGCAGAAGTGGTCTTTCAGCAAATGGTTGATAAAGGTATTGGACCCGATGTCATGACATGTACTAGTCTGATCCATGGATATTCCATTTTAGGTAGGTGGAAGGCGGCAGTAAGGGTATTGAGGGAGTCCTGGATTAGGGGGTGTCCGGATAGCCGGATTATAACCTCTGGCCGGACTCTTGGACTATGAAGATACAAGATTGAAGACTTCGTCCCGTGTCCGGATGGGACTTTCCTTGGCGTGGAAGGCAAGCTTGGCAATACGGATATGTAGATCTCCTCCCATTGTAACCGACTCTGTGTAACCCTAGCCCTCTCCGGTGTCTATATAAACCGGAGGGTTTTAGTCCATAGGATGAACATACAATCATACCATAGGCTAGCTTCTAGGGTTTAGCCTCTTCGATCTCGTGGTAGATCTACTCTTGTACTACCCATATCATCAATATTAATCAAGCAGGACGTAGGGTTTTACCTCCATCAAGAGGGCCCGAACTTGGGTAAAACATTGTGTCCCCTGCCTCATGTTACCATCCGGCCTAGACGCACAGTTCGGGACCCCCTACCCGAGATCCGCCGGTTTTGACACCGACATTGGTGCTTTCATTGAGAGTTCCGCTGTGCCGTCGCCATCAGGAAGGATGCCTCATCCCGTCTTTAAAGACAGCACTATTGCTAAGGGAGCCTTGGCTGTTGGCCAAACTCTCCGGCTAGGTGGTTTTCTTATGACCGCCTGTTCGGCCACTACGCCGACGATGACTTCTCGAGTCATCGAAAGCAATCTTCACGTCAACTCAGAACTCGCCGAGCAGTTAGATCCAATGGAACTCTCTTCCCTAAACGAGCTCTTGGATCGCATCGCCGCCCTGGGAGTCGCTATAGACTACGATCAGATTGGGCCTAAACCTGATCTGAGAGAAATCAACTCTCCCCAGGTCACCCATCACGTTGCAGTGGTGGAGGAACAATGCGGCAACCCTTCATCTATCTTAAGGACTATCTATGTCCGGATTCCTGATCCCTCCAAGCCTGATACCCGCGGAGGGGAGGACGTCACTCAAGACGTGGACCTAGAGTCAGGCAGCGGGCTAGATTCACTGGAAAACATCCAAGAATCCAAACTTCTGAGTTCGGAAACTCCTTGGCCCCTGAGTCTCAGATTGGGTGAGGATTCAGATTCAATTCCACCCACCCACCCAAACATACGCGATCTATCCCAAATTAGGCAAGAGCCCGAAGAAAGAGTACACTATTACTGGGCCAGATTCCTCCTGGTCATGAACAGGATAAAGGACTGCCGCGAGGAAGACGCTATTTCATTCTTCTGCAATAATTGCACGGACAAGGGAATCCTCAACGCCATAAGTCGCCGCAAAATTACACGCTTTGCCGACTTGGCGTCCATAGTATGAAAGTACTATGCGATGGAAAGCGCCTGGAAAACCGAAATAAAATTTTGGGATAATTCGGCCCTGAATACAAACCCAGTCCGAAATAAAAGGGTGCATTATCGCCAGACACCCGGGTTAAACACCAAAAAGCAAAAACCCTCTACAGGGCATGGAACTGTGCTGGAGGGATGGCTCAATGGACCCTGTAAAATTCACAGTGCAGAGGGCGCCACACCAACTCATAGCCTTAGAGCATGTTGGATACTCTGGTAGGTGGCCAAAAGTGGCGAAGATCTTCTAACCCCATAAGCCACAGAGCACCAGCCCAGGGATACCAGTACGGTATTAACAGTCTTCGAGACTTTCGCATCAAATAATATGCGAAAATGAACACTCTGCAGCCTTGCCGAGGTCTACCACGTGGCAACAAAAAACCCATGGAGTGACACGGCTATTACTTTTAATGCCAGTGACGAACCTAAATTCCGAACAGCCCGAGCACCAGCCGCATTGGTCCTCAGTCCAATAGTGGACGGCTTTCGACTCACCAAGGTACTCATGGACGGTGGCAGCGGATTGAACCTCATTTATGAGAAAACGCTTCGAAAAATGGAAATAGACTGGAACCGCGTCGAGCGAAGTAGCACAACCTTTAGAGGAATAATCCCCAGTCAGGAAGCGCGTTGTACAAGAAAAATCACACTAGATGTGGTGTTCGGCACGCCGGATAATTACAGGTCCGAAGAGGTCATGTTCCAAGTGGCCCCGTTCAGTAGCGGATACCACGCTCTATTAGGGCGGGAGGCGTTTACAATCTTCCGAGCCATACCCCATTACGGGTACATGAAGCTCAAAATGCCCGGGCCCAATGGAATCATCACTCTTGCTAGTGATCTGGACATAGCACTCCGCGCTGAAATAAGAAAGCCGCACTGGCCCTCGAGGCACTATCCGAAGCCCTAGCGGCCGAGGAACTGACTGCGCTGCACTCCACGGTGAACAGGGACGACGTGATACTCGATAAAAGATCCAAGTCCACCTCCTTTAAACCGGCGGACGAAATAGTCAAATTCCAAGTCCATCCAACGGACCCTACACAAACAGCTTCCATCGGGGCACAATTAAACCCTGATGTCGACGCTGCACTACGAGAGTTCCTACGCGAGAACTGGGACATTTTTGCCTGGCACCCTTCAGACATGCCAGGAATCCCACGCAGGCTGGCTGAGCACAGCCTAAATATCCTAAAAGGATTCAAGCCAGTCAAGCAGGCTCTTTGACGTTTCTCCGAACCTAAGAGACAAGCCATGGGAGAGGAACTAGCCAAGCTATTGGAGGCCGGATTCATCAGAGACATAAAACATCCGGACTGGCTAGCAAACTTGTTGATGGTACCAAAGAAGGACAAATCCTGGCGCTTGTGCGTCGATTTTAAGGACCTTAACAAGGCCTGCCCAAAGGATGCCTTCCCCCTCCCCCGCATCGATCAAATCATCGATGCTAGCGTAGGACACGATTCATTGTGTTTCCTCGACGCATACTCCGGCTACCATCAAATTAAGATGGCAGAGCCAGACCAAGCCGCAACAGCATTCATCACACCGTATGGCCCATTCTGCTTCAACACAATGCCCTTTGGGCTCAAAAACGCTGGCGCAACATATCAGCGCATGATTCAGACATGTCTGGCAAACCAGATCGGCAAAACAATGGAGGCATACGTAGATGACGTGGTCGTCAAAACCAAGCATGTCGAATCTCTAGTAGACAACTTGAGGCTCACATTCGAAAACCTCCGAACATACGACATCAAGCTCAACCCGGAAAAATGCGTTTTCGGTGTACCAGCCGGAAAGCTCTTGGGCTTCATTGTATCCGGTAGAGAAATTGAAGCAAATCCAGCCAAGATCCGAGCTCTGTCACAATTGGACATCCCAAAGGACCTCAAACAAATACAAAAATTGACCGGATGCGTGGCGGCTCTAAGCCGCTTTATCTCCCGCTTGGCAGAAAAGGCATTACCCCTTTATCGCCTCCTCCGGCGCACCGAACACTTCGAGTGGACGGATGCCGCCACGGCCGGACTCGATGAAATAAAAGCCATATTGGCAACAAACCCAGTCCTGGCCGCGCCAAACATTGGCGAACCAATGCTATTATACATTGCGGCAACTCATCAAGTTGTAAGCGCAGTGCTCGTCGTCGAACGAGAAACGGACGGACACAAATTCCCCCTTCAAAAGCCGGTTTACTATGTGTCCACTGTCCTTACTCCATGCAAGTCACGGTACCCGCATTATCAAAAGATAGCGTACGCGGTATTTATGGCATCCCGGAAGCTGCGACACTACTTTCAAGAGTGTTCGATAACGGTAGCCTCGGAAGTACCACTTAACGATATTATAAACAACCGCGACGCGACGAGCCGGATTGCCAAATGGGCCATTGAGCTCCTCCCATTCGACATAACTTACAAGCCACGGCGAGCTATTAAGTCGCAAGTTTTGGCCGACTTCGTCGCCGAGTGGACAGAAGCCGAACTCCCTAAAGAATACGGCACATATTCAAACTGGATCATGCACTTCGACGGCTCCAAAATGTTGGCTGGTCTGGGGGATAGCGTCGTTTTGACATCCCCAACAGGAGATACAGTTCAATACGTACTCCAGATAATGTATACGGACTCCAACAACGCAGCCGAATATGAGGCCCTTCTACATGGTCTCCGGATGGCAGTATCCATGGGCATTCAACGCCTAGAGGTGCGCGGGGATTCGAACCTCGCGATATCCCAAATAAATGGAGACTTTGATGCCAAGGATCCGAAAATGGAAGCTTATCGCAATGTTGTCCTAAAAATGTTAGCTCGGTTCGAGGGGCTCGAATTTCACCATATAGCCCGGGAAAACAATCAGGCAGCAGACGTCCTAGCACGCATCGGCACAAAACGCGATGCCGTCCCTCCCAACGTCTTCTTGGAGAGGCTGTTCAAGCCATCCGTAGTATGGGAAGGGGAACCCGGAAATAATAGCCCGGACCCAACCGCACTGCCCGACGTCGAACATTCTGACATAATTGGAGGCTCTGCCAACGAAATAACATCTTCAGCCCACCTAATAATGGCAGTCATCGCCCCGTGGACAGAACCATTCCTAGCCTACCTAACTAAGCAGGAACTTCCCGCGGACCAAAACGAGGCACGTTGCATAGTGCGGCGATCTAAAGCCTAAAGTCCATGAGGGAGAGCTTTATAAGAAAAGCACCACCGGAGTCCTTCAAAGGTGCATCTCCGAAGAGGAAGGGCGGAATCTTCTGGCTGAAATTCATGCCGGACTCGGCGGTCACCACGCGGTAGCCCGGGCCCTTGTAAGCAAGGCCTTCCGTACAGGCTTCTATTGGCCGACGGCCCGGGCAGACGCTCAGGACTTAGTCCAACGATGCGTTGGTTGCCAACTTTTTGCTAACCAAAGCCATATGCCACCCACCGCCCTCCAAACTATCCCCATCACCTGGCCCTTCGCAGTTTGGGGGCTTGAAATGGTTGGACCCCTTAAAGGAGGAACCCACAAGCAAAAATACTTACTGGTCATGGTGGATAAGTTCACCAAATGGATAGAAGCCAAGCCTGTTAAGATGGCCGAATCTGGACCGGTGATAGACTTCATATCCGGGGTCGTACACCGTTACGGCGTCCCCCACAGCATCATCACTGATAACAGCACGAACTTTACGGCCGACGAGGTAAAACTCTGGTGCAAAAACATGGGCATCAAGCTTGATTATGCTTCAGTCTATCACCCACAAACTAACGATCAGGTCGAGTGAGCAAATGGTCTTATCATGAGCGGCATCAAACCCAGATTAGTGCGGTCCCTCAAGGAATCTAACACGCATTGGGTAGAGGAGCTTGACTACGTACTCTGGGGGCTGCGGACCACGCTGAATCGCACTACCGGATACACACCATTCTTTATGGTATATGGCGCAGAGGCGGTTCTGCCCAGCGACATTATTCATGACTCACCTCGAGTGTGCATGTACGAAGAAAGAGAAGCCGAGCTCGATCGGCGGGACAGTTTGGACGCCTTGGAGGAGGAGCGTGATGTGGCAAAAGCCCGTTCCGCATTCTATCAACAGCAGGCTCGAAGATACCAAAGCAGAGAAGTATGGACCAAAACTTACAATGTTGGCGAGTTAGTTCTATGCCTGCCGGATAAGAAAAAGGACAAACTCAAGCCCAAATGGGAAGGTCCCTTCATCATTGACCAAGTCCTGACTGGTGGAGCGTACCGTCTGCGGGATGCATCAGATAATCGACTCGAGTCGAACCCATGGAACGCAGCCCGACTCCGAAGATTCTACGCCTAACGCCGGACTCTGTGTTCGTCTCCTTCCTCTGTCCATTTTTATACACTATCTGTCTTATATTTTTCTCCTTCTCCTTTTCTTTTCTCTCACAGCCTTTAGGGGCCCATTCGTGCCTTGTTTGCACGCAACTGACGCGCTATCCGCACTCATTATACCTGGGGGCTTCTTTAATAGAAGCTTATTCATACGAGCTTTATGCCCAACACATGTGTTATCCTTCCACATGTACCCTTTATTCACCATTATATGCATCGATATGACTTAAGTTTTGGCCAAGCTGGGTTGCCTGGCTCTTGTATTTATACCCTACGTTCCCGTTAATTCGGCTAGGGCATAAGGGGAGCACCTCTGCGATTGTTACTGCCGCGTCAGCCGGATGTGTACCTCAGACTGGGTGAAGCCGAAAGCTAGCGTTCTTAAGGGAATATTCGGTCGGTGAACTAAAGATGATTTTTCACTTATTTACTTATGCGCCCCCAGATGTTTTTTCGGCGTCTCTTCTCACAGTCCGGACATGCACTTCAGGGCATGCCTCCCAGGGAAAGGAACCCCTAATGGAACTATTCTCCCTGGAAGATGTTTCTTACTAACCATGTAATATAACATAACTAGTTGGGCATTTGTCCGTTCAAGCACTAATGACCCCTACGCCTGGTCTCCACGCATGCCCCGGTTCTTACATAACCGAGAGGGTATTCGGATACACTTCGGACCGTCGGTTCCCAAGGTTGAAGCAAAAAGGTCCGCCACGACAAACGATCTACAATCCGTCTAGAAGGCATTATACATGTCACTTTAAATTACATAGTCAATTTGACTGGTTGAATTCCTCTTCAATACCATCCAATAGGCTGCCTAGTCTACAGTCCTGTTGGGAATACTTTGTGGCCAATTCTACTTGGTCGTACACTAAGCTCACAGGGATCTCCTTCCCATCGAGCCCCACAGGTCCGACCTCGGCCATGTGATTTGGGTCAGCCTTCGTGTACCGCGTCTTCACCATTGCCCAGGCTTCCCTGGCGCCCTGACGGCAGGCCGATATCTTCCATAATCGGAAGCGTTGCCGCGCTCCCTTCAGCTTCTATGCAAGCTCTCCAAGGCCTTCGGGCATGGAGACGGATGGCCACAAGGCCTGGGCGACGCCTTGCATCACCTGCCGAACTCGTTCGTGCAGTTGTGAGAGCTCGGGAAGAAGGTCACCCGTAGAACCGGGCATTTCCTCTGCAGGACGACCTGTTAGCATACCTACAGACATAACTCTGTCATCCAACTTCCTCGCCGAACTCTTTTTCAAAGTTCGTTCAAGCACTTACTAAATATGCCGCGTCGAAGCCGTCGATTCTCCTTAACGGAGTCCAACAGTTGGGCACGAACATCTTTTAGTTCCACGCCCAGCTTGGTGTTGGCATCTAGGAGATCATTCTTCTCCTGCCTCACCCTCGTAAGCACGCTCTCACCGGCCTTCAGCTGGCGTAGGAGCTGTTGCTTATCCGGATTTACTCCAGCGTCATCTGCAATTTTATCGTCAGATCTGCATATACGCCGCACTCTATATGATACTTATCATTCGAAGGATATATTACCAGACGGGGTCTCTTTGGGCTCCCCTGCTGCGGCCAGTGCGGCCTGAAGTTGGGCTTTGCACTCTTCCAGCTCCTGGGACAGTTGGGTATTCTTTTCTGTAAGAACCTGCATAACAAATGATCCTTAAATCAGTTATTCTAACTGTTTCAAGTCTCAAGGGCTACTGATATATATAATCACCAAACTTTCTCACCCATATGTCTTTTACATACTGCTCCGTGGCTCTGGCTAGACCATTTTGAGCGGCACGGAGGTACGCATCTCCCGAGTTGAAGGCATCCAATGCCTCTTGGGAGAAACAAGTGTCACGAAGAACAGTCCGGCGACGCCTGTGGTTCATGGCACTTTCCACCTCGGAATTGGTGGCGGACAGTCTATCCGCATCCTCTGTCAGAGGAGCGCCCGGCGCACGCCTCGTATTCGTTCCCGCCTCTGAATCCGGCCTTGGAGCCTGGCTGGTGGAGGCGCGATTAGTAGCCTCTCCGGGTATAGTCCGGCGAGCGCTCTTTTTCCTAAAAAGAAGGCATGGGCGTTAGTATCCCTCTGAGAATAATGTCTTGAAATAAAGACGGCGCGCCGTACCGCTGCGCCGGTGTCTCAATCCAGACTGCGTGTCTTTTCAGCCTGCTTGGCCTCGCGGCCCCTTGTTGGCTAGTCGCCGCAGGCTCGGCCTTCCGCCTCAAGGACCTCCCCTGCAAAACACGGTTGTTATACGGTAATCAAAAGCACGCAAGGACGGATCCCTTTTCAAAGTACTGGGACTACGGTCTCAGTTACCTGTGAGGCTAGAAGTAGCCCAGGGTAATCGGCCGTAATGGCCACCAAGGCATTGTCATTGCTCAATTGGTAAAATACCCCATTGATCAGCTCCACAGATATGTCCGGATCCTCTTGGGAGGCCGGGTCAAGGGACCGTTCCGGGTCCTCGGGTTGTGGAGGAGGGCTGTTTATCTCCCTTACAGCCTGGCGCAGCTCCTGCGTTGAAATCGCTAGGCTGAATACTTAACTATGGGAATATGAAACGGATGGGCGAGAAAAAGTGTCCGCTTACCCAGCTCGGAGGATTGTACATAGAAAATCCGCCTTGCGGGTTGACGCGGAGGAATTCCTTCTCTTCTCCCTTGTACAAAGTGGATAAGATCTTTATTAGAGCAGCAACCGATTCCGGCCCTTTACGGCCGTAGCGGGTGGCGTCATCCTCCCCGTTGAAATCCCACATGGGGTGGCCTCTATACTAAAGCGGCTGCACCCCCCGCATAATACATGTGGCCATGACCTCGATCATGGTCAATCCGGATCGAGCTAACAAACTTATCCGGCTCATCAGGTAAAGAACGTCCCTGTCATCTTCCTCCAGGGGGCTCCATGGACGCCAGCTCCGGCGCTTCTTCAAAGGAGCGTTGTCGAACTCAGGGAGGCCGATTCGAATAGGGTCCGGGAGGGGGACGTCTTCTATATAAAACCATTCTGAAGGCCAGTCTTCGGACATCTTCTTTGGGGTTACGGATAGATATCCGGTCCCGGCAATACGCCACGCTTCGGCTCCGCCCACTTGATATATTGACCCCTTCTAAGAACGGGGCACAAGGCAGAACAGCTTCTTCCACGGCGCGAAATGAGCCTCACGGCCCAAAAACAGCTCACAAAGGGCTACGAAGCCCGCGATATGCAATATGGAGGAAGGCATAAGGTTGTGCAACTGGAGGCCGTAGAACTCCAGGAGCCCCCGGAGAAATGGATGAATTGGAAATTCGAGCCCTCTTACCAAATGAGGGACAAGGCATAGCCGCTCTCCCTTGGAGGGATTGGGAAGGCTCTCCGCTTGCTCTCCGCCATTATAGGTGGCGAGCCCGGCTCGAACCGGGACCATGTACGCTAGGGGAAGAAATCCCTTGGTCTGAAGCATCACTAATTTGCTGTGCGGGACGGAACATCTCTCCCAATCTCCAGGCTTGCGGCTAGGGGAGCGAGAGGAGGAGCTGCGTCGACCGGCCATGATGGAATGGATCTCTATCGGATGCGCTCCGACGAAGGCTCGCCAAGGGAGGATGGTGTGATTTGGATATGAATCCTCGTCTCTTTAATAGGCAGCTCATTCGCACAGCTAGGGGGGGTAAATGTAAAAACACCCTGGCTCTTCACATTTGCTTGACACATGGAAAGTGGCCATTATTGGGCATGGAAGCCAAGGAGCGCAACATTCACAAGAAGCTGGACACTATTTAAACAGGTACACGGAATTTGGAGAGGAACCCGCCTTGCAATGCCGAAGAAAATCTGCGCGCCGGACTCATCGTCATTGAAGCCTGGTTCGGGGGCTACTGAGGGAGTCCTGGATTAGGGGGTGTCCGGATAGCCGGACTATAACCTCTGGCCAGACTCTTGGACTATGAAGATACAAGATTGAAGACTTCGTCCCGTGTCCGGATGGGACTTTCCTTGGCGTGGAAGGCAAGCTTGGCAATACGGATATGTAGATCTCCTCCCATTGTAACCGACTCTGTGTAACCCTATCCCTCTCCGGTGTCTATATAAACCGGAGGGTTTTAGTCCATAGGACGAACATACAATCATACCATAGGCTAGCTTCTAGGGTTTAGCCTCTCTGATCTCGTGGTAGATCTACTCTTGTACTACCCATATCATCAATATTAATCAAGCAGGACGTAGGGTATTACCTCCATCAAGAGAGCCCGAACCTGGGTAAAACATTGTGTCCCCTGCCTCCTGTTACAATCCGGCCTAGACGCACAGTTCGGGACCCCCTACCCGAGATTCGCCGGTTTTGACACCGACAGGTATTCAAAGAGATGATAAGTCTTGGTGTTGTACCAAATGCTATCATGTGGAACTCATTTATGGATTCACTTTGCAAGCATAGAAGGACAAAGGAAGCTAGAGACATTTTTGACTCCATGGCTGCAAAGGGCCAAAAACCTGATATTTTCTCCTATTCTACTATGCTTAACGGGTATGCGAAAGAAGGATGCTTTGATGATATGACTTGTCTCTTGAATTTGATGCTACAGAATGGTGTTGTACCTAACCACCATATTTTCAACATACTGATCAATGCATATGCTAAACGTGGACTGATGGATGAGGCTATTGTCGGTGTACTAGAGTAGGGGTACCCTAGTATCCCGAACTTGTGCACGGGCAGTCGCAGCATCCCGCGGCAAGGCTTGCCGGGTGACCGCCAAGGCCCTCCGTGGTTCCTTTGGAGCCATTCAAGAACAAAGTATCCAAGCCAAAGAGACAAGACCTCGGCAAGAGGAGCTTGCCGGGAAGGCCAACCAAGGCAAGGCACTTAAGGAGACAAGACCCCGGCAAGAGGAGCTTGCCGGGAAGGTCTAACAAGGCATCTCAAGGAACTTGCCGCGACGCGCCACGCGTCTCGGCAAGGCCCGGTGAGCGACAAGCTCCCGGACGCGACAAGACAACGACTGCGACAAGGCGCTTGCCGCGGCAAGCCACCACTCCGTGCACGCGCTCCAGCACATCCACCAACGTGTCGTCCTGGGACCCTTCCAGGCGTACGTGGCGGGAGGCTGTGCAGCCAGCGGCGCGCGGTGGCAAGCGGCGCTGACAAGATTGCCATCGTGGCGAGCAGTGGCGTCCCTGACGGTCCCTTTTGCACTATTTAGGTGACGCAGACGGGCATTTAATGCCCTTGTCCCCTGTCGTCAGGGTTAGGTATGATACACTGTAGCAGGTAGTTGTACCAACCGCAACACCTTTCCATTTTTACCCTTGTCTACGTTGCCACCTGTCGATGACCCCTTGAGCATATAAAAGGAGGCCCGTGCGCAACGTAGAAAGAGGAGAGAACACTCAGGCTCGGTCTCGTTAGCTGCTGGTGTGTACTGTAGCACTCCGCGCTCCCGAGCAAGAACTCAATACAAACCATAGAGCAGGAGTAGGGTTTTACGCATCCGTGCGGCCCGAACCTGGGTAAACTGCTCGTGTGCTTCACCTCGATCCGCTCTTCGTGCGACCCTCGCCCCTGCCGAACCGAAAGGGACTCGGTCCGCCGGTCCCATAGGTGTTTGTGGATTAGTCCCCCGACATCTTTCGCGCGCCAGGTAGGGGGCGTCGAGGTTGTGTGAACCAGATCCGGCGTTCACACGAGCTAGATCTTCATCATATTCACCGACATGCCGCCGAAGAAGAAGGCTTCGGAGGCGGCTGCTCCGTCTGCGCCGAACCCACCACCGCCGGAGCAAACGGCTGGTGGGGCAGACGCCGGCGGAAGAACGGGCGTCGACGAGGGAGCTCACGGTGCTGCCAGGTCCAAGGACAAGGCTGCGCTGGCCATCGGCGGCGTAGCCGGCTCCCACAACGACCGGGCGCACTCCAAGGCCTCGGCGTCCGTACATGCACCGCGCCCATCACAGGAGGCGCGGGACCGGCAGCGTCATGGTACTCACGGTACCATGCGTTTGCTGGACCAAGATCGAGCTGGTGGATCTCGGAGTGCTCAAGACCAGCATGCACGCCAACATGCTGACACGAGCGAGGCACGGTCGCCTGGACGGAATACTGCTCCTTCTAATACAGTTAGAAGTCCGAGCATATCCCGCTCCTCGCACCGTTCGCCACCGCCACCCGCCACTCTAGCAGAAGCTTTGGCGCGAGCTCAACTGCTCCTGGACTACCCTCCAACGGCAGACAAGACCGACGACTGGAGGGCCACCATTCAGAGTCTCATCGGCTTCGCCAACGGCGACACTCAACGGCAGCCGAGCATGTCGCAGCCGCGGCAAGTCAGCCAGGCACGAGCCTGTGGCGACAAGACCGGGGGGGTGCAACCACTGTGCACTCTCCGCCTCGAAGGCCGAGATCGCCGACTCGCCGGATCCACCTCGACAGCGACTCCACCGCGTCATCAGATCCATGAGCTCGTCGCGATCAGCGCCAAGTTCTCCACGAACGACAGCAAGAAGACGCTCGTACTCGCATCGAGCGCCGAAGAGAAGCGCGACGTCAATCGGACCAGCGCGCTGGGCCCTCTGTCGACATGCATGCGCTAGGGGAACCAGGTGACTTGCCGTACGCGGTAGGTTGCCCTGCGTTTACCCGTGAGCTGCGGCAAGTCCAGTGGCCTAGCACGAAGAATTTCAAGCCAGACGTACCAGAGAAGTACGACGGCAAGTCGCATCCGTCGGAGTTCCTCAGCATCTACACCATCGCGGTGCAGGCTGTCGGGGGGCAGGACGACAAGATCCTTGCCAACTACTTCCCGCTGGTGCTCAAGCCCAACGTCAGGTCCTGGCTCATGCACTTGCCGGACAACTCCATATCCTCCTGGGCAGACCTATGCCATCAGTTTGTCGGCGCCTTTACAGGCGGCCACAAACCCCATGGCCAAGAGAGTGACCTTCATCTTCTCGCCCAGAAGGAAGGAGAGCCCCTGCGCAAGTACATTCAGAGATTCAGCCGTGTACAGCACAACATCCCAGATGTCCACCCTGCCGCGGTCATCAGCGCGTTCCATCAGAACGTGCGTAACCGCAGGATGCGGGAGGAGATGGCGATGTGCAGGATCAGAGACGTCAGTGAGCTGTATGCCCTGGCCGACAAGTGTGCACGTGCTGAGGAAGGGAGGAAACTCCCCGGAGAGAATACAGGAGCAGGAGGATCTGACAGCGAGGATGTTGCCCCAGCAAAGAAAAACCGGCGGCGGAACAACAGGAAGAAGAAAGGCAAAGATGTGCTAGTCGTTGAGCAGTCCGACAACGAAGGTGGCGCCAAGAAAGCCAAAGCTGGTAGCTCCGGCAAGGAGATTGCCGCATGCACCAACTGCCAGGCTGTGGCAGCCGCCGACAAGCAGGACGGCACCGACAAGCAGTACTGCAAGATCCACCGCACCAAGGGCCATGACCTCCAGAGCTGCAAGAAGGTCGAGCAGCTTGTCCAGCAGCAAAAGGCTGAATACAAGCGACGCGACAAGGAGAGGGCCCAAGGAGGCGCTGGAGAATCCGGCAAGAAGCGCACCGGCCGGGGAGGACGCCGCGGCAAGGCCAAGCAGCGGCAAGGAGACAGACCTCCCCGCGGCCGCGACAAGGATGAAGATGACGATGACGACGAAGACATAGATGATGTCGAGACCAGTGAGCAGGAGTTCCAGAAAGCCACAGAGGTCTTGTGCGTTGACGGCGGTGCTTCTCTGCATACTTCGCACCGCCAACTCAAGCAGTGGGTGCGGGAAGTCAATGCGGCGGAACCACCTATCGAGTCACGCCAGCTTCTGAAATGGTCCAGCACGCCTATCATCTTTGATATTGAGGACCACCCTGATCGCACGACTGCGGTCGGGTGCTTGCCGATGTTGGTTTCACCAACTATCCGCAACCTCAAGGTCACTAAGATGCTAGTTGACGGCGGGGCCGGCTTGAACCTGATCTCCTCCGCTGTACTCCAGAAACTCCAGATCCCTGACAGCGAGCTTGAAGAGACTGGCACATTCCAAGGAATCAACCCGGGAAGGAGCAAGCCGAAGGGGAAGGTCACGTTGCCAGTAACATTTGGCAGCGAGGTCAACTTCAGGACTGAGAGGGTCACTTTTGACGTTGCCGATTTTCCATTGCCTTACAATGGGATACTCGGCCGTCCAGCACTCGCCAAGTTCATGGCAGCCTCTCACTACGCATACAACATGCTGAAGATGCCAGGCCCGATAAGCGTCATCTCTATCCCTGGCAACAAGAAGGATGCTCTTATCTACGCCGACAAGATCTATCGGGAAGCAGCAGCCGCAACAGATCGCAAGTCACCTGCCGTTGAAGCTCCCGGGGGGAAGAAGAAGACCAAGTCCGGCAAAAGTTCTGATGCCCACTCCGGCAAGCGCACCTCTTCGGAGTGCTGCGCTGCCGTCGAGGACGCACCATCGAGCTCCACCGCCAAGTGTAAGAAGACAATGGCAGCTCCGCCAGAAACCAAGAAGGTGTCCGCCAAGGAGGACGGCACTGGTGGTACCTTCACCATCGGTGCCACTCTCGACCCTAAATAGGAAAGCGCGCTCATTGCTTTCCTGCGGGCGAACGTCGACGTGTTTGCGTGGCAACCATCTGACATTCCCGGTGTTCCTAGGAAAGTAATTGAGCACCATCTTGCCGTTTGTCCTCATGCGCGGCCCGTCAAGCAGAAGGTCAGGAAGCAAGCAGTGGAGCGCCAAGAATTCATCGCAGAAGAGATCAAGAAGTTGGAAGCAGCGGGCCTTGTCAGAGGAGTGCTCCATCCTACGTGGTTGGCCAACCCTGTAGTCGTGCGCAAGGCGAACGGGAAATGGAGACTTTGTATCGACTTTACCGATGTTAACAAAGCTTGTCCCAAAGACCCATTTCCTTTGCCGCGCATTGACCAGATTGTTGACTCCACGGCCGGATGTGACTTGCTTTCATTTCTAGACGCATACTCAGGATACCATCAGATCTTCATGGCAGAAGAGGATGAGGAGAAGACCGCATTCATCACTCCATGTGGCACGTACTGTTTCATACGAATGCCTTTCGGTTTAAAAAATGCTAGTTCAACATTTGCAAGGGTGGTCCATGTCGCTCTTGAGCCACAAATACACAGAAATGTGGAAGCCTACATGGATGACATAGTGGTCAAGAGCAAGGACAAGGCAACTCTGATTCAAGATTTAGACGAGACCTTTGCAAATCTGCGCAAGATCAGCCTCAAGCTCAACCCCGAGAAGTGTGTGTTTGGAGTCCCCTCCGGCAAGCTTCTCGGGTTCTTCGTGTCTCAGCGGGGAATCGAAGCCAATCCCGACAAGATCAAGGCCATTGAGCAGATTGAAGCACCAAAGCGAGTCAAGGATGTACAAAGACTTGCCGGTTGCGTGGCTGCTCTCAGCAGGTTTATCTCTAGGTCTGCTGAGCGCGCCCTGCCATTTTTCAAAATATTGAAAAAGGCAGGTCCAATGAAATGGACTCCGGAAGCGGAGGCTGCGCTGCAAGACTTGAAGAGATACCTGTCCTCCGCTCCAACACTTGTCGCACCTAAGCCACAAGAGAAGTTGCTGCTGTATATAGCGGCAACCAATCAAGTGGTTAGTGCTGCGTTAGTGGCAGAGAGGGAGGCAGATGACGAGCCGGCAACCACGGCAGGCGCATCCAGCGACAAGCAGGGGGCTTCCCCGACAAGCTATGGTCCCGACAAGGATGAATCTGCGCAGACGAGCGAGGAGATACAGAAGAGAATGGTACAGCGCCCAGTTTACTTTGTCAGTTCCCTTCTGCAGGGGGCTAGGTCAAGGTACTCTGGCGTGCAGAAATTGCTTTTCGGCCTTCTCATGGCCTCGAGAAAGCTGCGCCATTACTTCCAAGCACATGAGATCACAGTTGTCACTCGCTTTCCGCTGAAGAGGATACTACAGAATCCAGAAGCGACAGGCAGGATTGTTGAGTGGGCACTGGAACTGTCAAGCTTTGGCCTCAAGTTTGAGAGTACTTCAACTATCCAAAGCAGAGCATTGGCAGAATTCATAGCAGAATGGACGCCAACACCAGATGAAGAAATTCCTGAAATGAGCATCCCCGTCAAAGAAGCAAGCAAAGAGTGGCTGATGTACTTTGATGGTGCCTTTTCGCTGCAAGGCGCCGGCGCTGGCGTGCTGCTTGTCGCACCCACCGGAGAGCACCTCAAGTACGTAGTCTAGATGCACTTTCCCAAGGAGCAAGCAACAAACAATACTGCAGAGTATGAAGGCTTGCTTGCCGGTCTCAGGATCGCGGCAGACCTTGGGATCAAGAAGCTCATTGTCAGGGGTGACTCGCAGCTTGTCGTCCGCCAAGTGAACAAGAGCTATCAGAGTTCGTTGATGGAAGCCTACGTCGACGAAGTGAGAAATCTAGAAGAGCACTTTGACGGCCTACAGATGGAGCATGTTCCGAGAGCTCAGAACGCCATTGCCGATGGCCTATCAAAGTGCGCCGCACTTAAGTTACCTGTGGAACCAGGGATCTTTGTGCTCAAGCTGACCCAACCATCTGTAACGCCATCAACTGGACAGAGCAAGAAGAGGAAGTTGATTTCTGGTGACTATTTACCGGTAGAGCTTCCCGAAGCCGCCGCCAAGAAGGTCCCCAAGATCAACGCCAAGAGCGCTGAGGAGCAGTCTGCTCCGGCAAGCCCTAGGGTTTGTTCTGTTGAAGCAGAAGCTCCCGACAAGTTTTGCTCCGGCAAGCTTGCCGGGGAATGTCAAGCTCCGGCAGAGCCGCAGATTCTCGCCATAGAAGCGGATGTTCCCGCAGCAGCAGATTTGCCTTTAGTCCTTGTTGTCGAGCCACAAGCTCCAGCATGGGCACAGCGGATTGTCCGTTTCCTTCAGACAGGAGAACTTCCCGAAGAGCAAGAAGAAGCGGAAAGAGTAGCCCGGCATTCAAGTATGTACCAGTTTGTCGACAAGACACTGTACAGAAGAAGACTCAACGGTGTGAAATTGAAGTGTATTCACCGGGAAGACGGACAGAAGCTGTTGGCAGAGATACATGGAGGCATATGTGGTCACCACATTGGCACAAGAGCACTTGCTGGCAAAGCATTCCGGCAAGGTTTCTTTTGGCCGACAGCCCTCCAGGATGCAACTGCACAAGTAACCAAGTGTGAAGCGTGCCAGTTCCATTCCAAGCAGATACACCAACCAGCTCAAGCTCTCGAGACGATCCCTTTATCCTGGCCATTTTCGGTCTAGGGGCTCGACATCCTCGGCCCCTTTCCCCGAGCAGTCGGGGGCTTTGAGTACTTGTACGTTGCAATCGACAAGTTCACAAAGTGGCCGGAAGTGGAACCAGTGAGGAAGGTGACAGCACAGTCAGCAGTCAAGTTCTTCAGGTCGATTGTTTGCCGCTTCGGGATCCCTAACAGGATAATCACCGACAACGGTACGCAATTCACGAGCCGCACCTTCATGCAGTACGTCCAAGATCTTGGTGCCAAGGTCTGCTTCGCTTCTGTTGCTCACCCGAGAAGCAACGGTCAAGCGGAGAGGGCAAATGCTGAAGTGTTGCGTGGGCTCAAGACCAGGACTTTCGACAGGCTGCACAAGTGCGGAAGAAACTGGATCGAGGAGCTGCCGGTGGTTCTTTGGTCGATCAGGACGACGCCAAATCGAGCCACTGGCCAGACACCTTTCGCTCTAGTCTATGGAGCAGAGGCAGTTCTCCCCACGGAACTCGTATACGGGTCACCTCGAGTGCTCGCTTATGATGAGCTTGAGCAAGAGCAGCTGCGACAAGATGACGCGCTGCTCCTCGAGGAAGACCGTCTTCAGGCTGCTGTACGAGCTGCTCGCTACCAGCAAGCTTTGCGCCGCTACCATAGCCGCAAAGTTAACGCCAGAAGTATCGAGGAAGGCGACCTTGTTCTTTGGCGTGTTCAGTCCGCCAAGAATTCCAACAAGTTGACGCCGAAGTGGGAAGGCCCTTACCGGGTGAAACGAGTCACTAGGCCTGGCGATGTCCGCCTTGAGACCGAAGATAGCATTCCGGTGAGCAATTCCTGGAACATTGAGCATCTTCGTAAGTTTTACCCGTAAGGCGCGGTTGCCGGAACCTGTTCCGGCAACCACCTTTTGTACAAGTCTTGCCGCTGTTGCATGTAATCCTTTGTACAAAGCCGGGCGCAGACCCCGTGCATAAGTAAAGCTCATGTGCTCCGCACATCTTGTCAATTTCATGCTTTCTATTTTTTGCATATGTGATCTGACACTTTGTCCAGCACCTACTCCCCGGTAAGCAATAACGAGCCGTAAGGCTGCATATCTTTATTTTCTCTTCTTTCTTTTTTCTCAAGGAAAGGAAGGTTCCCTCGCCCACAAGTTTCCCGGGGGGGAAAGGAGAAGATAATAGTATGGACCAGGCGTCGTTCAAGAAAGTTTCGCCTTACCGGGAAGCAAACAACAGAAAAGCTAAGTTGCCAAAGTTTGAGCAATCAGATTTTTTAAATTTCTAAGTTATCTCCCTTGAACGACCACACTTTGTATGGAAAACCTGTGCGCGGAGGAACCAACTCGTAGCTAGTTGCGCCCTTACTTTGTTTCGAGTCCGCTCAACAACTTAAGTGAGCTGCGACTAGTTGCGACAAGGTTTCTTGTCGGTAGCGGCACCGCCAGCAGGCTGCTGACGTTCCGCACTCAGCGCTCGCGGCTAAGGTGCCTGCACCGGCAAGTTCCCTAAAAGCGTAGGGCAAAAACATACAAAGGGAGGAATCAAGTAAAGGGAATAACATTGCAATCATTACCCAGAATAGAGTTATATTACAAGGTCGCTTGTCGCGGCTCTAACAGATTGTTCTCATAACATGACCAGCAGCGACAAGAAAAGAAAAAAAGGGCGGCCTAGTCTACGCGATCGCCCTCAATCCTCTTGATCCCGCTCACCTTGTCCACAATGGGTGCGACAAGGGTCTTGAGCGCCTCCAGATCAGCATCCGGCGGCAGGGTCTTGAGGACGTTGGCGAGGTTGAGGCCCGGGTTGCGGAAGGCCACCTTCACCAACACCTTTTGAAGAGCTCCCGCGCAGATCTTGCGCGACTCGTCGGCCAGCTGCTTTGGGATCCTCTCCCGGAGTCGCTGGAGGGCCGTCGCCACGCCTTTGAAGAACAAGATGAGCTTGGCGCTGGGTTGGAGGTTCTCGTCGGAGGGATACCCGAGATCCTCCATCCCCAGCTGCGCCAGCTCCCTGTCAATGTCTGCGGCAACATTCACAAGACCCTCCGTCCAGTGCTCCACATTCTCCCTAAAAGCATTCTGGGCGGCGGCAGCATTCTCCAGCAGCGCCTTGTCGGCCTTGATCTCCTCCTTCAAGGCCACCTCCTGCTCCTTGGCGCCGTCCAGCGTCTTGGTCAAAGTGGTCAGCTTCAACTCAAGATCTGCGTTGGAGTCCTTGGCGGCGCTAAGCTCTTCGCCACTCGCCTTGAGATCGGCCTCCAGCTGTGCCACCTTGGTCTCCAGCTCCTTCTTGGCGGCCTCGGCGGCTGCGGCAGCATCCTCTGCTTGCTTAAGGGCTCCGCCGAATTTCTGATCACGCGCGGCAAGCTCCTCCTCGTGGCTGTCGAGGTTAACTTTCCGCTGCGCCAGCTCGCCCTCCTGCGCAGACAGCTTCTCAGCGGCAAGCCGCTGTTGCTCTTCAACATCGGCCTTCTCGAGGAAGAAGGCCTTCTCCTCTTCGGCGAGTTGCTCTCGCTCCTCTGCCAGGGACCGGAGAGCTTCCTGGTGGAGACCCCGAAGCTCCTCCGCGCGCTTCTCGATGTCCGCTCCCGCCTTCGCGACAAGCGCCTCGCGGGATTCCAGCTTGGCTTGCCGCGCGCGGTAGAGCGACAATAGCTTCCGCAGCAACCGCTCCTCCTCAGGTTCGCCGTTGCTGCTGCTCGGCGCATCAACCAGCGTCAGCCCAGCGGAGGCGAGCACCTCTCCGTCGAAGCTCTCTCCCTCGACCGGCGCCCTGGAGCTTGACGCCCAGGGGAGGTTGATGAAGACGCCATTGCCGGCCTTCAAGTAGACGCCTGGCTGGGGCTCTTCGGAGCCCGGCGCTGCGGCAGCGGCGGACGGGTCGGCGGTCGACGTAGCGCCTGGCGCTCCTGCGGCCTCAGGGCCGTCAGTGCGATCGCCAGACCCCCCGCCTGCTTCTGCGGCGGCAGCTTTGGCGGCCTCTGCGCCGGCGGGATCGTCAACAGCAGATAGGTCTGACGGCCGGAAAAGGGAGAAGAGTCAAGCCAATATCCAAAAAAGAAGATCAAAAGAAGAAGAACCCAAGGGAAGTTTTGAAGCAAGAGGATTACCTGTACCGGGTTCTGCAGTTGTGGTCCCCGCCGCCGGAGGGCCGCTGGTGTTGTCCCTTGCCGGAGAGCTCTCCCTTGCCGGAGACTTCTCCCTTGCCGGAGAACTCTCCCTTGCCGGAGGACTCTTCCTTGGCATTTCGGGGGCGGCCTCCGGGCGCTCCTGGTGGGGCTGCTCTGCTCCTACACAAACCAACAGTCAGATATCAGCAAATACAGAGTATCCATGCGCGCCTCACAGCAGAAAGCGAACCATATACTTACGCTGGGGGCTGCTCTGGAGAAAAGTTGCCGGGTCCGGCAAGGTTGTCTCGGACGCACCTCCTGCTGTCGTAGTGGGTTCGTCCTCGATGATAATCACCGGAACCTTGGCTCTCTTCGTTGCTCTCTGGGCCAGAGTCCTAAAAAGGAACAAGTTCAGGGTAAAGTAAATGAGATACAAGACAAAACAGCAAGAATTGAAGAACTACAAGTACAACAAGAGAATCTTACTCTTCTTCTTCCTCGTCGGAGCTGAACGCGGAGAAGTCGAAGTCCGGCTCATGCCCGGCGCAGGAAGGTGGAGGAGTAGTTTCCCTTGGCCGTTTGGCGGGAACAGTGGCGGTGGTCTGAGACGATCCCGCTCCAGCTGCCGCCGCGGCGTGAGAAGCGGCAGGAGCAGAAGCGGTGGTCCGGCTGGACCCCGCTCCAGTTGCCGCACCAGCGTGAGGTGCTCCCGCGGCAACAGTGCTTGCCGCGGTGGAGCGTGTCGCGCGGCACGGCAGCTGTTGACTCGCCTGCCGCCCCGCTACGTCCCCGGCCTTGCGGAGACGCCTTTTTGGTGGAGATGGAGGCTCTGCTTGCGGCGAGCTGCCTGAAGATGAGGAGGAAGAGGAGTTGATCTCCAGCGAGCCGCTCGCATCCTCGGCGGGCTCACTCGACCCGACGTCATGCCCGGCAAGCTCTTTCTCGCCGACGCGCTCCTCCCGCCCCGCACGGCTTGCCGCCTCTGCTGCATCTCCCTCCTCCACAGTGAATCCAAATTCGCCCGCGGCTGCGGCTGCCGCCGCCTCTTCCAGCCTAGTGGCGATGCGTGTCATCTCCGCATCGGTGGTGTCGCGGGTGAGGCTATCCTTTTCATCGGAGCGGACCGCCACTTCTACCAAGCCGTCAAAGAACTCCTGCACGACGTCGTCTGCAGGCTCTTGCCAAGTTGGGACAATTCCATGCGAATTGCACAGCGGCATCATTGCACAGATGCGGTCGAGCGAGGAGTTTTTGCACAGCGGAACGACGCCCCCCGGCAACCTGAACACTTCGGGATGTTGGGGGTCATACTTGAACAGCTCCTGTAGCATCGCGTTAAGCTCCAGAACAGTGAAATTGAAGTTGAGGCCCGGACGCAGCCTCATGATATCCGCCGCATTCTTGAATTCCCAGGCGGGTCTCCCCCGTTCCTGCAGGGGGGCGATGCGGCGGCGAAGAAAATCTGCGCCAACAGCGCCTACAGTAAGCCCGGCAAGCCTGAGGCGTAGGATCCGGGTGACGGCAATCTTCAGCCTATCATCTTCCGGGGCCACGTCACTCCAATCGCTGCCGCGTGCTACTGGGGCTTGGCGCCGGGCGGTAAACGGCTGCGGGTTCTCCTCGACAATCCAGCACCAGTCTGCTCTCCATTCCTCCCACTTGCCGCGGAACTCTCCCTCCAGATAAGTGTCCTTCTTGCCGGCCCTCGAGATCCAGGCGATTCCGCCGGATAAAGGCTCTCCTCTCTCTACTCGGGGCATAAAGAAGTGGCGAAAAAGGGCTACATTGGGATGGACTCCGACAAAGTTTTCGCAGAGATGTGCGAAAACTGCCATGGTCAGAACGGCATTGGGGGTGAAGTCAAGGAGGTGGAACCCGTAGGTGTTCATAATATCGCAGAAGAACTCAGAGAAAGGCGGGCAGAGCCCGCAGTAGAAGAACAAGGCGAAGAAAGGATATCCGTTTGGAGCCGTTTTCCAAGTGGCGGCTGGAAGTACCTTCGTGCGCGGATGCGCTCGCGTCTCCGTCGACCAGAAGAGGTAGTAATTCTCCCTCAGCTCCCTCGCGGCGAGCTTGGGGGGAAGATTGCCCGCTCCTTTCGCAGCGCCGCAAGCCGCTGCGCCTCGGTCGACTTCACAACCTTCCCCTTGTCGGCTTTCAGAGCCATGGCGGAAGTGGTGGAGGAGGTCGACGGCGTTGGTGGTGCTGGTGGCGATGGGGGGCAGGGCGCTGCTCTCTTTCAGCTTTGGGAAGACGAGGGAGCGGCGGAGATTTCTGAGATTGGAGTAGCAACCGGCGAATGGACGAACTACCCCTGTTTCCCCTACTTATAAAGAGGGAGGGGCGGACGTTCCGCATTTCCGAATAAAGAAACCACCCACAATCTCTCCCACGACGCCGCATTCAACGCGTGCCGTTCAGGGAGGGCGCGGTGGATACGGGGAGAGATACGCCGTAACCCAAGCCGCGCGTGCCCGTGCCCTGTTTTGGGCCTGGCCCAACAGCGCTCGGCACCGTGTATGGCCCAGGCCCGGGGGCTCCTGTCGGTGTACTAGAGTAGGGGTACCCTAGTATCCCGAACTTGTGCACGGGCAGTCGCAGCATCCCGCGGCAAGGCTTGCCGGGTGACCGCCAAGGCCCTCCGTGGTTCCTTTGGAGCCATTCAAGAACAAAGTATCCAAGCCAAAGAGACAAGACCCCGGCAAGAGGAGCTTGCCGGGAAGGCCAACCAAGGCAAGGCACTTAAGGAGACAAGACCCCGGCAAGAGGAGCTTGCCGGGAAGGTCTAACAAGGCATCTCAAGGAACTTGCCGCGACGCGCCACGCGTCCCGGCAAGGCCCGGTGAGCGACAAGCTCCCGGACGCGACAAGACAACGACCGCGACAAGGCGCTTGCCGCGGCAAGCCACCACTCCGTGCACGCGCTCCAGCACATCCACCAACGTGTCGTCCTGGGACCCTTCCAGGCGTACGTGGCGGGAGGCTGTGCAGCCAGCGGCGCGCGGTGGCAAGCGGCGCTGACAAGATTGCCATCGTGGAGAGCAGTGGCGTCCCTGACGGTCCCTTTTGCACTATTTAGGCGACGTAGACGGGCATTTAATGCCCTTGTCCCCTGCCGTCAGGGTTAGGTATGATACACTGTAGCAGGTAGTTGTACCAACCGCAACACCTTTTCATTTTTACCCTTGTCTACGTTGCCACCTGTTGGTGACCCCTTGAGCATATAAAAGGAGGCCCGTGCGCAACGTAGAAAGAGGAGAGAACACTCAGGCTTGGTCTCGTTAGCTGCTGGTGTGTACTGTAGCACTCCGCGCTCCCGAGCAAGAACTCAATACAAACCACAGAGCAGGAGTAGGGTTTTACGCATCCGTGCGGCCTGAACCTGGGTAAACTGCTCGTGTGCTTCGCCTCGATCCGCTCTTCGTGCGACCCTCGCCCCCGCCGAACCAAAAGGGACTCGGTCCGCCGGTCCCATAGGTGTTCGTGGATTAGTCCCCCGACAGCTATGCACATGTTTGAAGTAATGAGGCAACAAGGAGTAAACCCGGATGTATTTGACTATCAAATCATAATGGATTCACTTTGTAAAATGGGTAGGATGGATGCTACTCTGGACAAATTTAATCAGATGGTCAATCAAGGAGTTTCACCTAACAAAGCTGTTTACCCATGCCTGGTTCTGGGTTCTTGTTTTCTTGGTCATTTTCTGAAAGCCAAGGAATTGATTTCTGAAGCAGTTAATAGAGGTATGTGTTCTAACAGCATGTTCTTCTATCCTGTAATAAACGACCTGTGCAAAGGAAAGGTAGAGGAGGCACATGATATTTTTGACTTCATTTTAGGTATTGGTCAGCGGCCTGATGTGACTATGTACAATTCACTGATGGATGGATATTGCCTTGTTGGCAAGGTGGAGGAAGCACTGAGAGTACTTGATGCTATGAAGTCTGCTGGCCTCCAACCTGATGCTATTAGGTATGCTATACTTCTTAATGGCTACTGTAAAATTGGCAAGATCACCGATGGATTGAGTCTTTTCAGGGAAATGTCACTCAGCGGGGTTAAGCCCACAACTATTATGTACAACATTATACTTGACGGGCTGTTTTGCTCCGGGAGAACAGTTTCTGCAAAGGAAAAATTCAATACGATGATTGAAAGTGGCTTACCAGTGGACGTTCGCACATACAACATAGTTCTCTGTGGACTTTATAAAAACAATTGCACTGGTGAAGCAATAGAGTTGTTCAAGAAACTACGTGCTATGAACATGAAGATTGATGTCATAATACTCAATACCATGATTTCTTTAATGTTTAAAACTAGGAGAATTGAATAAGCCAAGGATTTGTTTGCTACTATATCAGCCATCGGATTGGTGCCTTCTGTTGTGACTTACAGTTTAATGATGACGAATTTCATAAAAGAAGGGTTGCTGGCAGATGCTGATGATATGTTTTTAGCAATGGAGAAGGCTGGCTGTGCTCCCGACTCCAGGCTGCTAAATCAAGTGGTCAGGGTATTTCTGAAGAATGGTGAAGTTGTAAAGGTTGTGACTTATCTCGCTAAACTTGATGCTAAACAGCTGTCACTTGAAGCTTCAACGATTTCCTTAATACTATCTCTCTTCTCAAGGAAAGGGAAATTAAGGGAGCACGTAAAATTGCTTCCGGTAAAGTACCAGCCTCCTGAGATGTTAGGCTGAGGATTGATACAGTACACTTGAAACTACCTACTGAAAAACAAGGTGGTATTCACTTATAGCTGACACAATGGCATAGCCCCCCACCTGCCCTTTTGGGAAATGCAGATAATTCATCCATTCTGTTGTTGCCTGATGTTTGATGTCACGTTCTAAATTAAAATAACAAGCCTGAGTTCTGAGGGTCATATGAGTGTCCCCCTTTTTGTGATTAAGAAGGCGCAAGTCTTAACTGGAAAGTTTGAATATGTCACACATTTAGGCCTATTCAGATTTCAGAGTATCCAAATTTGTGGCAAAGTACTTGGCTGCCTGCCTCTGGGAATACCCAATCTTGGTCTTTACACGCATTTATGCAGTATGATGGCTTGACCAAGGAGTGCAACACAAACATGATATAAAATAGTTTGTTTAACAACTGTGATATTTTTCAGTAATGCCTCTCTCAACAGTAGTGCTATTTCTTGGGGGGAAAGTGTTAATTGCGTTGTATTCATGAGGTGCAGACTGGTAAACAGAATTGAACTGTGTTAGTCATCTAAAATCTACTCCTAGTTGCCAGCGGTAGTGCACTTTAGTTAGTAATTTGATGTTACTTCAGGGCTATTAAGCATGTTTTTTTGCTACTCCCAGGAACTGCTTACTGACTGTAAAAATACATTGCAATCTCTCCAGTAGGAAATATTTACCTTGATTCACTGTCTATGTTATTTTCTCTGCTCTAGGGTCAGTTTGTTGTACCGCCGTTGGGATTCTCGTCCCAAAAACACTTACCATGGTGCATTCGATGGCGTTGTGCAATTATTCTGAAATCAAATTTTAGACAAACAATTCTGCAGACTGGAGGTGACTGGCTGGCGCGACAAGCCAGAGGAGGCGGTCCTGCAATTGGTGAACGTAGAAGTTGCGACCGGTGACGGGTGGCGCTGTTGACACACGAACACGTCACGTGTACCCTCGACGTCGGGGGTGATGCACCGCAGCTCACGTCGAATGAGACCCGACCGACAGCGCGATACGCAAGACAGTCGGCGGGCGCTTTTGCAGACCCGAAACCCCGCGCACCCGGGAGGGACCCCGTCAGGGATTGCGGCGGCTATGGGCTGCCCTAGGTCGATTCGCTCGCCCCTAGAGCCTCGGAATTCGCAGCTCTCAAACACGAAGAACAGCGAAGAACGAGAGAGAAAAACGGTAGAGAGATAAAACGTAGATGAAAAAGTAGTATATTGATTGGTTCGATTGTGTGTTGTTCAATCGGCCGACACCCCCAACATATATAAGAGGCGGCTGGACTTCCCGTACAAGCAAAGGATTCATCTAGGCTTTCCTTACAAGAAAATTACATCAATTCACGACCTAGAGTCCTAGTTCTGGTCTCACTTGGATTCAGCCCGAATCTAATCATCTTCTGTCTTGCTCCTTGCGCGGGCCGTGGAATCTGCATATGACTTCCGATGGAGATGGTTCAAATATCAATTTTGTACGCTTCGATGAGGCCAACAATCCGTATGTTGACCACTTTTCCAAAATAAGGCCATCTTGAATACTCCACGGGGTCATCTTTAATTTCGAGTCGGACTCGGTCATGTAGCTGACTGGACCATCCGACTCTTGTAGCGTCTCTGTAGGTCGTATACTGCGTTGGATGATGATGACTCCAAAAGCAAAGTTGACCGTTTCGACGTTACGAATAACTTTCATGTTGAACACTTCTTCATCCGAGTCCATCTAGATAATCATTTGAGCCCATCTTCAGCGTCTGGTCGGATTGGCCTTGACAGTTTCCACCCAGCAAGCTTTTTCCCAGCAAGTTTTTCAGCCCTGGCATGGTCTTCGCCCGGCAAGCTCTTCCCCCGGCAAGGTCTTCACCCAGCAAGCTTTTCAGCCGGCAAGCTTTCTCCCTCAGCAAGATTTCATACCGGCAAGCTTCTCCGCCGGCAAGCTTTCCACGCCGGCAAGCTTCTCCGCCGGCAAGCTTTCCACGCCGGCAAGCCCTCACATCGGCAAGGTTTTACCCCCGCAAGGTTTCATTCAGCCGGCAAAGGCCGAATACTTTCTCACTCAGGGCCGGCCCGTGAAGTGTTGCCTCTAACTTTTGCATACGAACCCGGATTCGTGACCATACCAAAATCTGGTGTCAACACATGCCCCCTGTTTTTCGGCAAAGCTTGTGTGCCAAAAAATAACTTGTATTGTGTTTGTTCTAAGAACGATGTCAACACTCCATCGGCCATTTATTTTCCTCAGGACGATAATCAGGTATCGGCCATGTTTGTGCTAAGGGCGATAGTCATATATCGGCCATTGCCCACTTAGGCTTCTTGCCACACACTTGGGTGGTATTTCTTCAAGTACTTGCCATTGAGAGCTCGAGGTAACAGTGCCCCTTGTACGGATTCCACCAAATAAGAGTTTCCGGGAACTATTCTTGCAATTCTAAAAGGACCTTCCCAACTTGGAGACCACTTCCCGAATTTTCTGTCTCTTGAACCAATCGGGAGAATTACTTTCCAGACGAGATCGCCAACTTGAAAATTCTTCAACTTAACCTTCTTATTGTAAGCCCTTGCTACCCTCAACTTGTCCCTCTCTATGGCCTTCAAAGCAGCCAAACGTTTATCGGCAACCTCATCAATATTGTCCATCATCAAGTTATAAAAGTCTACTACCGATAAATCATTTTGTTTGGCTATTCTCAAAGCATTCAAATTCACTTCCACCGGTAAAACAGCCTCTTGACCGTATACTAGCTCATATGGAGTCACCTTTGTAGCACCATGTCTTGAGATCCTATGTGCCCACAAAGCTTCAGACAACAACTCATGCCATCTCCTTGGATTATCCTCCATCTTCTTCTTGATGAGCTTGATTAAAATTTTATTGCTAGACTCAGCTTGTCCATTGGCTTGGGCATAATATGGAGAGGAATTGAGCAATTTTATGTTATAAGATTCGGCAAATTCTCTAACTTGGTGTGACATGAAAGAGGAGCCTTGATCTGTAGTCAATGTTTGAGGAATGCCGAATCTATGAATAATGTGCTCGGTTATGAATTTAATCACCTCCGTGTGTGTCATGTTCTTGAGAGGTACTGCTTCAGACCATTTAGTGAAATAACCGGTTGCCACCAATACGAACCGATGCCCCTTTGAGGAAGACGGATGAATTTGTCCAATAAAGTCTAAACCCCATCCTCTGAAAGGCCACGGCTTGATAATGGGATGTAACATAGCAGCAGGAGCCAACTGAATATCACCAAATTTTTGACAAGCTTCACATCCTTTGTAATATCTGAAGCAATCATTAATCATAGTCGGCCAATAAAATCTAGCACGTCGTAGCAACCATTTCATCTTGGGAGCCGATTGATGAGTGCCACAAATACCTTCATGGACCTCCCCCATAGCAACTCTCGCTTGGTCCTCATCCAAGCACTTTAGAAGAACATCATCAAGCGTTCGGCGATAGAGATCATCATCTCTCATTGTATACTTGAAAGCCATCCGCCAAACAGCCCTGTCCACCCTTCTACTAGGATCACACAAATAATCAACAATGGGTTTCCTCCAGTCTTGACTTTCTCCTGCATTGAATATTTCATTAGTGGCCGAAACGGTGGGCTCCGGTTCGGCCTCCCCTACGTCGGCAAGACTAGACATCGGCTTTTCAGAAATATGAAACACGCCATGATCAACATGGTAGCCGGATGCCTGTTGTGCCAACTCATTTGCTTTCCAATTGTCATGTCTAGATATATGAGCAATGCTAAAACAATCCAAAGTAGAAATTATATCTAGACATTTATTAAGATAAACATTAAGTGATTCGTCCAAACACTGAAAGACTTTGGATATTTGCTGTACCACTAGTAACGAATCACCATAAGCCTCAATATGTGTAACACCTATAGCAAGCAACATCTCTAAACCGAATAAAAATGCTTCATATTCGGCTTGATTATTTGTGCAAAAATATTCTAAGCGGCATGAGGCTTCAAAAACAGCACCATGAGGAGATATGTAAACAATACCAACACCTTGGCCATTGCTACAAACTGAACCATCAAAATATAATCTCCACGGTACTAATGAGACAAGGTTTATATCAATGTCATACTTGTCATCAATCCGATGTTCAACAATAAATTTAGCAACGATTTGGCCTTTCATAGATTTTAGAGATTCATAAGCCAAATCATATTCAATCAAAGCATAAGCCCACTTGCCAATTCTACCACTAAGAATTGGCCTATGCAACATGTATTTAATGACATCGGTTTGACAAGCTACTATACAAGCACTCGGCACTAAATAATGTCTCAATTTTGTGCAAGCATAATATAAGCATAGACATAGTTTCTCAATAAATGTATACCTTGTCTCGGCGTCCAACAAGCGTCTGCTCAAATATGTAATAGCATGATCTTTTCCCTCGGTTTCTTGAGTCAAAATAGCACCAATAACTCCTTCTTCTGCTGCAATGTAAAGCCTGAAAGGTTCCCTATGCTTGGGTGCTTTCATCACCGGAGGAGTGCACAAATAATTCTTGATCATATCAAATGCTTCTTGCTGTTTTGCCCCCCAAGTGAAATCAACATCATTCTTTAACCAAAGGATAGGAGTAAACGCATCAACCTTCCCTGACAAATTAGCTATGAACCTCCTCAAGTAATTGACCTTGCCAAGGAACTTTTGCATATCTCTCTTGCACCTTGGAGCTTCCACTTTCTGTATGGCCTCTATCTTTTTGGGATCAATCTCTATGCCATCTTCATGGATAATGAAGCCCAAAAACTTACCAGCTGACACACCGAATGCACACTTCAAAGGATTCATCTTTAGTCCATAGTTTCTCATTCTTTCAAAAGCTAAACGCAAATCAGCCAAGTGAGATTCAAAAGCGTCCGATTTGACAACAATATCATCAATATAGACTTCAAGTATGACACCAAGTAAATAATAAAAAATCAAATTCATAGCCCTTTGATATGTGGCGCCAGCATTTTTTAATCCGAATGTCATCACTGTCCACTCGAATAAACCAAGAAAACTAGGGCAACGAAAAGCTGTCTTGGACATGTCCTCTTCGGCCATAAAGATTTGATTGTATCCGGCATTACCATCTAGAAAGCTAATAACTTTTTGTCCAGAAGCATCGTTAATAAGCATATCGGCTATTGGCATGGGATACTCATCTTTGGGTGTAGCCCTATTCAGATCTCTGAAGTCAATGCACACCCTCAACTTGTCGGATCCTTTCTTTTCCACTGGGACAATGTTAGAAATCCACTCGGCATACCTGCAAGGTCTAATAAAATTAGCTTTAAGCAAACGACCGATCTCTTCCTTGATCCGGTCATATGTTTTTTGATTAAACTTTCTGGCCGATTGTTTATATGGTCTAAAACCAGCCTTTATAGGTAACCGATGCTCCACTAGCTCTCGGCTTAAACCTGGCATCTCATGATATTCCCACGCAAAGCAACAGACATATTCTTTCAACAGCTCGATCAACTTAGCTTTATGATCGGCTCTTAAATTTGCATTTACAAATGTCGGCCTAGGAGTTGAACCATCTCCTATATCTATCTCTTCTTATGGATCGGCCGATGTAAAACCTTGTCCTAATTTATCCATATCATCTAACTCTTCTATGGACTCATACATATCGTTCTCATTGGACCGATATTCTACAAGTCGCTTTTGTAACCACTCTGAGTTAGGATCCATTTAAACATATCATACCTTGGAGCCGATTGCATTCAGTCGGCTTTAAAGAGACGGGCACGAAACCATTCTTGGTTGCACTGAGAAAATCGAATTCTGACAAGTCACGTCCCATCAAGCAAGTAGCATTTGGGTGTTGCCAATCCACCGATGCCTCGGCCAAAGCAACACAGGCCGAGTTATCCGCATGAATGACGTCCACTTCATCATCAACCCACTGGATCAAAAACTGGTGCATAGTGGATGGCACGCACTGGTTTGCATGAACCCAATCACGGCCTAGTATGACATTGTAGTTACCTTGTACCTCAGCGACAAAGAATGCGGTAGCCAAAGTTTTACTTCCCACCATGAGCTCCACATACATCACACCTTTGGCTTCAGTTTTCTCTTTGCCTTCAAATCCATTGAGCACCATGTTGGTCTTTATCAACTCTTCATCATGCAGCCCCAATTTTTTGAAGACCGAATACGGCATAAGATTCACCACAGCACCACCATCAACCAGCATCCGAGTGAGCGGTGATCCATTGATATGACTTCTGAGATACAATGGTTTCAGATGCGTTACTGGGTCTTTTGGCTTCTCGAATATTGCATTTTTAGGGCCAAAATCCAGCTGAGCCGCCTCCCCTTCCTCATTGACAGCACGAAACTCAGTAGGTAAGTAATATACCATATTGATATCCATACCTTCATGAACCGGCGTAGACTCATAGTCCAACACATCATCCTCTTCTTCAAGTGCATCCACCGATTCTGAAATGTGTCCAAGTGAAGGAGAAGTAAGAAGTGTCGCAGACGATGTAATAGCTATCGCATTGTCCTCCTTTGGTGGCGCAGGTGCTGCTGTGATAGGTGTAGAAGCAACTGCATCTGGTATTTGCTTAGGCCTCCACACTTTTTTTGTAGGCACCATGCGCCGAGTGTCATTGAACAACTTATCTCTTTGCTTCTCGGCTTCTTGTTCTGTCATCTCTTGACTCCTTAACCTCTGTAATTTCCTCTTTTGTGTTTTTGTCAGCCCTGGAGGACACCACTTTGGCTGAGTGTATTTAGGATCTCTCATCTTTACTTGGCTGGTGTTTCCTTCAAGGTCATTAGCCGAGTGCTTTGGTGCGATAGCAAGTATCAGCTCAGTCGGATTGCTATGCATAATCGGCTGTTGTATGGTGAATGTTTCGGTGCCCAAGATGAGTGAGTCGGCATCGGTTTTTTCCTTGCCTTTGCTTGACTCGACCGTTACAGCACTCGGCGACTTGACACGCCATTCTTGCTTGCCGACCCTTTTTTGATTATCTTGCACTGGCCGATTGACACTATTGTTCAAACGGCCTCGTGTGGGATAAGAAAGTCTCTCATGAACGGGCCTCCTTTGTTCTGCCCAACCCGGATGAAAAGCATAAGGGGCCATTGGGGGCTGCCACCATCCTCCATTGAAGTCTCCCATGTAATATGGTACATAGGGGAGAGGCGGTACCCATGGTCCCGGCGCCCACGACCCATATGGCCTTGCATGATGCTGAAATTCTTCCCGAGGAGGTGACCTTGAGCGCTTCAAATTTGGTGACCGGTTAGAGCTAGAACCGGCTACATGATTGGCATACTTGGACAGCAACATATCAAAAGTTGGCTTGATTTTCTTGCGCTGCACTTTAGCTTCATTCGTCTTCCACTTGCCGACTTCTGGACTTTTGGGCTTGACAAATTTAACACGAGTATTTTCTTGCGCTTGCAGTTGCCCCCCGAGTGTAGGATTCTTGATGGTGATTTTGATTGTCTCCTTGCCACAGGGTTGCTTGTCAAGCACAACCTGTCTCCCCAAGACCTTGTCGCCCTCCTTGTCTTTCCTGGGCTCACCAATAATGACATTAGCTTTATTAGCAGATTCAGCAACCTCCAGCCGAATGAGTAGCTTCTTTCCCTCCAAATCCATGGTATTCATTGGAAAAGGCCGTTTATCAACTTGCATCTCAGAAAAGTTCAATCATCCGTCATTAATGGCCGATTGTATCTGTCATCGAAAAACATTGCAATCGTTAGTAGCATGAGAAAAAGAATTATGATACTTGCAATAAGCACGCCGTTTTAGCTCTTCAAACGGTGGTAAAGTATGAGATATTCTAATAATCTTAGCCTGCAGCAAAGCATCAAATATTCTATCACACTTAGCAATGTTAAAAGTAAACTTTATCTCTTCATCACGATTCTTATGAATCGATTTCAGATCATTGCAAGTAAAGGGTTTGGCCTTAGATGGCCAAACAAATTCAGTAGAAAAAACATCACCCTCATCGTCCGAGTG
This sequence comes from Triticum urartu, assembly GCF_056163025.1. Lineage (NCBI taxonomy): Eukaryota > Viridiplantae > Streptophyta > Magnoliopsida > Poales > Poaceae > Triticum > Triticum urartu. The sequence continues at coordinate 731,444,066 of NC_141874.1, forward strand.
ATCACTATCATATTCCACCATATTCATCTTTGGACGATCGGCTTTGTATCTATGCACTTCTTTGAGGTCTTTGCTTCGGCTTTCCTGAGCCAAAGCCCTTTGTAAGACTTGGTTGATATTTAAGAACTCGTAGCCTTCTAGCTGTTCTCTAATGGGAGTTCTCAAACCACTCAGCACTAGGTCCGCCAAGTCCCTCTCGGTTATCACCAAACTAAAACACCGGTTTTTTGTTTCTCTGAATCTCTTGACGTAATCGGAGACCGATTTATCATGCTTCTGTTTAACCGATGTTAGATATGACAACTTGAGTTCATTGTCGCCGCTATAAAAGTGATCATGAAACTTCTGCTCTAGCTGCGACCAAACCTGAATGGAACCATGTGGTAAAGAAGAAAACCATGAAAATGCGATACCAGTTAATGATAGAGGAAATAACCGCACTTTCAACTCATTTAGTGAGCCTGCTTCACCTAATTGTGCCAAGTATTGACTAGCATGATCCCATGTGGTTTTTGTGCCATCTCCATTGAACTTAACAAAATCTGGAATCTTATATCCCAGAGGGCACTGGATGGCATCAAAGTACTCGGGGTACGGCTTTTGGTAAATCCGATTCCGAGGTAACTCAACTCCAAAATTCTCTCGAAGCATCTTAGCCATCTCCTCTCTAAGATTAGCTAGACCATCATCCACAGTGGACGATGCAACTTGTGGCAGCAGCATAGGAGGAGTAGGACTACTAGCAGTAGGTATGAACTGTGGCACGTATGCCGAACTATAGTTCGGTAATGGCCGAGTGGTTGTAGCTGTAGGTAGGGTTTGGTTCAGCGTTGCCACCGAACCTGGCATGCTCATAATAGGATTGATGGGTGCAGTCACAATCTGATTTGTTTGGGTAGGATAATAAGCCATCGGCACGGGAGGCGCCGATGCAATAGAGCCATATTAGGGTTTTGCACACTAGCAGCTACACCATCATTACCACTAGACGAGTGAGATGTATTATTCTGAGCATTAGTATTTTCTATGAAAGTTTGGTAGACTAGATTGTTACCATCAGCAATACAACTTTCAATCTCAGCCCACTGCTCAGGAGAAAAGGCAGTACTTACAGAGGGTTTAACCCGCTCGGCTTGAAGAGGAGGGAACTTGATTTCTTCAATTGGAGTGATGTTGCCTTGGCGATCCTTCTTGAACTTTGCAAGGAACTCCTGCAAGTCCTTCTCCTCGCGCGCCTTCTTGTACTCCTCATAAACTTGGCGATGATCGGCCGATATCTCATCAAGACTGGGCTTAATGATGTTATCGGCGTCTACCTCAGATGGCTTGGGAATATCAGACATGGTGGATGATGACGATTGATCTTTGTTCCCCAGCGGAGTCGCCAAAAAGTGTGTTGACACACGAACACGTCACGTGTACCCTCGACGCCGGGGGTGATGCACCGCAGCTCACGTCGAAGGAGACCCAACCGACAGCGCGATACGCAAGACAGTCGGCGGGCGCTTTTGCAGACCCGAAACCCCGCGCACCCGGGAGGGACCTCGTCAGGGATTGCGGTGGCTATGGGCTGCCCTAGGTCGATTCGCTCGCCCCTAGAGCCTCGGAATTCGCAGCTCTCAAACACGAAGAACAACGAAGAACGAGAGAGAAAAACGGTAGAGAGATAAAACATAGATAAAAAAGTAGTATATTGATTGGTTCGATTGTGTGTTGTTCAATCTGCCGTCACCCCCAACATATATAAGAGGCGGCTGGACTTCCCGTACAAGCAAAGGATTCATCTAGGCTTTCCTTACAAGAAAATTATATCAATTCACGACCTAGAGTCCTAGTTCTGGTCCCACTTGGATTCAGCCCGAATCTGATCCAATCTTCTGTCTTGCTCCTTGCGCGGGCCGTGGAATCTGCATATGACTTCCGATGGAGACGGTTCAAATATCAATTTTGTACGCTTCGATGAGGCCAACAATCCGTATGTTGATCACTTTTCCAAAATAAGGCCATCTTGAATACTCCACGGGGTCATCTTTAATTTCAAGTCGGACTCGGTCATGTAGCTGACTGGACCATCCGACTCTTGTAGCGTCTCTGCAGGTCGTATACTACGTCGGATGATGATGACTCCAAAAGCAAAGTTGGCCGTTTCGACGTTACGAATAACTTTCATGTTGAACACTTCTTCATCCGAGTCCATCTAGATAATCATTTGAGCCCATCTTCAGCTTCTGGTCGGATTGGCCTTGATAGTTTCCACCCAGCAAGCTTTTTCCCGGCAAGCTTTTCAGCCCTGGCAAGGTCTTCGCCCGGCAAGCTCTTCCCCCGGCAAGGTCTTCATCCGGCAAGCTTTTCAGCCGGCAAGCTTTCTCCCTCGGCAAGATTTCATACCGGCAAGCTTCTCCGCCGGCAAGCTTTCCACGCCGGCAGGCTTCTCCGCCGGCAAACCCTCACATCGGCAAGGTTTTACCCCGGCAAGGTTTCATTCAGCCGGCAAAGGCCGAATACTTTCTTACTCAGGGCCGGCCCGTGAAGTGTTGCCTCTAACTTTTGCATACGAATCCGGATTCGTGACCATGCCAAAATCTGGTGTCAACAGGCGCGACAAGCCAAACAAGGCGATGCTGCAAATGGTGAACTCAGGAGCTTTTTTTAAAATTATTGTTTAGAAAAGGAGGATCGCCTCCGGCATGGCGATGAGCTGCGACCCAGCAGGCGGTGGATGCAATGCAAGCCAGCCGCCGTCATCATCTCGTTTGGATTCGTCTGTCATACACGTGCTGTTTGCAATCAAACGCTGAAATGAAGCAAGGAAACAAATGTCCTCCTGCTCCTCTGGTTTTCTTCACCAGCTGTCGTAGTACTTGTGGTCTCACTGTCACCAGTCACCGGAAGCGCGTGAGGTGATAGATAAGGTTCTCCAGTTTATTTGGGTTGCTGATGGCCCCGATACTGATAGTCACCACCCTCCTCACCGGCGATCTCTTCTTGATCTCTGCAGCGGCACCGGCAAAGTAGGAGGAGCTGAAATAAAATAAAAAAGTCAAGCCCGAGCCTGATGAGTGCGGAGTTAGAAGAGCAGGAAGGAAAATGAGATGCTTGCTCTGCTACGGCCGGCGGCGAGCAGGGGAAGGGGGAGGAGCTTCCTCGTCCACGACCACGCCGGCCCGTGGCGACATTTTCTGACATTGACTGACAGAAACAAAAAGCATGCTCCAAAAAAAAGCTGAGAAACACTGGCCGAGGTGGTTGAAAAAAGATTTTCCTAGAGAAGATATCTCGATTCAGTCAAGATTTATAACAAGAATCATATGAAATCTATAGCTAACATGCATTGTTACAACAGTATATGTCTACAAGAGCAATGCTACACTTTCAGGCATTTTTCAACAGACTTAAGCTTACGGAGAGGGATGTCATTAAAAGATTGGAGGGAATGGAGCCCCACCCCGGAATTTCAGGGGAGTGGGATGAATTAGTCGCTGCCACCTCCGTCCGTAGGTGTGTTTCTGTGAGTGATGTCCGTGAGTGAAGCAATCATGAAGGTGAGTTTAGTAAATCGACAGAAAGCAACTCACTTATTTTTTTAGAAAAGAAGGATGATCCCTAGCCTTTGCATCTGGGAGATGCATACGGCTATTTTATTGATTATTCTCGAGGACCTTATAAAGTAGTACAACAATATGCCTGAATCCACCATCTTAGCAACATCTGCCGCTACTCCAATCCATATGATAAAGGGTGCAAGCTGGGCCAAATACCCAGACCTCTCACCTAAGCCTAACATCTAAAGCCGGAGTCCCCGACCGAGCCACATACCGGGTCAGGGGCACAAACCGGTCCGACGCACTCACATGTGTCATCGTCGCCATCTTCCACTGGTCCATCTTCAGAGCAGATTGAGGTGCCAACCTTGGCAGGTGCCTCCGCCATCGACGCCAACATGACGCCAAACGATGACCTCCACCTATGCGAGTCCATCTCCAAGCAATGGACGCAGATCCATGCTAGGATAGGGCCGCACCACCGCCGTCGCCCACCACCCACAAGCGCCACACCCAGCCCCAAGGTTCCCAAAGCGGCGCCTTCAAGAAGGGAACGACGCCGTGAGCGCTGTCGCCGCCCAACAAAGTTAGGGCTTTCGCTCGGGAGACCTAGAGGAAGGGGAAGTGAGGGGATCAGTCCATACCGAAGCCTCCAAGGAGGGGAACGACGCCCTCAGGCGTCGCAGTCGACGCGGCCGGCCAGGGATTTTGCCCGAACTAGATCCCCGCCACCAGCAACGCCTTGTGTACAGAACCGGCGATCCAAGGAAGCGCGGCCCGACGAGGCTGGCCCGCACGCCGAACAAGGGAGGAGGGGAGGCGCCAGATCGCGCACACCGGCCATCACAGAAAACCGCCGCCGACCGCCAACGACCACCGGATCCTGCCGCCTGCGCGGCCGAGACGCCAGATCCACCGCCCGCACGGCTACTAGCTGGTCGTGCCTTGCCAATGAAGCCGCCGCTCCAGATCTGTGATTCCCCACGCAGAGGCAGGGCAACCGAGGCCCCGCCGCCACCATCCTTGGCGCCCCGGGCTTGCCCAGCGGCTGCCTCAGGCGGCGGCGAGGAAGGGAAGAGGAGGAGGGGCGGCTAGGGTTGGGATGAAGGAGGAGGAGGGGCGGCTAGGGAAGAGGAGGGAGGAGGAGGAGTTTTTTTTTAAGGAAAATGAAAGGAGTTTTGCAAAAGCAACTCACTCATAATTATTTTAAAAAAGAAATTGAAATAGTGATCTTCCATTGGGAAGTGTGTATACATTATACAACACCACTACACAGAGTTATGAATTAGAAATCTGAAGATTATCAAGTAAAAAAACACATCATGAGCAAGGTCCATCACGGGACTAAGATAAATATAATGAGCAATTCATGCTTGATAAAAAGGTATAACTCTTAATGTATCTTTAGTGATTCTATAGCTAGAGCAAATTAGGACATACAATTCCATTACTAACTCTTAAGGCATCAATTCATTTTCTAAGAAGGCATTTTCATCACCATTCTATGTTTTAGAAACTACCCCTACCTGAATGATAAAATCTTAATAAAAGAATACGCAGACTTAAAATCTTAAGAATTGCATTTCAGGGTATATGTAAACACTCTCTTTCGGTAAGGACATAAGGTGGATTGGCAAGTCCCACTTTAAGGGTGAATAACCTGGATTGCGAACATTTTCAAGTGTTTCTTTTAAGTCATATTCATGGTCACCCAATATAAAAGGTCCAGAAAAAATATAGTTATCGAAAATACTGCAAGGCAGCCTGAAGATAATGACGTTCTGCATTTCTAAGACCTACCAACAGGCTTTTCCACTTTGAACCAGACCACCTAATGGGGTCCACTTCACTAATACCTTTAATCATTCGAAATCGCTTACAAAACAAGAGGTAAAACTCAGTAAACATTGTACAAAACTGAATTTTAGTTGAGTTTAAATGGACATACCTGTCATTAACATCTTCATTCCCATACTGAATCTTAAACCTCATTCCAAATACAAAATGGACAATTCAACCGGTATGTCACACTACACATTTATTTGACTTGCAATGGAGCCCTACAAATACGGTGCTAATTAGCTTATACGTAGATGCATACTGGAATTATAATAACCTGATAGGAGGTGAGAAGTTTGCCTCGGCTTCCTTGTTGGTCACCTATGTTTCACCAAAGCCCAAAGGCATACAAGAACTTGCATTGATGGGCAGAAAGAGAGAGAGAGAGAGAGAGAGAGAGAGAGAGAGAGAGAGAGAGAGAGTGATAGAGATCAGGAGCAAAGGGGGGTTAAGGATTCAGAGAAAGCTCACCTTGGCATTACCGACGGCGCTGCCACCTCGACCTGAGAGCGCCTCCTCGGTCCGCTGGCGGCACAACAGTAGATTGACTGTATCCCTGCACCGCCACCTTGGGCCGTCGCCTTGCAGCCTCGCCTGCCCCACCTTGTTTTCCTAAGGGAAATCCTGCTGACAAGAAAAACATGTGTCTGAGTAAGGCTTGATGACTATATACAAAATTTCCTATTAGGACTCATTGTTAGATGTGTATAGTCTCCTTTTCTGTATATCCCCATTGTATTGTATAAGAGACTTTCTACACTTTACCACACATGTACATATATTGGCCTTTGGCCTCTGTGAATGTTAGTTGCTCATTATTCAACATGGTATCAGATGCTAGGTTAGCCTCTCTCTCGCACGATGCAACTCCGTGTGTGCTTCATCCCAGCCGCCGCCGCTGCTAGGCCCTGTCTCTAGTATGCCTCGTTCCGGCCGCCCCTACTTGGATCCGCCCGCCGCCGGTTGTCTCCGCCCGTCGCTGGCAATCTCCGACGCCCACGCTGCCTGGATTCGCCCCCTCCTCGTCACGTCGCCGCCGCCTGTCCGTCCGGCCGCTGCTGCCCCCTCCTCGCCCGGCCGCCGCCGCCTGCCTCGTCCGGCCGCCACGCTGCGTCCAGGCCGGCTGGTTGCTATCCGCCGCCTGGCCACTGCGTCCAGGCCGATCCCCGCTCGTGCTCTGGGCTCGGGCGTGCCTCAGCCCGATTCAGATCGGGCCTCTTGTGATAGTTGACTTCAAAAAAAAACAAAGAGCTCAGCATGTCTTCTTCGGGCTATGTCGTTGTTCCTCGGTGCTCGGTGATATTCGATGGCACCAACTATGCTGAGTTTGTGGGTTTCATGCCTATTCACATGCGCGGTCTTCTCCTGTGGGGCGTTCTTTCTGGCAAGGTTCCCTGTCCGCCATGCCCTGTTGCTCCCGTGGCTCCTGCCCCTCTGATGCCACCTGTTCTTGCAGCTGATGCTTCTCAGGATGATCGGGATGCAGCCAAGGCTCTCGATGCTGCTGCGGTTGATGCTTATGATCAGCAGGTCTCAGCTTATTCTGATGCTCTTTCCGTCTACCACGATGATCTATCTGCTTACTACCAGTGGTGCAATGATGATGCTCGGACTGCTGTTGTTCTCACTGCAAGTGTCCTTCCTCAGTTTGCTTCGGAGTTCATGGGCCTCAACACCGTTGCAGCGATGTGGTCTTATCTCTGTCAGTGCTATCAGCCTGCTCTCTACTTATCTGTGCTGCATCAGGAGCACGCTCTTCAGCAGGGTGACTCTTCTGTTGATGAGTTCTACTCGCAGAGCTCTGCCATCTGGCGCCAGCTTGACTCTCTCCGGACAATTGTTTGTGGTGCTTGCCGTTGCTGCCATACCATGCGATCATACTTGGAGTTTCAACATGTCCATGAGTTCTTATCTCCCCTCCGCTTCGAGTTTCAGCCTCGACGTGCTCACCTGCTTGCTCGCGACCGTGTTCATATCTCGGAGGTGCTTTCTGAGCTTTGTGTTGAGGAGACCCGTCTTCATTCTACTGGGTTGCTTGCGGTTCCCTCTGTGCTGGTTGCCCAAGTTCCTGTGTCGCCTGCTCGCCTCACCGCTCCATCGCTCCTGCCCACACCTTAATGGGGGTGGGTCGCCCTCCTTATGTAGAGAAGGGTCGGTCGCTCCGTGATTCTTTCTATGGCTACTGCTCCAGGCCAGGTCACCCAGAGTCAGACTGTCGCCAGAAGCAGCGAGACTAGAGGTGCTCTTCTTTCCAGTGGGACTCATCTGTCTTCCTCGACCCCGTCACTCACTGACCAGGACATTGTGCGACTCAAGCGCATACTGGCTTCCTCCAGCTCTTCATCAATGGGTTCCGCTACCGTTGTGACTTCTTCCATCTCTCCATCACTGCCGGCGCCTACACAATCAAGTACATCTTCGTGGGTCCTGGATTCTGGAGCTTCTTTTCATATGTCTTCTCATTCTTCCTCACTGTCTTCTCTTCGACCTCTTGATTCTCCTATTAATGTTCTCATTGCCGATGGCACACTCCTTCATGTTGCTAGTCGTGGCACTCTTTCTACTTCGTCTTTTTTTTCTGTTCCTAGTGTTTCTCATGTTCCCCATCTTACCATGATTTTTTTTCCGCTGCTCAGCTTACTGATTCTGGTTGCCGTGTCATTCTTGATACTGATTATTCCTCTGTTTAGGATCGTCGCACCAAGGCTCTGGTTGGTGCTGGCCCTCCGCGTCGTGAGTTAGAGGGCCTTTGGGAGGTTGACTGGCTTCGTATTCCTTCGGCTGCCACCACTTCTGCTAGTTTTCATGCTCTTGATGCCTCCTCTTCTGCGTCTTTTCAACAGTGGCATCGTCGACTTCGTCATATCTGTGGCTCCTGCTTGTCATCGTTAGTGCGTCAGGGCCTCTTAGGGTCTGTCTCTGGAGATGTTTCTTTACATTGTGATGGTTGTAGACTTGGCAAACAGACCCAATGAGTTGGTATCTCAGCGTCCTTTTGACTTAGTTCACTATGATGTTTGGGGTCGTGCTCCCTTTGATTTGAAAGGTGGTCATCGCTATTATGTTATGTTTATTGATGATTTCTCTCGTCACACTTGGCTCTACTTTATGAAATCTCATAGCGAGGTTCTCTATATATACAAGCGATTTGCTGCCATGGTTCACACCAAGTTTTCCACGCCCATTCGCACTTTTCATGTCGACTCCATTGGAGAGTATATCTCCCAAATGTTGTGTGGTTTTCTTGCGAAACAGGGTACTCTTGCCCAGTTCTCATGTCCTGGTGCCCATGCTCGGAATGGCGTTGTGGAACGTAAGCATCGTCATCTACTTGAGACGGCTATTGCGCTAATGATCGTCGCCTCTCTTCCACCACACTTTTGGACTGAGGCCGTTTCCGCATCCACCTATCTCATCAACATTCAGCCATCGGCTGCCTTGTAGGGTGGTATTCCTATGGAGTGTCTCAATGGTTGTTCTCCTGACTACTCAACTCTTCTTATGTTTAGATGTGTGTGCTATGTTCTTCTTGCCCCACGAGACGCACCAAATTGACTGCCCAGTCGGTTGAGTGTGTTTTTCTTGGCTACAGTGATGAGCACAAGGGCTATAAATGTTGGGATCCTGTTGTTCGTCGGCTGCGCATTTCACATGATGTGACATTTGATGAGTCTCGTTCTTACTACCCGCGGCCTTCCTCCTCGAGCTTTTCTGTGGATGATATTTCTTTCCTTCTCCTTCCCGATACACCCTCCTATGTGCCTCCTATTTCCCCCTTTCTCTGGCACGTCTCACTCTTCCTCATCCACCACTGACACCACCTTCCCCTCCATCCTCCTCCCCACCCTCATCATCCACCTCTCCACCATCCTCTCCAGTATGTCGGCCTCTCTCTCCTCTTCCTCTCCACTACACTCGCCGCCCTCATGTTGAGGATGATTCTACTAACACGCCTTTCACTTTCGGCACGCCTCCTTACACGCCTTCACCGGTTCATAACCTCCGTGCTTGGCCCTCGCCCCCATCCCACTACTAGGGAAAACCTTATACACAGAATCTTAGCAGCAGCGCGGTCTAAAAACAGACGCTCTGCTAATTAGCAGCAACGAGCTTTAGAAAAGAGCGCTGCTAATGACTGAGTAGCAGTAGCGCTCTAGGTGAAAAGAGCGCTACTACTATAATTGCCACGGTGTTGCCTCCAGGCTAGATATAGTAGTAGCGCCCTTCCCGTGGACGCGCTACTGCTAAAGAACTTAGTACCAGCGGTTTTGCTCAAAACTCGCTGCTGGTAAGTATGACCGCAACTAATTAAGTTTAGTCCCATACTGCTAAGCGAACAAGGTGTTTACCACCTTAAATATGTTGCTTCTCAACCTATCTCGAGCACTTGGTCTTCATTGAACTATATGTGTATGATTTGTGGTTGCAATATGAATCCTCACCTGTACCTATACAGGTACAGTGAGGATTCATGTTGACTATTTAGATTATACACAAAAAGATCAATGATGACCAATGTATATTTTTGATGTTTTTACTAAACAAAAGAAATAACTGCTTCCATTAGCAGTAGCGGTTTTTCCCAAAACGCGCTGTAGATAAGTTAGCTATAGTGTGTTTTCTGTACGTGTGCTACTGCTAGTTCGAGTTAACCACCCCCCGCATCAAAATTTCGCTAAGTCCTCCTTCCCCCCCCCCCCACCGGCATGTTCCCCTACTCCCTGTCGCCACCGCCCGAGCCCGAGCGCGCCTGCGCCCTCACCACCGCCGCCGCCGCCCGCCCTCAACCTCACCGCCGCCGCTCTCGACCATACTGTCGCCGCCCTCGACCGAGCCCGCCGCCCTCCCGATCCTGAGCCCGCCCTCGCCGCCCCTCCGTCGCCGAGCACCCCCCCCCCCCCCCCGCCACCGTCTCTCCCTCTGTAAGCCCCCCACCCCTCCCCAACCCCCTCTCTCTTTGCTTAGTTAGTAGATGATTTTAGTAGTAGTAGATGTTAATTTAGGGTTCATAGATAATGATTTTTAGAAGTAGTGGATATTAATTACTAGTAGTGATGGTAAACTAGTTGTATAATTAGCAGTAGTACATGTTAATTAGTAGTAGATGTAGTAGTTAGATGTTAATTAGTAGTGGTAGATGTGCTAGTTTCTTTCTATTTATAGTAAGTTTATATTTAGTAAGAACTAGTTGAATTAATAGAACTAGTTTAGTTTTAGTTGAACTAGTTAAGTTTTAGTTGAACTGGTATAGTAAGTAAATTAATAACTAGTTGAACTACTTCATTTTTAGAAAGAACTAGTTTTTTTCTTTTTATACTAAGTTTATATTTAGTAAGAACTAGTTGAATTAATAGAACTAGTTGAATTAATAGAACTAGTTGAACATGCCATATTTGGTGTTATTTTTTAGTTTAAGCAATTATTTCATGTTTTGGTTACACCTCCGAGTGGCCTATGTTTTGCCGGAGTGTTGATTAATTTCCGTTCCGGCAAATTTCAGGCGCTCGATATGTCCTTTTTTAGCAAAGGTCATGCCGGATTTTTTCCATGAATTCTGGCATGACTTGTGCTAGAATATGTGAGAAATATCGAGTGGCCTGGATTTTTTTTGAAAAATAATGATCTAATTTAGGTTTTTTAGTACATATATTTAATTGTACAAGTTTAATCTTTGAATTATGAACGTAGGAAATGTCGTACTCGGACGACGACAGTCTCCGGGGGAGTGCAGCTGGTGCCACGACGATCGAGGTATGTGCGACAAGTTCGTTGAGCTGGACGAAGATCGGCGCTTCAGCATTAAGCTCGAGGAGACCTTCGATGTTGAAACGGTACACAACAACGACAAGTGTTTTTTTCCTAATTAAGCATGACTTCAACTATTTCAACGTCTAATTTTCATATTTTACAATTCGACTAGCTTATCCCATGCCATGCAAGACGCTATGTCTTGGAGAGGATGGGTTTTGAAGACCATAAAAATTTTCAAACAAAGAAAATACACCTAAGGACCCATCATGATATCGATTTTGAAGTAAATATGTATAATTCTCAGAGCGTAACCCATTTTGGTTGTCAAAATTGGGAAGCACTTTGCAAAATGTATGGTTTTTATGAGGGTATGATTGTCACCATGGATCTTGGTCATCCTGAGATCGAGCAAGACAATATGGACATTTGGGTCCTTGTTGATACGCTTCCGATTCTACCGCAATGTGAGTTTCTCAAACATAGTTATTAACTAATTTATATTGTTTATTTCAAAATAGTTGGCAGCTTATTTCCATTGACAACTTATTTTGAATTTTCAAAGAATGTGCAGAAGATGGTAGACAAAACCCACTACACTGATGGCTCCGAATTAACTTATAAGGAGAAAAATCATCTGATTGCTTATTGTACTTTTTTGAGAATTATAATACCTATTATCGAACTCCTCCAAATTATGGTGAATACGTGCCACTAGTGCATGTGTTGAACCACGATAACTTCTATCGAGATACCCTGGTAAGATATTTTACTATTACGACATCCGTGCATCTTTTGCATACTTCTAAAACTAGTACATCATTGCTAACTACGAAGTTATTACTATGTTTTTCAACAGAAAATCCCGATGGATTGTGTGCCTCATCTGATGTATTACAATGGTCGCCTTGAAGTTCTGAACCTACAGCCAGGTCATCCTACGGATCTCACCTGTGCATATCGAATTTCTGAAACCGGTGAACACATGCTAATCAAAGAGTGGAAAAATGTTTGGACATTCGTAAGGAGGTTCTTGGAAGCAACGTTAAGCGAAAGGCAAGAATTGGAGACAGGATAATCTGCATTCTCCATAATGGAGAGCGAGGGGCTATCTTGTTTTTTGCTATTTTACCTTAGAGAATATAGTAGGTCCTAAGAGAATGTAGTAGGTCCTATGAGGTACAATATTGTTGGGGAACGTAGTAATTTCAAAAAATTCCCTACGCACACGCAAGATCATGGTGATGCATAGCAAAGAGAGGGGAGAGTGTGATCTACGTACCCTTGTAGATCGACAACGAAAGCGTTAACTTGGTTGATGTAGTCGTACATCTTCACGGCCCGACCGATCAAGCACCGAAACTACGGCACTTCCGAGTTCTAGCACACGTTCAGCTCGATGACGATCCCCGGACTCCGATCCAGCAAAGTGTCGGGGAAGAGTTACGTCAGCACGACGGCGTGGTGACGATCTTGATGTACTACTATCGCAGGGCTTCGCCTAAGCACCGCTACAATATTATCGAGGACTATGGTGGAAGGGGGCACCGCACACGGCTAAGAATATGATCACGTGGATCAACTTGTGTCCTTAGGGGTGCCCCTTGCCTCCGTATATAAAGGTTCAAAGGGGGGGGCGGCCGGCCAAGAGGAGGCGCGCCAGGAGGAGTCCTACTCCCTCCGGGAGTAGGACTCCCCCCCTTTCCTAGTTGGAATAGGATTCGCGGAGGGGGGGGGGGAAAGAGGAGAGAGAGGAGGAAGGGGGCCGGCCCCCTCTCCTTGTCCTATTCGGACCAAGGGGGGAGGGGCGCGCGGCCCATCTCTGGCCACCTCTCCTCTCTTCCACTAAGGCCCACTAAGGCCCATATACCTCCCGGGGGGGTTCCGGTAACCTCCCGGTAATCCGGTAAAATCCCGATTTCACCCGGAACACTTCCGATATCCAAAAATAGGCTTCCAATATATCAATCTTTATGTCTCGACCATTTCGAGACTCCTCGTCATGTCCGTGATCACATCCGGGACTCCGTACAACCTTCGGTACATCAAAACGCATAAACTCATAATATAACTGTCATCGAAACCTTAAGCGTGCGGACCCTACGGGTTCGAGAACAATGTAGACATGACCGAGACACGTCTCCGGTCAATAACCAATAGCGGGACCTGGATGCCCATATTGGTTCCTACATATTCTATGAAGATCTTTTATCAGTCAGACCGCATAACAACATACGTTGTTCCCTTTGTCATCGGTATGTTACTTGCCCGAGATTCGATTGTCGGTATCCTATACCTAGTTCAATCTCGTTACCGGCAAGTCTCTTTACTCGTTCTGTAATACATCATCCCGCAACTAACTCATTAGTTGCAATGCTTGCAAGGCTTAAGTGATGTGCATTATCGAGAGGGCCCAGAGATACCTCTCCGACAATCGGAGTGACAAATCCTAATCTCGAAATAGGCCAACCCAACATGTACCTTTGGAGACACCTGTAGAGCTCCTTTATAATCACCCAGTTACGTTGTGACGTTTGGTAGCACACAAAGTGTTCCTCCGGCAAACGGGAGTTGCATAATCTCATAGTCATAGGAACATGTATAAGTCATGAAGAAAGCAATAGCAACATACTAAACGATCGGGTGCTAAGCTAATGGAATGGGTCATGTCAATCAGATCATTCAACTAATGATGTGATCTTGTTAATCAAATAACAACTCTTTGTCCATGGTTAGGAAACATAACCATCTTTGATTAACGAGCTAGTCAAGTAGAGGCATACTAGTGACACTCTGTTTGTCTATGTATTCACACATGTATTATGTTTCCGGTTAATACAATTCTAGCGTGAATAATAAACATTTATCATGAAATAAGGAAATAAATAATAACTTTATTATTGCCTCTAGGGCATATTTCCTTCAGTCTCCCACTTGCACTAGAGTCAATAATCTAGTTCACATCGCCATGTGATTTAATAGCAATAGTTCACATCACCATGTGATTAAGACCCATAGTCCACATCGATATGTGACCAACACCCAAAGGGTTTACTAGAGTCAGTAATCTAGTTCACATCGCTATGTGATTAACACCCAAAGAGTACTAAGGTGTGATCATGTTTTGCTTGTGAGATACTTTTAGTCACCGGGTCTGTTATATTCAGATCAGTAAGTATTTTGCAAATATTTATGTCAACAATGCTCTGCATGGAGCTACTCTAGCTAATTGCTCCCACTTTTAATATGTATCTAGATTGAGACTTAGATTCATCTAGATTAGTGTCAAAACTTGCATCGGCATAACCCTTTACGACGAACCTTTTTTCACTTCCATAATTGAGAAACATATCCTTATTCCACTAAGGATAATTTTGACCGCTGTCCAGTGATCTACTCCTAGATCACTATTGTACTCCCTTGCCAAACTCAGTGGTAGGGTATACAATAGATCTGGTACACAGCATGGCATACTTTATAGAACCTATGACCAAGGCATAGGGAATGACATTCATTCTCTTTCTATCTTCTGCCGTGGTCGGGCTTTGAGTCTTACTCAATTTCACACCTTGTAACATAGGCAAGAAACTCTTTCTTTGACTGTTCCATTTTGAACTACTTCAAAATCTTGTCAAGGTATGTATTTATTGAAAAACCTTATCAAGTGTCTTGATCTATCTCTATAGATCTTGATGCTCAATATGTAAGCAACTTCACCGAGGTCTTTCTTTAAAAAACTCCTTTAAACACTCTTTTATGCTTTGCAGAATAATTCTATATTATTTCCGATCAACAATATGTCATTCACATATAGTTATCAGAAATGTTGTAGTGCTCCCACTCACTTTCTTGTAAATACAGGCTTCACCGCAAGTCTGTATAAAACTATATGCTTTGATCAACTTATCAAAGCGTATATTCTAACTCCGAGATGCTTACACCAGTCCATAGATGGATCGCCGGAGTTTGCATATTTTGTTAACACCTTTAGGATTGACAAAAACTTCTGGTTGCATCATATACAACTCTTCTTTAAGAAATCCATTAAGGATTGCAGTTTTGTTATCCATTTGCCAGATTTCATAAAATGCGGCAATTGCTAACATGATTCGGATAGATTTAAGCATAGATACGAATGAGAAACTCTCATCGTAGTCAACACCTTGAACTTGTCGAAAACCTTTTGCGACAATTCTAGCTTTATAGACAGTAACACTACTATCACCGTCTGTCTTCCTCTTGAAAATCCATTTATTTTCTATGGCTTGCCGATCATCGGGCAAGTCAACCAAAGTCCATACTTTGTTCTCATACATGGATCCCATCTCAGATTTCATGGCCTCAAGCCATTTTGCGGAATCTGGGCTCATCATCGCTTCCTCATAGTTTGCAAGTTCATCATGGTCTAGTAACATGACTTCCAGAACAGGACTACCGTACCACTCTGGTGCGGATCTCACTCTGGTTTACCTACGAGATTCGGTAGTAACTTGATCTGAAGTTACATGATCATCATCATTAGCTTCCTCACTAATTGGTGTAGTAGTCACAAGAATAGATTTCTGTGATGAACTATTTTCCAATAAGGGAGAAGGTACAATTACCTTATCAAGTTTTCTACTTTCCTCCCACTCACTTCTTTCGAGAAAAACTCCTTCTCTAGAAAGGATCCATTCTTAGCAACGAATGTCTTGCCTTCGGATCTGTGATAGAAGGTATACCCAATAGTCTCCTTTGGGTATCCTATGAAGACATATTTCTCCGATTTGGGTTTGAGCTTATTAGGATGAAACTTTTTCATATAAGCATCACAATCCCAAACTTTAAGAAACGACAACTTTGGTTTCTTGCCAAACCACAGTTCAGATTGTGTCGTCTCAACGGACTTAGATGGTGCCCTTTTAAACGTGAATGCAGTTGTCTTTAATGCATAACCCCAAAACGATAGTGGTAGATCGGTAAGAGATATCATAGATCGCACCATATCTAATAAAGTACGGTTATGATGTTCGGACACACCATTACACTGTGGTGTTCCAGGTGGCGTGAGTAGTGAAACTATTTCACATTGTTTTTAACTGAAGGCCAAACTCGTAACTCAAATATTTTACTTCTGCGATTATATCATAGAAACTTTTATTTTTGTTACGATGATTCTCCACTTCACTCTGAAATTCTTTGAACTTTTCAAATGTTTCAGACTTGTGTTTCATCAAGTAGATATGCTCATATCTGCTCAAATCATCTGTGAAGATCAGAAAATAATGATACCTGTCGCGAGCCTCAATATTCATCGGACCACATACATCAGTATGTATGATTTCCAACAAATCTGTTTCTCGCTCCATTGTTCCGAAGAACAGAGTCTTAGTCATCTTGCCCATGAGGCATGGTTCGCAAGCATCAACTGATTCATAATCAAGTGATCCCAAAAGCCCATCAGCATGGAGTTTCTTCATGCGCTTTACACCAATATGACCTAAATGGCAGTGCCACAAATAAGTTGCACTATCATTATTAACTTTGCATCTTTTGGTTTCAATATTATGATTATGTGTATCACTACGATCGAGATCCAATGAACCATTTTCATTGGGTGTGTAACCATATAAGGTTTTATTCATGTAAACAGAACATCAATTATTCTCTAACTTAAATGAATAACTGTATTGCAATAAACATGATCAAATCATATTCATGCTCAACGCAAACACCAAAAAACACTTATTTAGGTTCAACACTAATCCCGAAAGTATAGGGAGTGTGTGATGATGATCATATCAATCTTGGAACCACTTCCAACACACATCGTCACTTCACCCTTAACTAGTCTCTGTTCATTTTGCAACTCCCGTTTCGAGTTACTACTCTTAGCAACTGAACTAGTATCAAATACTGAGGGGTTGCTATAAACACTAGTAAAGTACACATCAATAACATGTATATCAAATATACTTATGTTCACTTTGCCATCCTTCTTATCCGCCAATCACTTGGGGTAGTTCTGCTTCCCGTGACCAGTCCCTTTGCAGTAGAAGCACTTAGTCTCAGGCTTAGGACCAGACTTGGGCTTCTTCACTTGAGCAGCAACTTGCTTGCCATTCTTCTTGAAGTTCCCCTTCTTCCCTTTGCCCTTTTTCTTGAAACTAGTGGTCTTGTCAACCATCAACACTTGATGCTCTTTCTTGATTTCTACCTTCATTGATTTCATCCTCATGAAAAGCTTGGGAGTCGTTTTCGTCATCCCTTGCATAATATAGTTCATCATGAAGTTCTACTAACTTGGTGATGGTGACTAGAGAATTCTGTCAATCACTATTTTATCTGGAAGATTAACTCCCACTTGATTCAAGCGATTGTAGTACCCAGACAATCTGAGCACATGCTCACTAGTTGAGCGATTCTCCTCCATCTTTTAGCTATAGAACTTGTTGGAGACTTCATATCTCTCAACTCGGGTATTTGCTTGAAATATTAACTTCAACTCCTGGAACATCTCATATGGTCCATGACGTTCAAAAACGTCTTTGAAGTCCCGATTCTAAGCCGTTAAGCATGGTGCACTAAACTATCAAGTAGTCATCATATTGAGCTAGCCAAACGTTCATAACGTCTGCATCTGCTCCTGCAATAGGTCTGTCACCTAGCGGTGCATTAAGGACATAATTCTTCTGTGCAGCAATGAGGATAAACCTCAGATTACGGATCCAATCCGCATTTTTGCTACTAACATTTTTCAACACAATTTTCTCTAGGAACGTATCAAAATAAACACAGGGAAGCAACAACGCGAGCTATTGATCTACAACATGATTTGCAAAATACTACCAGGACTAAGTTCATGATAAATTTAAGTTCAATTTAATCATATTACTTAAGAAATCCCACTTAGATAGACATCCCTCTAATCCTCTAAGTGATCACGTGATCCAGATCAACTAAACCATGTCCGATCATCACGTGAGATAGAGTAGTTTCATTGGTGAACATCACTATGTTGATCATATCTACTATATGATTCACGCTCGACCTTTCGGTCTCCGTGTTCCGAGGCCATATCTGTATATGCTTGGCTCGTCAAGTATAACCTGAGTATTCCGCGTGTGCAACTGTTTTGCACCCGTTGTATTTGAACGTAGAGCCTATCACACCCGATCTTCACGTGGTGTCTCAGCACGAAGAACTTTCGCAACGGTGCATACTCAGGGAGAACACTTCTTGATAATTAGTGAGAGATCATCTTATAGTGCTACCGTCAATCAAAGCAAGATAAGATGCATAAAAGATAAACATCACATGCAATCAATATAAGTGATATGATATGGCCATCATCATCTTGTGCTTGTGATCTCCATCTCCGAAGCACCGTCATGATCATCATCATCACCGGCGCGACACCTTGATCTCCATCGTAGCATCGTTTTCATCTCGCCAATCTTATGCTTCCACGACTATCGCTACCGCTTAGTGATAAAGTAAAGCATTACAGCGCGATTGTATTGCATACAATAAAGCGACAACCATATGGCTCCTGCCAGTTGCCGATAACTCGGTTACAAAACATGATCATCTCATACAATAAAATTTAGCATCATGTCTTGACCATATCACATCACAACATGCCCTGCAAAAACAAGTTAGATGTCCTCTACTTTGCTGTTGCATGTTTTACGTGGCTGCTACGGGCTTAAGCAAGAACCAATCTTACCTAAGCATCAAAACCACAACGATAGTTTGTCAAGTTGGTGCTGTTTTAACCTTCACAAGGACCGGGCGTAGCCACACTCGGTTCAACTAAAGTTGGAGAAATTGTCACCCGCAAGCCACCTATGTGCAAAGCACGTCGGGAGAACCGGTCTCGCATAAGCGTACGCGTAATGTCGGTCCGGGCCGCTTCGTCCAACAATGCCGCCGAACCAAAGTATGACATGCTGGTAAGCAGTATGACTTATATCGCCCACAACTCACTTGTGTTCTACTCGTGCATATAACATCAACATATAAAACCTAGGCTCGGATGCCACTGTTGGGGAACGTAGTAATTTCAAAAAATTTCCTACGCACACACAAGATCATGGTGATGCATAGCAACGAGAGGGGAGAGTGTGATCTACGTACCCTTGTAGATCGACAACGGAAGCGTTAACTTGGTTGATGTAGCCGTACGTCTTCACGGCCCGACCGATCAAGCACCGAAACTACGGCACCTCCGAGTTCTAGCACACGTTCAGCTCGATGACGATCCCCGGAATCCGATCCAGCAAAGTGTCGGGGAAGAGTTCCGTCAGCACGACGGCGTGGTGACGATCTTGATGTACTACTGTCGCAGGGCTTCGCCTAAGCACCGCTACAATATTATCGAGGACTATGGTGGAAGGGGGCACCGCACACGGCTAAGAATATGATCACGTGGATCAACTTGTGTCCTTAGGGGTGCCCCTTGCCTCCGTATATAAAGGTTCAAAGGGGGGGGGCGGCCAAGAGGAGGCGCGCCAGGAGGAGTCCTACTCTCCTACTCCCTCCGGGAGTAGGACTCCCCTCCTTTCCTAGTTGGAATAGGATTCGCGGAGGGGGGGAAAGATGAGAGAGAGGAGGAAGGGGGGCCGGCCCCCTCTCCTTGTCCTATTCGGACCAAGGGGGGGAGGGGCGCGCGGCCCATCTCTGGCCACCTCTCCTCTCTTCCACTAAGGCCCATATACCTCCCGGGGGGTTCCGGTAACCTCCTGGTAATCCGGTAAAATCCCGATTTCACCCGGAACACTTCCGATATCCAAACATAGGCTTCCAATATATCAATCTTTATGTCTCGACCATTTCGAGACTCCTCGTCATGTCCGTGATCACATCCGGGACTCCGAACAACCTTCGGTACATCAAAACGCATAAACTCATAATATAACTGTCATCGAAACCTTAAGCGTGCGGACCCTACGGGTTCGAGAACAATGTAGACATGACCGAGACACGTCTCCGGTCAATAACCAATAGCGGGACCTGGATGCCCATATTGGTTCCTACATATTCTACGAAGATCTTTTATCGGTCAGACCGCATAACA
This sequence comes from Triticum urartu, assembly GCF_056163025.1. NCBI lineage: Eukaryota > Viridiplantae > Streptophyta > Magnoliopsida > Poales > Poaceae > Triticum > Triticum urartu. Next base: position 731,464,253 of record NC_141874.1, read on the forward strand.
ACATACGTTGTTCCCTTTGTCATCGGTATGTTACTTGCCCGAGATTCGATTGTCGGTATCCTATACCTAGTTCAATCTCGTTACCGGCAAGTCTCTTTACTCGTTCTGTAATACATCATCCCGCAACTAACTCATTAGTTGCAATTCTAGGTATTGGTCGGTGATGCCATGATCATCACCAACGACGACTCTGACTATATTGCCTTTGTTAAGGCCTGCCTTCGCGACCAGTTCCTCATGTCTGATCTTGGTCCACTTAGCTATTTTATTGGGATTGAGGTTTCTTCAACCTCTGATGGCTTCTTCATCTCGTAGGAAAATTATATTCAGGATCTTCTTGCTCGAGCTGCTCTTGGTGATGAGCGCACTGTTGTGACTCCTATGGAGCTCAACGTTCAACTTCGTGCTTCTGACGGTGATCCACTTCCTAATCCCACTCGCTATCGCCACCTCATTGGGAGCCTTGTCTATCTAGTTGTTACTCGTCCTGACATATCTTATCCTGTCCACATTCTCAGTCAGTTCGTTTCAGCCCCCACCTCTGTCCACTATAGTCACCTCCTTCGTGTTCTACGATATCATCGTGGCACGATCTCTCACCGCCTTTTCTTTCCCCACTCCAGCTCTCTCCAGCTCCAGGCCTACTCCGATGCTACGTGAGCTAGTGATCCCTCTGATCGGCGCTCGCTCTCTGTTTATTGTGTCTTTCTTGGCGGCTCTCTCATTGCCTGGAAGACAAAGAAACAAACTGTAGTTTCTTGCTTGAGTACAGAGGCTGAGTTGCGAGCTATGGCTATATTAACGGATGAGGTAATCTGGTTACGATGGTTACTTGAGGATTTTGATGTGTCTGCTACTACACCGACTCCCTTATTGTCAAACAATATCGGTGCTATCAGTATTGCTCGTGACCGGGTGAAGCATGAGCTCACCAAGCACATTGATGTGGATACCTTCTTTGTGCGTGCTGTTGTGCAGAGTAACCAACCGGTGGATTTTGGCCAGCGGCGTAAAAAGGTACGAACGAAGTAGATCGTAGGCACGAAAACGACCGCACGACGCAGATAGCCAAGATGGGCGGGTAGTGTAGCTGGTTTTATAGGAGAAATGAATAAAATTGCAGATGTTTCTTAGAAAAAAAATGTTTGGGTACCGCCTATGATTGGATTGAGGGAAATATCAGGTGCTCCCATCCTTGGGATGCTCCCTATGCTCCAAGGCTAAAACATCAATTTTAAATGTTTCAAAAATTCTGAAAAAAAAATTGTTAATGTTCACAAGAATGTAACTACACCCCATAAAAATTTTAGGCCCAAATTCAAAATGTACATTGAGAAACAAAAAAGATAAATTCAGATGTGAATAGTGTCAAATGTTGCTTTTGTCTTCTTATGACACTATTCATGCTAGATTTCACATTTTTGTTTCTCAATGTGTATTTGAAGTTTGGGCCAGAAATTATTAGGAGTTGTAGTCACATTTCTTGTAAACATTCATATTTTTTCAGAATTTTTTGAAACATTTAAAATTATTATTTTTGAACTTGGAGCATGGGAAGCACTCAAGGAGGATGGGAGTACTTGATACTCCGTATTTCCCCGATTGGATTGGACGAAGGATTCAACGGCGTAAATCCAACTCCCCCACTCCGCCGGCAACCTCACCCCTCTCCGTTCACAGTCTTAGATTCGTCAACCGCCTCCTAGGCCGCTCGCCGGCGGCCAGGACCACCGGAGTTTCTGAGTCCCCTTTCTCTCTGACGGAGGTGCGCTGCTCGTCCTGCGCTTGCCGCTCCTCTTCATCGCCACTGTTGAGGGCATCGATTGCAACCCGCGGCGGCGGCGAGCGGTTCCCCCGAGAGCTTGGTTAGTGCGCGCGCGCGCCGAGCATCGCAGGTGACGCCACTAGAGCGCGGTGCGGCGGCGCACGCACGGTCAGCCTTCCCGGAGGGCAAGACCCGCGGCTGTGGCGGGCCGAGCTCCGCTGGAGACGGCCAGCAATGCCAACCGGCCGGCTGTCCTCCATCTTCACCAGCAATGCAACCTCCTCCTTCAGGGCTCCTTCGCCACAGCCACGAGCCCCCCTCGCCGCCTTGGCTGCCACCACAGAGCGCGTGTGTGCCGGAACGCTAAGACCGGAGGAGGCGCACCACCTGTTCGACGAATTGCTGAGCCAAGCCGCCGCCGTCCCGGAACGCGGGCTGAACAACTTTCTTGCCGCACTAGCCCGTGCTCCACCCTCAGCTGCCTGCAGCGATGGCCCCGGCCTTGCCATCACCCTCTTCAACCGCATGTCCCGAGGCGCTGGTGCACAGGTGGTGTCGCCCACGCTCTGTACCTATTCCATTCTCATGGACTGCTGCTGCCGTGCAGGCCGCCCGGACTTGGTGGTTGCCTTCTTTGGCCGCCTCCTCAGATTGGGGCTGCGCTTGAATGTCATCTCCTTCAACAACCTCCTCAAGGGGCTCTGCCAGGTCAGTACAAATGAGGCTGTGGACTTGTTGCTCCACCGGACACCTGAACTGGACTGTGTGCCTAATGTCTTCTCGTACAGCATCGTAATCAACGGCTGTTTTAAAGAAGGTGAAGTAGACAAAGCGTGCAATCTCTTCCATGAGATGCCCCAACTGGGAGTTCAACCTAATGTGGTCATCTACACCTCAATTATCGATGCACTAAGCAAGTGCGGAGCCATGGACAAGGCAGAAGTGGTCCTTCAGCAAATGGTTGATCAAGGCATTGAACCCAACATCAGGACATATACTAGCCTGATACATGGATATTCCGCTTCGGGTCAGTGGAAGGCGGCAGCTAGAGTATTCAAGGAAATGGTAAGTGTTGGTGTTCTACCAAATGCTGTCACTTTGAACTCATTTATGGATTCACTTTGCAAGCATAGAAGGACAAAGGATGCTAGAGATATTTTTGACTCCATGGCTGCAAAGGGCCAAAAACCTGATATTTTCTCCTACTCTATTATGCTAAATGGGTATGCTAAAGAAGGATACTTCGAGGATATGACTGATCTCTTCAATTTGATGGTACTGAATGGTATTGTACCTAACCACCATATTTTCAACATACTGATCAATGCATATGCTAAACGTGGACTGATGGATGAGGCTATGCACATGTTCGAAGTAATGAGGCAACAAGGAGTAAACCCAAATGTAGTTGACTATGTAGTAGTAATGGATTCACTTTGCAAAATGGGTAGGATGGATGCTGCTCTGGACAAATTTACTCAGATGGTCAATCAAGGAGTTTCACCTAACAAAGCTGTTTACCAATGCCTGGTTCTGGGTTCTTGCTCTCATGGTCATTTTGTGAAAGCCAAGGAATTGATCTCTGAAGCAATTAATAGAGGTCTGTTTTCTAACAGTGTGTTCTTCTATCCTGTAATAAACGACCTATGCAAAGAAGGAAAGGTGAAGGAGGCACAGGATATGTTTGACTTCATTCTAGGTATTGGTCGGCGGCCTGATGTGATTATGTACAATTCACTGATGGATGGATATTGCCTTGTTGGCAAGGTGGAGGAAGCACTGAGAGTACTTGATGCTATGAAGTCTGCTGGCCTCCAACCTACTGCTGTTACGTATGCTATACTTCTTAATGGCTACTGTAAAATTGGCAGGATCGCCGATGGATTGAGTCTTTTCAGGGAAATGTCACTCAGCGGGGTTAAACCCACGACTTTTATGTACAACATTATACTTGATGGGCTGTTTCGCTCCGGGAGAGCAGTTTCTGCAAAGGAAAAATTCCGTACGATGAGCGAAAGTGGCATACCAGTGGGCATTGTCACATACAACATAGTTCTTCATGGATTTTGTAGAAACAATTGCACTGATGAAGCAATAGAGCTGTTCAAGAAACTACGTGGAATGAATGTGAAGATTGATGTCATAACACTCACTACCATGATTTCTGCAATGTTTAAAACTAGGAGAATTGAAGAAGCCAAGGATTTGTTTGCTACTATATCAGCCATTGGGTTGGTGCCTTCTGTTGTGAGTTACAGTGTAATGATGACGAATTTCATAAAAGAAGGGTTGCTGGCAGAGGCTGATGATATGTTTTTAGCAATGGAGAAGGCTGGCTGTGCTCCTGACTCGAGACTGCTAAATCACGTGGTCAGAGTGTTGCTGGAGAATGGTGCAGTTGTAAAGGCTGCAACTTATCTCGCTAAACTTGATGCAAAACAGCTGTCACTTGAAGCTTCGACGGTTTCGTTAATACTATCTCTCTTCTCAAGGAAAGGGAAATTAAGGGAGCATGTAAAATTGCTTCCGGTAAAGTACCAACCTCCTGAGATGTTGGACTGACAATTGATGCATTATTACTTGGAACTTCCTACTGAAAAACAAGGTGGTATTCACTCATAGCTGACACAATGGCATAGCCCCCTACCTTCCTTTTTTGGAAAATGCAGAAAATTCATCCATTCTGTTGTTGCCTGATGTTTGATGTCACGTTCTAGTTAATATAACAAGCCTGTGGCCTGAGAGTCATATGAGTTTCCCTATTTTCTGTGATGAAGAAGGCGTAACTCTGATCTGGAAAGTTTGGATATGTCACACATTTAGGCCTATTCAGGGTATCCAAATTTGTGGCAGGGTACTTGGCTGCCTACCTCTGGGAATACCCAATCTCGGTGTTTACGCATTTATGCTTGACCAAGGACAAGGAGTGCAACACAAACACGATATAAAATATTTTGTTTAACAGCTGTGATATTTTTCAGTAATGCCTCTCTCAACAGTAGTGTTTTTTTTTGGGAAAGCGTTAAGTGCGCGGTATTCATGGGTTGCATACTGGTAAACAGGATTGAACTGTGTTGTCATCTAAAATCTAGTTGCCAGCGCTAGTGCACCTTAGTTAGTAATATGATGTTACTTGAGGGCTATTAAGCATGTTTTGTGCTACTCCCAGCAACTGCTGACTGTCAAAATACTACATTGCAGTCTCCCCAGTAAGAGGTATTTACCTTAATTCATCGTATATGTTTTTTTTTTCTTTCTGCTCCAGCTAGAGCTATCAAGGGGAGAGACGAACAGAGCATGAAGGATCAGTGTTGTACCGCCGCTGGGATTCTCACACTACCAGAAACATTTAATACATCTGTTCATTGTCTATGTTTCTTTTTTCTGGTGCAGCTAGAGCTATCAGAGGGGAGATGGAGAGAGCGTGAACGATCAGTTTGCTGTACTACTGCCGTTGGGATTCTCATCCCAGGAACATGTAGGGCGGCGCATTCGATGGCGCTGTGCATTTGCTGTTAGGGTTCTCCAGTTTTATTTGGGTTGCTGATGACAGAAACGAAAGCCATTTCTTGTGTGCTGATGACATGATGAGTGCGTGGTTACAAGTGTTAGGAAGGAAAATGAGATGCTTGCTCTGCCACGGCCGGCCGGCGGCGACATTTTGTCACATTGACCGACGACCTTCCCTTCCCTTCTTCCTTTCCTCGTCAGGGAGTGGGCGCTGAATCGATGCAAAAAAAAAAAAGGGAGTGGGCGCTGAACTGAACTAGACCGGGGTCGGGCCTGGCCTTGAATGAATGGGCCGGAGAAGCAGGCCCAGAGGAAGGAAGGAAGTTATCTCATCTTCGGCGAGGCAGAGCGGAGCTCCTCCCCACCTCCCTCCCCTCTTCGGCGACGGCGATGGCCTCCGCATCGTCGGCGGCGGCGTCGCTCCGCCTCCTCCGCCGCCCTATCGGCCTCGCCCCCCTTCGCCCCGCCCGCCGCCTCCTCTGCGTCGCCTCCCCCACGGCCGCGCTGGCCACCGACGGCGACTCCTCCCCTGCTTCTTCTGCTTCCATGGCGCAGCCGGCGGTGGTGGACGTGAACCCGCCGCGCGGCACCAGGGACTTCCCGCCGGAGGAGATGCGGCTCCGCTCCTGGCTCTTCGACAACTTCAGGGAGGTGTCCCGCTCCATGGCCTTCGAGGAGGTGGACTTCCCCGTGCTCGAGTCCGAGGCGCTCTTCATCCGCAAGGCAGGGGAGGAGATCACGCAGCAGCTCTACAACTTCGAGGACAAGGGCGGCCGCCGCGTCGTGCTCCGGCCGGAGATCACGCCTTCCCTCGCGCGCCTTGTCATCAAGCAAGGGTATGTATCTATCTACTCCTATCTATGTACTGTATGATAAATGATGGCTGGATTGGATGCCAATCTCAGTTAATTCAACCATTAGATTTGTTTGGTTGGTTGATTTTGCCCAACCTAGGATACTAGATACCAATCTCACTTCATTCAGTTTGTCCCAATTGACGCCTACTAAGTGCATTTCTTCATCTACTTATTGTGAATGTCTCTCTCTAGAAAGTCGGTCTCCCTCCCACTCAAGTGGTTCACCATAGGACAATGCTGGCGATACGAGCGTATGACAAGAGGAAGGCGCCGCGAGCATTATCAGTGGAACATGGACATTTTTGGTATGCCTAAAGTCCGGGTATGTATGTATCTATGCCCATTCTGATTCACCTTGTTCTCTATGATTCACACTCACTTCACTTCTCCACCTTGTTCAAATTCAGGCTGAGGCTGAGCTCATTCAAGCCATCGTTCTCTTGTTCGAGCGTCTTGGGATTACGTCTTCGGATGTGGGGATCAGACTGTCCAGCCGAAAGGTAGCCCTTTCACTTCACTATTTGCCCTCTAATTACTAGTAAAAAATCATGCTGTCCCTTTTCGTTCGATGGCATACATGTCCCATGCATGGGTTTACTAGTACCAATCTCTCTGTTTTGTGCCTCACTGTTCTCTCTTATCTCCAGGTTCTTCAGGCCGTGTTGGATATGTACTCCGTACCACAAAACTTGTTTACTCAAGTTTGTGTTATTGTTGACAAGGTACATCCAAATCCTCCTTCCACCTTCCGATTTGTTGTACCATGATGCCTTCATGCACATCCTACTTTGTTTCAAGCCTAACTTTATCAGCGATGGCATTCTGAATAATGGTATAGTTTGGAAGTTTGCTCCTAAACTGCTTTTGTTCGTATGCTGATGTTAAAAAGGTTCATGTTCACCTCTTTCCACTGCTCATTAAAAAAACATAGTAAGATCTTTATGTTTTTATTTATTTGTACGCACTTTCTTCTTAGCTATGCTGTCCGGGTGGAGACCTAGGATAAGATTGCTAAAAAATCAAGATGTTGATTTTTGTTGGACTTCGTTCTGTTTATCCTTTACTATGCAGTCCATCTAGAAATTTTGGAAATGATCACTGAGTGTTCTTTGTATGACTCAGAACTTGGTAGCTAATACATATCACATGGGCCAATTTCCCCATGCTTGTTTCTCAATTTGTGATTAAAACCCGTTTTCATCTAACCCTCTATATTGTAAATAACTAGTAAAATAGTCATTACAAAACCACAATCCTGTTTGTCTACTGATTTTAAAGTTAAGCACATCATAGTTGTTTCTGTGTTGCATATTTACTCTGTTCATAACTACTAGATGAATTTACATGCACTATGTAATTGTTTATTGCATCATGAATTTACAATATTGTGCAGCTGGGGAAACTGAGTAGGGAAGAAATTGAGAAGGAATTGATTTCAACTGGTCTGTCATCTGAAGCTGTACAGGGTATCATTGAAGTGCTCTCTCTCAAGTCACTGTCCAAACTTGAAGGTCTGTTACTGGCTTTAGCATTCGACATGTGCTTAAACTATTGGGCTGTACTGTGGTACCTTCGTGTTAAACTTCTTGTTGATACTGTCCAAACTCTTTTTCTTATGGCATCCATATTTGTGCAACTTTTTGGAAAAAGAAATCAAAGTCGACCCTTTTATCCAGAAAAGGATCGCTCATTTTGATATTCCCATGCAGAGGTGCTAGGCTCCGGTGTTGAAGCCGTTGCTGACTTGAAGAAGCTCTTCTCGCTTGCTGAGCAATATGGTTATGCTGATTGGATCTGTTTCGATGCATCTGTTGTTCGTGGCCTTGCATACTACACAGGGATTGTTTTTGAGGTCCTAATCAAGTGGCATTCCATCTTTTATTTTATGTTTTGTCACCAACTATTGTTTCATGCCGAACTCTCTTGATCCATGTTTTCAGGCTTTTGATAGGGAAGGGGAACTGAGAGCGATTTGTGGTGGGGGGAGGTATGACAGGCTACTGTCAACATTTGGAACTGAAGATGTACCAGCCTGTGGCTTTGGATTTGGAGATGCTGTTATAGTGGAGGTATGATACTATTTTCCCCCCTTTCTCTGGTTCCTTTTCCCGTGTCGAGCGATGCTGCTTGGTCGAAGATTAAAGTTCCTGTAAAATTGATATTTTGATAAAGATATGAGAAACACTTGCTAATATTAAGTAAAAAAAGTAACAGTATAAAATTCAGAAGCACAGCATTGCACAAGGTTGGGCCAAGATTTTATCAAGTTGAGTAGTGGTGAGAACATAAATTCATGTGGAAAAGATTGTCGTTGTTTACATGTCATTATGAATTTGTGATGCAGTTTGAGTGGCAGTAATACCAACTCTATAATTTACACATTTTCTGGCAGCTGTTGAAAGAAAAGGGTCTTTTGCCTGACCTGCCACGTCAAATAGATGACATTGTGTTCCCATTGGACGAGGAGCTTGAGGGGCCAGCATCTAGTGTTGCATCCTCTCTGCGGAAGAAGGGCAGATCTGTAGACCTTGTAGAAGACAAGCGTCTGAAATGGTATTGCCTTTCCTGAATTTCTACTGTTTTTTCATTGTGTTGAATACTTATGTGGGTGGGTGTATCTGTAATTACTTTTTACTACGCCGCAGGGTGTTCAAACACGCTGAGAGGATAAACGCTAGCAGGCTGATCTTGGTTGGGAAATCCGAGTGGGAGCGAGGCATGGTTCGTGTGAAGATACTATCAACCAGAGAAGAGTTCGAGGTCAAGGCGGGCGAATTGCAGTAGCTGTTAACTGATCTGGTCGATTTGAAGGTTTGACTTGTCCCCTTCTTTGATCATCTTCAACACTGTAGGTTTTGCAATACACGTTGTGTATACAAACAATTGGGTGGCTTTGAAGGCTATTGCTATCTTCTTTCGGATCATTCATCTTGCAACAAACAAAGAAATTGTAGGTTTTGCCATTCACCAACATGTATTGAGAATGCTCATCTGCTTCGAACTAGTGCTGTTCTGAAGCGATTATTTTTGGTTCTGTACATGATGCGAAATAGATGAATGAATATAATGAAGCAAGTAATTGTCTTGCCCTGGAAATTAAGCTGGTATATGTATGGATTGTTCGGTCGGTCCTGCAAAACAGCAAAGCTAGTATGCAATGCAAATTAAGCTGATAGTAGCTTATTCACTAGGGAGAGGCGGCCGGCAGGTACGGGATTTTAATTTGTTTTGTTGGTATCACTTCATTGGGAGCCGACGTAGCCGAATCCGATGACGAAGGCGGCGGCGGACTGCATGAGGAGGTAGACATAGAAGTGATCGTGGCCGAAGAAGATGTCGTAGACGGCGCAGTAGAGCAGGCATAGCCCCATGACGATCTCGGGCGCCAGGATGCTGCTCTGGCTCTTCTTCTTCTTCATTGCCCCCTTGTTGGTGGCCATGGTGGTCGTCGCGGCAGGGGTGGAGGTCACCGAGCCGAGCTTCTCCGTGACGACCCACTCGTTTGCGCGGCTGGCCTCGACGAGCCCGATGATGGTGGCCTTGGAGCGGTGCATGGACATGACGTTCTCGAAGAGGATCCAGAAGACGAGCAGGTGCCAGGACCTCGGGGTGCAGACGGCGTTGAGCAGGGTGATGATGGCGGGCACGTACATGGCCACGTACTTGGGCAGGCGCACGTCCTGGCCGCCGACGAGCACGTAGGCCGGGATGACGACGCAGTAGAAGAGGAAGGTGACGAGGTGCGCCACCACCTTCCTCACGAAGAAGAAGCCGTAGAGCACGTGCACCTTCTTCCACGCCGACACCTGCCGGCTCGCCACGATCTCCCAGAACATCTTGCGCATCAGGTTCGCCGGCCCGCACGACCACCGGTGCTGCTGGTACCGGTACGCCTTGAAGCTGCTGGGCAGCTCGTTGCGCACCTGCACGTCGCCGGCGTAGACGAACCTCCAGCCCCGCATCGACGCCCTCACGGCGAGGTCCATGTCCTCCACGGTGGTGCGGTCCTTCCAGCCCCCCGCGTCCGCCAGCGCCTGCACGCGCCACACCCCCGCCGTGCCGTTGAAGCCGAAGAAGCCGTGGCAGGCCGACCCCACCTCCTGCTCCACCGAGAAGTGGTAGTCCAGCGACATCTCCTGGATGCGGGTCAGGATGCACTCGTCCGCGTTCACGAACCGCCACCGCGCCTGCACCAGCGCCACCGCCGGATCGGCCTGGAGGACCGGCACCGTGCGCCGCAGGAAGTCGGCGTCGGGCTGGAAGTCGGCGTCGAACACGGCCACCAGCTCGCAGTCCTTGGCGTACCCCTTCTTGAGGCCCTCCCGCATGGCGCCCGCCTTGTAGCCGCTCCGGTTGCTGCGGTTCTCGTACCGGATGTGCACCCCCTTGCCCGCCCACCGCCGGCACTCCGCCTCCACCATCGCCCGGATGCCGGCGTCCGTCGAGTCGTCCAGCACCTGGATCACCAGCTTGTCCGCCGGCCACCACAGCCCGCACGCCGCGCCGATGGACAGGCGGTACACCTGCATGCATGCCACCATTCTTTCGTAAGTATGTTGTCACTCCCCACATCGGACAAAGTACCACCGTAGGTAGCAGAGAGAGTTGACTCTTGTCTTTGCGTGCAGTAAAGCATAGCGCTAGCTGTTTCTCTTTTATTATCTTGATGATGAATTTGGATGGACGTACAGGAGTGCAACAACAATGGCAATATTTGTTGTGCGTGCGTGCATGCATGCATGCATATGTTGTGGAAATGGAGCTGTAAAGCAGCGGCTTTTGCATGATGATGGTTGAAGAAGGCAACAAAATCGAGTACACATGCAGCTAGCGTTACCAGCAGCAGTGCACTGCTCGATCGCAGGCAGCAGCAGTGCAGTATACGAGTGATGGGTCATGCGTGCGGCAAGCAACAGCCATCACAGTGGGCATGCATATCATATCATATATCATCGTAGATGAGCAATCGATCGATCATAGAGTACGTACGTACTGACCTGCTTCTCGTTGAACATGGGGATCTGGACCAGGACCACGGGCAGGTCCTCTGCGGCGCCGGACTCCAGGTCGCCGACGTCGTCGTCGCCCCCCTTGTTCCTGCCAGGGTTGCGGCGCTGACGGCGCCGGCGGCGGAGCCATAGCGCCGCGACGACGAGCCCCATGTAGAGGCGCTCGGCGAAGAGCATGAGGGACATGGCGGCGCAGAGGTACACGGCCAGCTGCAGCAGCGGCACCACCACCGCGTGCCGCACCGCCGCCCACGCCGCGCGCGCCATCGTCAACATGCTCACCCCCTTCATCCTTCTTCTTCCTCCTCCTCCAATAGAGAGAGAGAGAGAGAGGAAGAAAGAGATTGAGCTTCTTCTTCTTCTTCTCCTGATTAATTCGAAAGGTTGGATTGTAGAGTTTTGCTAAACAGATCTTGGTAGGTGCGTATATAGATAGATTGGTGGAGGCTAATCTCTTATATAAATTGCATGAAATTGGGGGCCAGGCTAGATTAGGACCCAAAGGGGGAGGTTATAAACTTGGGGCATGGCATTGACCTGGGGACAGCCAGAAAGCACTATCTGGCACAGTTGAGGGCAAGATTAGTACCAGCATTAGTGCTTGCTATCTGTACTAATACAGGGGGTGGGTGGGTGCAGCGGTGCAGCCAGCCACAAAGAGTGAAGACATGCATCACTACTGGAAACGCCACGTGTACAAATTGCCACATATACGTGCAAGCTAAGCTAGCCGAGCGAACCACTGTCTTTGTAAGTATATTGATTGATCGGTGAAGAAACAAACAAACAAGCTCCTTCATGGTGAATCAAGTGTGTTTCGCATTCACATACTACCAACACAAAACAGAAGAAAAGCAAATTCAACTGAGTTTGTACTATGTTGCATGGCATACATCCATCTCTTTCTGTTGTGCATGATTGAACCTATATTTATTTATTTATGCACATTTATGCATATGAACACGCTAAGCTTAGCTAGCCAGGAGATATACCATATATACGCACTGGGAATTAAGCAGAGAAATTAATAAATAAAACCGTGTGCGTGCGTGCGTGCGTGTGGGATCCATCTATATGGATTGGAGTTGCCACCCGTGTCGTGCTGCATCCATTCCATGGCAATGGCAGCAGGCATGCACACCATCCATCCATCTATAGTTGTGTGCTAAGCTAGCTGTGGATTCCTCACTGCCTGCCTTATTTGGAGGGAGGGAGGGAGGGAGCTAGGTTTTTAATATGCTACTCCCTCAGTTCACATACTATAAGATGTTTTAACTTTTTCCAGAATCGGACACGACACGTTTTAGTGTGTTTATTATTCACTCATTTCAGTCTGTATGTAATACACAGTAGAATAAAACATCTTATATTTGTGAACCATGTTATCTGGCGTCCATCAGATTTTTGGCATCTGCCAGTGAACGCCGTCCCCACCATTGCACGGATCTCAGCGCAGGGCCAATGCCAAGTTCAGATTTTGAAACTAGTTTGCTATAAGATAAAACCAAGCGAACATTTTATTTCTCAAACGCCCCTGTGCACTACACTTGCTAGCGGCGTGAGCTTGCACATGGAAGACTTGGGTTTGAATCCCAAGCCCTCCTTTTTTGACTTTTTTTACCATGATGGAATTTTATGTTTTTTTGGCTTAGGTACATGGCAAATTTTCTAGAAAAAAAAGCAACATTGCAGTTTATAAATTTTAGAAATACGTCACATTGCAATTAAACATTTTTTTCACAAGTCAAGTTTGTTTTTGTACATGGCATTTTTTATTTTAAGATATGACATGTTTATTATTAAGAGACGACATTTTTTATTATTAAGAGATGGCATTTTTATTATTAAAAGATGGCATTTTTATTATTAAAAGACGGCATTTTTATTATTAATAGACGTCATTTTTATAATTAGGAGACGGTATTTTTTATTATGAAGAGATGGAATTTTTTATTATTAAGATATGTCATTTTTATTATTAAGATATGACATTTTTTAATATTAAGAGATGTCATTCTTGTTATTAAGAGGTGACATTTATACTAATAAGTGATGGCATTTTCTAAATATTATTATCCAAATAAAAAAAATTTATCTACAGGATGGTAGTTTTAAAGTTTAGCAACAAGGCAATGATATGTTTCCTAGATCACACGACCTCTTTACGTTTTATCATACTTATTGTAAATTTATAAATTAGAGTAATGTCAGTTTTATAAAGTAGCATGACATTTTCCGTAATTTGTATCAGGGGCAAAATTGTTCTCTACAAGATGGCATTTTTTATATTAATTTCTTTTACATACATCATACACATCTTTCTTTTTGACATTTTTTTATTTTTTTGTAGAAAATAAAACGGTCATTGGGCATGGAGGCCTAGAGGCCCATGGGGGAAGCTAAAGAGGGCCTTTGTGGGCTGGTTCGCTCGATACTTGTTGCATGATTGAGTAGTGATACCCCTCAAAAAAAAAGAGTAGTGATGGATGCAGACAATCACAAGCCTACTTTGTTTATAGAAAAGAGAGTATAATTTTTGATCCCTAACTGTTGTAGGAATCTATCGTGGCCTCCTCTTATGTGTCATTTGCCGTCTATTCCCTCTGTCCGGATTTATTAGGCCTCCTCATATTTTGAGACAAAGTTTGACCTAACCATACATTTGCATAATAAAATATAAGTTATACATCAAATAAATGGTATTATTGAAAAAATCATTCGAATATGAAATATAACAATATAATTTTATGACATAAAACTTATATTTTGTAAATTAAATCGATGGTCAAAGTTTAGACAAAAATACAAATGGGTCTAATAAACCCGGACGGAGGTAATAATGCACTATTTTAGTATAATGTTGTTTGACTCTTTATTTTTTTAAGGGTAAAACTGTCGATCTATTGATAATCAATCATGATAGTACAATGAACACCAGAGAGGTAACAAAATTTCAGGGCCAGTGGATGAAGCTTGGTTCTAAATCCAAATAAACACATGCTTTTTATTTCTTTTTATTTGTTTACTGAGTGTCTTGTAAAAAAAGACTTGGCAAATACCTATTTTCCGAGTGTTTTCAAAGTCCCTACTTTGTTGAGTGTAGTACTCAGCAAAGTGACGTGAAGTTTCTATTTGCCGTGAGATACTCAGCAAAGACCTTGTTTGCCAAGAACCCCGTGAAAAATCACTCGGCAAACAGCCCAACACTCTACATATAACATTTTTGCCATAGTGTATACATAATTCACATGAGTGACAATCTATGGAAAGAGATGATATATTTTGTAAAATTAAATTTAGTTATGCTCATTGAATCTTGGCCAGAAGTAATTGACTCGACCGGCCAACTAATCCCCTCTTGATTGTAAATATGTGTGTTGCAATAAACGCTGATGATGAAAGCTTCCCCAATTCGAATTCACATTGCCCTGCTCCAGAAAAAATGTTCACAGTGCACCCCAAACCAGTATGCCCGCTTAGGATTCTTCTGGAAGATTATTGCTTCGAGTTGCTTCTCGTCCCGGTAGCGCATACACACATGATTTCATTTTATTCCTTCGAATTATTCCGCTTCCAGTTTCGTTCAAATGAAACCATCCAAAGAACCTCAGGCCCGGCACAGATTATTTCAGCATCCTTAAACGTCTAGTCTAGAGGAAAAAATACTGCATTCTCTGGCATGTCTCTTTCCTTTGGAAGAGAGAGATCAGCAACTGCAGCTCAATGGTTGAAGCTTCGAGTACTAACTTTTTCTCGTCAATTTTAGAAAGATTACTTCACCTTTCTCCAGTAACACCCTGTTTTTTTTGCAACTGAGAGTTGGAGCACAGCCAGTCTTCTCCATTGTTGACAAGATATTGTCTGCCCCTTCCAGCAACCCTCCCTTTATGAGATCCAGTAACACCCTGACCACATGTTTTTTGGCAACTGAGAGTTGAGAGCACAGCTAGTCTTCTCCATTGTTGACAAGATATTGCCTACCCCTTCCAGGTTGAGATACAGGTTGACCAGAAGGTCACAAGACTAACAAAATAATCAACTTATGCGATTTCCACAACAGAAAGCCAAAGAATAATGCAGTATTTATTTGGTTTCAGAGACAAGCATTGTGTTTCAACCAAAGGAGCTACAGACTATGTGTAATGTGTGCATCCATTGGAGGCCTCCAGATTGCACAACTTTTTATCTAAAAAATTTCTTCAAGGTAATCGCACAACACCCTAGAATGCACCAATGTTTGAGATGAGAATCCCGATGGCAGTACAGCACTGATCCTTCACGCTCTGTCTTGGTAAAGAAAGCGAAAGAAGCGCATGATGCACCGGTGTTTGAGATGAGAAGCAAGACTGTAAATGAAGCCTATGGTCAACGGATGGTTGTATAATCTGTAGAGGTTTTGGCATGAATCAATTACAATGTAAATTTTGTAAATAGGTATCATGATGATGACGATGAAAACTGCTGACACTTGAGTTCAAAAATTACAATGCCCTTGCTCCAGAAGGAAATTTGCATTGCCTCCATTTGGTTTGAAGTTTACTATCAAGGATTACTAGCTTTAAGCTTGTAACAAGTTCTGCACTTTGCTGACCGACATCTGTAAGGCTCAAGAGTGATAAGAGAGTATTTTTTTCGGATCACCCTTTTGAACCACGTTTAAACACCTTCTGAACCATGTTCTTCTTCCAGTTTGTACACACGACAATCATAACTCTAACAAGAGTGGATCAAGCATAATTGTATACAGGAAAAACTCCACTGTCATTTACTGCAACCAGAAACAACAGCATGATGTAGCTGGTTTACAAGAAGTACACAGAGACTGTTAACTTTTTTTTTCAGAGAAAACTCTAGTTTATGCAGCGTTGTAAAGCAAAAAAGAAAAAGGAAACCAAAGATCCAGAAAACATTTATCAGAGCCAGGTTTCGATCCTGGGACCTGTGGGTTATGGGCCCACCACGCTTCCGCTGCGCCACTCTGATTTGTTTGATTTTCAGTTGCACCGCTCTTGTATTTCAACGCTTGCTGATTAACAGCAAAAACTCTACTTTCTGGCATGCCTCCTTCCCTGGGAAGAGGGTCAGCAACTGCAAACTCAATGACTGAAGCTTCAAGTACAAAATTCTTATCATCAATTTCAGAAAGATAACCTCCGGCCCTGATTATCACACCTTTCTCCAGTAACACCGTGGCCACAAGATTTCGCAACTGAGAGTTGAGAGCACAGCCAGTCTTCTCCATTCTTGAGAAGATATTGCCTGCCCTTTCCAGCAACCCTCCTCCAATGAGATGGTCACAAGTATAATAAATACTTAATTCCTGTGATTTCCACAACAGCGAACCTGAACAAGAAGCTCTCATGTTCTCTTGGAAATGCATATTTTGCCAGATAGTTCCTTGCGCTCCTTCCAAATAATACACTATTTATTTGATTTCAGAGACAAGCATTGTGTTTCAACCAACGGAGCTACTTTCGCGCATTGACTGACCATGACCATACAGAATACGTGCGATGTGTGCATCCATTGTTGGCCTCCAGATTGCAGAACTTTTTATCTAAAATTTTGCCTTCACAATAATCACATAACGCCCTAGAAGGCGCCATGATAAATGTTTTTGAGATGAGAATCTCAATGGCAGTACAAAACTGATCCTTCATGCTCTGTTCATCTTCCCTTTGATACCTCTAGCTGGAGCAGAAAAAAAGCATAGACAATGAATTAAGGTAAATATTTCTTACTGGAGAGGTCCAGGCATCTGCAATGTATTTTTACAGTCAGCATTTCCTGGGACTAGCTTAGCGCTTCTCATCTTCAAAACATGCTTAGCCTGAACGTAACCAGGATATCACTGCTGAGAAATTGGGTTTAAATGCAATGGTTGCTGAAATTTACAAATGCAAGCAATTAACCTAGAGGAACCTAGCTTTCCGTAACATTACAAAGAGAGAGATCATAGGTTAGTTGAAGTTTTAAGAGTGAACATAATAGTAACTATCATCAACAGAGAGAAAATGCAGTGCATCAACCATCTGACAGTTGTTAAACAGACTGTTTTATATCCGGTTTGTGTTGCACTCCTTGGTCATGCCTTCTTGTTGCATAAATGCATAAACACCGAGGTTGGCTATTCCCAGAGGCAAGTAGCCAAGTACTTTGCCACAAACTTGGATGCTCATAAATATGTAATGTGTGACACATATCCAAACTTTCCAGATCAGAGTTACGCTTTCTTCATCACAAAAAGGGGGGAACTCATATGACCCTCAGGCCTCAGGCTTGTTATTTTAATTTACCACCTTGTTTTTCAGTAGGAAGTTTCAAGTAGACTGTATCAATTGTCAGCCTAACTCTGAGGAGGCTGGTACTTTACTGGAAGCAACTCTACATGCTCTCTTAGTTTCCCTTCCCCTGAGAAGAGAGATACTATTAACGAAATCGTTGAAGCTTCAACTGACAGCTGTTTAGCATCAAGTTTAGCGAGATAAGTTGCAGCCTTTACAACTGCACCTTTTTCCAGCAACGCCCTGACCACCTGATTTAGCAGACTGGAGTTGGGAGCACAGCCAGCTTTCTCCATTACCAAAAAGGTATCATCAGCGTCTGCCAACAACCCTTCTTTTATGAAATTTGTCATCATTAAACTGTAAGTCACAACACAAGGCACCAATCCGATGGCTGATATAGTAGCAAACAAATCCTTGGCTTCTTCAATTCTCCTAGTTTTAAACATTGCAGAAATCATAGTATTGAGTATCATGACATTAATCTTCACGTTCTTAGCACGTAATTCCTTGAACAGCTCTATTGCTTCATCAGTGCAATTGTTTTTACAAAGTCCACTAAGAACTATGTTGTATGTGTCAACGCCCACTGGTATGCCACTTTTAATCATCGTATCGAATTTTTGCTTTGCAGAAACTGGTCTCCCAGAGCAAAACAGCCCATCAAGTATAATGTTGTACATAATAGTAGTGGGCTTAACCCCGCTGAGTGACATTTCCCTGAAAAGACTCAATCCATCGGCGATCCTTCCAATTTTACAGTAGCCATTAAGAAGTGTACCATACGTAACAGCAGTAGGTTGGAGGCCAGCAGATTTCATAGCATCGAGTACTCTCAGTGCTTTCTCCACCTTGCCAACAAGGCAATATCCATCCATAAGTGAAGTGTACATAATAACATCAGGCCGCTGACCAATACCGACAATGAAGTCAAACATATCTTGTGCCTCCATTACCTTTCCTTCTTTGCACAGGTTGTTTATTACAGGATAGAAGAACACACTGTTAGAACACAGACCTCTATTAATTGCTTCAGAGATCAATTCCTTGGCTTTCACAAAATCACCATGAGAGCAAGAACCCAGAACCAGGCATTGGTAAACAGCTTTGTTAGGTGAAACTCCTTGATTGACCATCTGATTAAATATATCCATAGCAGCAGCCATCTTACCCATTTTGCAAAGTGAATCCATTACTACTACATAGTCAACTACATTTGGGTTTACTCTTTGTTGCCTCATTACTTCGAACATGTGCATAGCCTTATCCATCAGTCCACGTTTAGCATATGCATTGATCAGTATGTTGAAAACATGGTGGTCAGGTACGATACTATTCCGTACCATCGAATTGAAGAGATCAGTCATATCATCGAAGCATCCTTCTTTCGCATACCCATTAAGCATAGTAGAGTGGGAGAAAATATCAGGTTTGTGGCCCTTTGCGGCCATGGAGTCAAAAATATCTCTAGCTTCCTTTGTCTTTCTATGCTTGCAAAGGGAATCAATAAATGAGTTCAACGTGACAGAATTTGGTCGAACACCAGCACTTGCCATTTGTTTGAATATCCTAACTGCTGCTTTCCACTGACCCGAAGTGGAATATCCATGGATCAGACTAGTATACGTAATGATATTGGGTACAATGCCTTGATCAACCATTTGCCGAAGGACCACTTCTGCCTTGTCCATTGCTCCGGACTTGCTTAGTGCGTTGATAAATGAGCTGTAGGTCACCACATCAGGTTGAACTCCCAGGTTGATCATCTCACGGTAGAGATTGCACGCTTTCTCCACTTCACCTTGTTTCAAACAGCCGTTGATTACTATGTTGTACGAGACGACATCAGGCGCACAGTCTAGTTCGGGCGTACGGTGGAGCAGCACGTCCAAAGCCTCATTTGTACGCTTGGACTGGCAGAGCCCCTTGAGGAGGTTGTTGAAGGAGGTGACATTCAAGCTCAGCCCCAACCAGAGGAGGCGGCAGAAGAAGGCAAGCACCATGTCCGGGCGGCCTGCGCGGCAGCAGCAGTCCATGAGGATGGAATAGGTACAGCACGTGGGCGACACCACCCGTGCACCAGCGCCTCGGGACATGCGGTTGAAGAGGGCGACAGCAAGGGCCATTGCTGCAGGCAGCTGAGGGCCGTGCACGGGCGAGTGTGGCAAGAAAGTTATTCAGCCCGCCTACTGGGAAGGCGGCAGCTTGGCCTAGCAATTCGTCGAACAGGTGGTGCGCGTCCTCCTGGCTTAGTGTTCCGGCGCGCACACGCTCCGTGGCAGCAG
This sequence comes from Triticum urartu, assembly GCF_056163025.1. Lineage (NCBI taxonomy): Eukaryota > Viridiplantae > Streptophyta > Magnoliopsida > Poales > Poaceae > Triticum > Triticum urartu. The sequence goes on from NC_141874.1 coordinate 731,483,963, forward strand.
CCAAGGCGGCGATAGGGGCTCGTGGTTTTCCTGAATAAGCCTTGAAGGAGTAGGACAGGCGGGCGGTTGGCATTGCTGGCCGTCTCCAGCGGAGCTCGGCGCGCCAGTGCCGCGGATCTCGCCCTATGGGGAGGCTGAGAGACCGTGCGTGCGTCCCCTGACGAGGCGCTCCGCGCTCGGGTGGTGTCACTCGGCGCGCGCGCAGCAACCAGCCTCTCGGGGGAACCGGTCGCCGCCGCCGGCGCGGGTTTCAATCACTGCCGAACGCGCTCAGCAGCGGTGACGAAGAGGAGGCCCCGGCGCCCGAGCGGAAAGCACGGGAGGAGCAGCGCACCTCCACTGCTCCTCCGTCGACGAGGACGGGAACGCAGGAGGCCGGACTGGTGGGTCTGGCCGCCGGCGAGCGGCTGACGAGTGTGGACTGGAGAGGAGGAGGGAGGACTGGGGAGTGGGGAGATGAATCTCTATGCCGTTGGATCATTCCTCAGTCTAGACGGCACTTCATGATTCAGTATTCTTTTCTCTTCACGGATGGCAAGCTTCGTTCAATTTTTTCCCTTCGAAAAGGATCCAGACACGTCAAGATAGCAAAAATTATACATACACAGTCAAAAAATAAAAATTATACCGAGGTCCCGGGACCATCGAATGAGTCATTGACGTGTCAGAGTCGGCCTGACCTTGTCGATGGCAGCCGAAAAGTCTTAGTACACAATCCCCTAAAAACTAACACCCGAAAACCACGGTCTTCATCGTTGAACCCTTGAATCGGTCTGAAGTGTCTGACTGTCACGAATGTGGGGCGAGAAACGCTAACCTCGCAGTACCAAAGAGCTGCCAGAATCTACATCGGACTCGTCGTATCTGTTCTCATGGATGAACTTGAGGAGGATCGAAATGTTGGAAATATGCCCTAGAGGCAATAATAAATTGGTTATTATTATATATTTCCTTGTTCAGGATAATCGTTTATTATCCATGCTATAACTGTATTGATAGGAAACTCAGATACATGTGTGGATACATAGACAACACCATGTCCCTAGTAAGCCTTTAGTTGACTAGCTCGTTGATCAATAGATGGTTACGGTTTCCTGACCATGGACATTGGATGTCGTTGATAACGGGATCACATCATTAGGAGAATGATGTGATGGACAAGACCCAATCCTAAGCATAGCACTAGATCGTGTAGTTCGTATGCTAAAGCTTTTCTAATGTCAAGTATCATTTCCTTAGACCATGAGATTGTGCAACTCCCGGATACCGTAGGAGTGCTTTGGGTGTGCCAAACGTCACAACGTAACTGGTTGGCTATAAAGGTACATTACAGGTATCTCTGAAAGTGTCTGTTGGGTTGGCACGAATCGAGACTGGGATTTGTCACTCCGTGTAAGCGGAGAGGTATCTCTGGGCCCACTCGGTAGGACATCATCATATGCGCAATGTGACCAAGGAGTTGATCACGAGATGATGTGTTACGGAACGAGTAAAGAGACTTGCCGGTAACGAGATTGAACAAGGTATAGGGATACCGACGATCGAATCTCGGGCAAGTACAATACCGCTAGACAAAGGGAATTGTATACGGGATTGATTAAGTCCTTGACATCGTGGTTCATCCGATGAGATCATCATGGAACATGTGGGAGCAGACATGGGTATCCAGATCCCGCTGTTGGTTATTGGCCGGAGAGTCATCTCGGTCATGTCTGCATGTCTCCCGAACCCGTAGGGTCTACACACTTAAGGTTCGGTGACGCTAGGGTTATAGAGATATTAGTATGCGGTAACCCGAAAGTTGTTCAGAGTCCCGGATGAGTTCCTGGACGTCACGAGGAGTTGCGGAATGGTCCGGAGGTAAAGAATCATATATAGGAAGTGCTATTTCGGCCATCGGGACAAGTTTCGGGGTCACCGGTATTGTACCGGGACCACTGGAAGGGTCCCGGGGGTCCACCGGGTGGGGCCACCTGCCCCGGGGGGCCACATGGGCTGTAGGGGATGTGCCTTGGCCTATATGGGCCAAGGGCACCAGCCCCAAGAGGCCCATGCGCCAAGAGAGAGAAAAAGGGGAGAGTCCTAAAGGGGGAAGGCACCTCCGAGGTGCCTTGGGGAGGATGGACTCCTCCCCCCCTTGGCCGCACCCTTCCTTGGAGGAAGGGGCAAGGGCTGCGCCTCCCCCCTCTCCCTTGGCCCTATATATAGTGGGGAAAAGGAGGAGCAACCATACCTAAGGCCTGACGCCTCCCTCTCCCTCCCGTGACACATCTCTCTCCTCCCGCAGCGCTTAGCGAAGCCCTGTTGGAATCCCGCTACTTCCACCACGCCGTCGTGCTGCTGGATCTCCATCAACCTCTCCCTCCTCCTTGCTGGATCAAGGCGTGGGAGACGTCTCCGTTCCGTACGTGTGTTGAACGCGGAGGTGCCGTCCGTTCGGCGCTAGGATCATCGGTGATTTGAATCACGACGAGTACGACTCCATCAACCCCGTTCACTTGAACGCTTCCGCTTAGCGATCTACAAGGGTATGTAGATGCACTCTCCTTCCCCTCGTTGCTGGTTTCTCCATAGATAGATCTTGGTGACACGTAGGAAAATTTTGAATTTATGCTACGTTCCCCAACAATGGCATCATGAGCTAGGTCTATGCGTAGATTCTATGCACGAGTAGAACACAAAGTAGTTGTGGGCGTTGATTTTGTTCAATATGCTTGCCGTTACTAGTCTTACCTTGATTCGGCGGCATCGTGGGATGAAGCGGCCCGGACCGACCTTACACGTATTCTTACGTGAGACTGGTTCCACCGACTGACATGCACTAGTTGCATAAGGTGGCTAGCGGGTGTCTGTCTCTCCTACTTTAGTCGGATCGGATTCGATGAAAAGGGTCCTTATGAAGGGTAAATAGCAATTGGCATATCACGTTGTGGTTTTGCGTAGGTAAGAAACGTTCTTGCTAGAAACCCATAGCAGCCACATAAAACATGCAAACAACAATTAGAGGACGTCTAACTTGTTTTTGCAGGGTATGCTATGTGATGTGATATGGCCAAAAGGATGTGATGAATGATATATGTGATGTATGAGATTGATCATGTTCTTGTAATAGATGATCATGGAGCCCCAAGATGGAGATCAAAGGAGCTACATGATATTGGCCATATCATGTCACTATTATTTGATTGCATGTGATGTTTATCATGTTTATACATCTTATTTGCTTAGAACGACGGTAGTAAATAAGATGATCCCTCATTAAAATTTCAAGAAGTGTTCTCCCCTAACTGTGCACCGTTGCTACAGTTCGTCGTTTCGAAGCACCACGTGATGATCGGGTGTGATAGATCCTTACGTTCACATACAACGGGTGTAAGACAGTTTTACACATGCAAAACACTTAGGGTTAACTTGACGAGCCTAGCATGTGCATAGACATGGCCTCGGAACACAGAAGACCGAAAGGTCGAGCATGAGTCGTATAGAAGATACGATCAACATGAAGATGTTCACCGACGTTGGCTAGTCCGTCTCACGTGATGATCGGACACGGCCTAGTTGACTCGGATCATGTAATCACTTAGATGACTAGAGGGATGTCTATCTGAGTGGGAGTTCATAAGATGAACTTAATTATCCTGAACATAGTCAAAAGATCTTCGCAAATTATGTCGTAGCTCACGCTATGGTTCTACTGTTTAGATATGTTCCTAGAGAAAAATTAGTTGAAAGTTGATAGTAGCAATTATGCGGACTAGGTCCGTAAACTGAGGATTGTCCTCATTGCTTCATAGAAGGCTTATGTCCTTAATGCACCGCTCGGTGTGTTGAACCTCGAACGTCGTCTGTGGATGTTGCGAACATCTGACATACACGTTTTGATAACTACGTGATAGTTCAGTTAAATGGTTTAGAATTGAGGCACCAAAGATGTTTTGAAACGTCGCGAAACATATGAGATGTTTCGAGGGTTGAAATTGGGATTTCAGGCTCGTGCCCACGTCAAGAGGTATAAGACCTCCGACGATTTTCTTAGCCTGCAAACTAAGGAGAAAAGCTCAATTGTTGTGCTTGTGCTTAGATTGCCTGAGTACAACAATCGCTTGAATCAAGTGGGAGTTGATCTTCCAGATAAGATAGTGATGTTTCTCCGAAGTCATTACCACCAAGCTGCTAGAGCTTCGTGATGAACTATAATATATTGGGGACATGTATGATGATCCTTGAGATGTTCGTGATGTTTGACACCACAAAAGTAGAAATCAAGAAGGAGCATCAATTGTTGATGGTTGGTGAAACCACTAGTTTCAAGAAGGGCAAGGGCACGAAGGGATACTTCATAAAACGGCAATTCAGCTGCTGCTCTAGTGAAGAAACCCAAGGTTGAACCCAAACCCGAGACTAAGTGCTTCTATAATAAAGGGAACAGCCACTGGAGCAGAATTACCCTAGATACTTGGTAGATTAGAAGGCTGGCAAAGTCGATAGAAGTATATTGGATATACATTATGTTAATGTGTACTTTACTAGTACTCCTAGTAGCACCAGGGTATTAGATACCGGTTCGGTTGCTAAGTGTTAGTAACTCGAAATAAAAGCTACGGAACAAACGGAGACTAGCTAAAGGTGAGATGACGATATGTGTTGGAAGTGTTTCCGAGCTTGATGTGATCAAGTATCGCACGCTCCCTCTACCATCGAGATTGGTGTTTGCGTTGAGCATAGACATGATTGGATTATGTCTATCGCAATACGGTTATTTATTTAAGGAGAATAATGGTTACTCTATTTATTTGAATAATACCTTCAATGGTCTTACGCCTAAAATGAATGGTTCATTGAATCTCGATCGTAGTGATACACATGTTCATGCCAAAAGATATAAGATAGTAATGATAGTACCACCCACTTGTGGCACTGCCACGTAAGTCATATCGGTATAAAACGCATGAAGAAGCTCCATGTTGATGGATCTTTGGGCTCACTCGTTTTTGAAAAGTTTGGGACATGCGAACCATGTCTATTGGTATATATGCATGAAGAAACTCCATGCAAATGGACCGTTTTGTACTCACTTGATTTTGAATCACTTGAGACATGCAAATCATACCACATGGGCAAGATGACTGAAAGCCTCGGTTTCAGTAAAATGGAACTAGAAAGCAACTTGTTGGAAGTAATACATTTTGATGTGTGCAGTCCAATGAGTGCTGAGGCATGTAGTGGATATCGTTATGTTCTTACTTCACAGATGATTTGAGTAGATGTTGGGTATATTTACTGGATGAATCACGAGTCTGAATTATTGAAAGGTTCAAGTAATTTCAGGGTGAAGTTGAAAGATCGTCGTGGCAAGAGGATAAAAGATCTATGATATGATCATAGAGATGAATATCTGAGTTACAAGTTTGGCACAGAATTAAGACATTGTGGAAATTGTTTCACAACTAATACAGCCTGGAACACCATAGTGTGATGGTGTGTCCGAACATCATAACTGCACCCTATTGGATATGATGCATACCATGATGTCTCTTATCGAATTACCACAATAGTTTATGGGTTAGGCATTAGAGACAACCACATTCACTTTAAAAAGGGGCACCACGTAATTCCGATGAGGTGACACCGTATGAACTATGGTTTAGAGAAACCTAAGCTGTCATTTCTTAAAAGTTTGGGGCTGCGACGCTTATGTGAAAAAGTTTCAGGCTGATAAGCTCGAACCCAAAGCGGATAAATGCATCTTCATAGGACACCCGAAACAGTTGGGTATACCTCCTGTCTCAGATTCGAAAGCAATAAGGGATTGTTTCTAGAATCAGGTCCTTTCTCGAGGAAAAGTTTCTCTCGAAAGAATTGAGTGGGAGGATGGTGGAGACTTGATGAGGTTATTGAACCGTTACTTCAACTAGTGTATAGCAGGGCACAAAGAGTTGTTCCTGTGGCACCTACACCAATTGAAGTGGAAGCTTATGATATTGATCATGAGACTTCAGATCAAGTCACTACCAAACATCGTAGGATGACAAGGATGCGTACTACTTCAGAGTGGTACGTAACCCTGTCGTGGAAGTCATGTTGCTAGACAACAATGAACCTACGAGCTATGGAGAAGCGATAGTGGGCCCGGATTCCGATAAATGGCTCGAGACCATGTAATCCGAGAGAGGATCCATATATGAAAACAAAGTGTAGACTTTGGAAGAACTACTTGATGGTCGTAAGGCTGTTAGGTACATATGGATTTTAAAAGGAAGACGGACAATGATGGTAAATGTCACCATTAAGAAAGCTCGACTTGTCGTTAAGATGTTTTCCGACAAGTTCAAGGAGTTGACTACGGTGAGACTTTCTCACTCGTAGCGATGCTAAGAGTCTGTTGGAATTATATTAGCGATTACTGCATTATTTATGAAATCTTGCAGATAGGATGTCAAAACATTGTTTCCTCGACGATTTTCTTGAGGAAAGGTTGTATGTGATACAACCGGAAGGTTTTGTCAATCCTGAAAGATGCTAATAAGTATGCAAAGCTCCAGCAATCCTTCCAAGGACTGGAGTAAGCATCTCGGAGTTGGAATGTATGCTTTGATGAGATGATCAAAGATTTTGGGTGTATACAAAGTTTATGAGAAACTGGTATTTCCAAAGAAGTGAGTGGGAGCACTATAGAATTTCTGATGAATATATGTTGTTGATCGGAAATGACGTAGAATTTCTGGAAAGCATATAGGGTTATTTGGAAAGTGTTTTTCAATGGAAAGCCTGGATTAAGCTACTTGAGCATTGAGCATCAAGATCTATAAGGATAGATCAAAACGCTTAATAGTACTTTCAAATGAGCACATGCCTTGACGTGATCTTGAAGGTGTTCAAGATGGATCAGTCAAAGAAGGAGTTCTTGCCTGAGTTGTAAGGTATGAAGTTAAGACTTAAAGCTCGACCGCGGCAGAACAGAGAGAAAGGACAAAGGTCGTCCCCTATGCTTAAGACATAGGCTCTACAGTATGCTATGCTGTGTACCGCACCTGAAGTGTGCCTTGCCATGAGTCAGTCAAGGGGTACAAGAGTGATCCATGAACGGATCACAGGACAGCGGTCAAAGTTATCCTTAGTAACTAGTGGACTAAGGAAGTTTCTCGGTTATGGAGGTGGTAAAAAGAGTTCGTCGTAAAGGGTTACGTCGATGCAAGCTTAACACCTATCCGGATAGCTCTGAGTAGAGATACCGGATGCATATAATGGAGCAACAATTTAGAATAGCTCCAAGTAGAACAGTTATTTGGAATAAGCTCCAAATAGAGCGTGGTAGCTACATCTAGGAGATGACATAGAGATTTGTAAAGCACACACGGATCTGAAAGGTTCGGACCCGTTGACTAAAACCTCTCTCACAAGCAACATGATCAAACCTAAAACTCATTGAGTGTTAATCACATAGTGATGTGAACTAGACTACTGACTCTAGTAAACTCTTGGGTGTTAGTCACATGGCGATGTGACTTGTGAGTGTTAATCACATGGCGATGTGAACTAGATTATTGACTCTAGTGCAAGTGGGAGACTGTTGGAAATATGCCCTAGAGGCAATAATAAATTGGTTATTATTATATATTTCCTTGTTCATGATAATCGTTTATTATCCATGCTATAATTGTATTGATAGGAAACTCAGATACATGTGTGGATACATAGACAACACCATGTCCCTAGTAAGCCTCTAGTTGACTAGCTCGTTGATCAATAGATGGTTACGGTTTCCTGACCATGGACATTGGATGTCGTTGATAACGGGATCACATCATTAGGAGAATGATGTGATGGACAAGACCCAATCCTAAGCATAGCACTAGATCGTGTAGTTCGTATGCTAAAGCTTTTCTAATGTCAAGTATCATTTCCTTAGACCATGAGATTGTGCAACTCCCGGATACCGTAGGAGTGCTTTGGGTGTGCCAAACGTCACAACGTAACTGGGTGGCTATAAAGGTACATTACAGGTATCTCTGAAAGTGTCTGTTGGGTTGGCACGAATCGAGACTGGGATTTGTCACTCCGTGTAAGCGGAGAGGTATCTCTGGGCCCACTCGGTAGGACATCATCATATGCGCAATGTGACCAAGGAGTTGATCACGAGATGATGTGTTACGGAACGAGTAAAGAGACTTGCCGGTAACGAGATTGAACAAGGTATAGGGATACCGACGATCGAATCTCGGGCAAGTACAATACCGCTAGACAAAGGGAATTGTATACGGGATTGATTAAGTCCTTGACATCGTGGTTCATCCGATGAGATCATCGTGGAACATGTGGGAGCCAACATGGGTATCCAGATCCCGCTGTTGGTTATTGGCCGGAGAGTCATCTCGGTCATGTCTGCATGTCTCCCGAACCCGTAGGGTCTACACACTTAAGGTTCGGTGACGCTAGGGTTATAGAGATATTAGTATGCGGTAACCCGAAAGTTGTTCGGAGTCCCGGATGAGATCCCGGACGTCACGAGGAGTTGCGGAATGGTCCGGAGGTAAAGAATCATATATAGGAAGTGCTATTTCGGCCATCGGGACAAGTTTCGGGGTCACCGGTATTGTACCGGGACCACCGGAAGGGTCCAGGGGGTCCACCGGGTGGGGCCACCTGCCCCGGGGGGCCACATGGGCTGTAGGGGGTGTGCCTTGGCCTATATGGGCCAAGGGCACCAGCCCCAAGAGGCCCATGCGCCAAGAGAGAGAAAAAAGGGGAGAGTCCTAAAGGGGGAAGGCACCTCCGAGGTGCCTTGGGGAGGATGGACTCCTTCCCCCCCTTGGCCGCACCCTTCCTTGGAGGAAGGGGCAAGGGCTGCGCCTCCCCCCTCTTCCTTGGCCCTATATATAGTGGGGAAAAGGAGGAGCAACCATACCTAAGGCCTGGCGCCTCCCTCTCCCTCCCGTGACACATCTCCCTCCTCCCGCAGCGCTTAGCGAAGCCCTGTTGGAATCCCGCTACTTCCACCACGCCGTCGTGCTGCTGGATCTTCATCAACCTCTCCCTCCTCCTTGCTGGATCAAGGCGTGGGAGACGTCTCCGTTCCGTACGTGTGTTGAACGCGGAGGTGCCGTCCGTTCGGCGCTAGGATCATCGGTGATTTGAATCACGACGAGTACGACTCCATCAACCCCGTTCACTTGAACGCTTCCGCTTAGCGATCTACAAGGGTATGTAGATGCACTCTCCTTCCCCTCGTTGCTGGTTTCTCCATAGATAGATCTTGGTGACACGTAGGAAAATTTTGAATTTATGCTACGTTCCCCAACACGAAACTCGAAAAACCAACTCGAAGGTGAGACACCGTCATCCGCCAGTACATCATCCCTATGAGAAAATAGCCTAACCTAAATTACTACCTGGAGCTAAGGTATTGGGATTTCCCTCCCTGCCATCGGCTGCCAGAGTGGCAGACAGAGGGTAGGAGAATTCACGGGCGGATCAGTGGAGCCAGAAGGGATTGAATAAGTAGCTGCGGTCGCTTGCCTGGAGCGAAAATAGCCAGCTTTGTTCATTTGTAAATATAGTCACATCGTCCACGACGCTTGCGAGAATAAATCTAAAGGATAATCGTCCCAAATACAAGAAATAATATAGGTTAGTAAATAAACTTAGCTAACTGTGGATGAATTGATTTGCTTCTTGGACGCAGTGGCTAATAACTATGTTCCCAATGGACAATGACCAATGTTGGCAAAATTACTAGTTGATTCACTCCACCACACTTCTTCACCAGTGCATGCCCTGATTACACATAAAGAATCAGCTTCAGCTTGCATGTTCTTGCACCCCATGGAACTAACCAGTAGAAGTCCCATTGCATTGCAGTCGCATTTGTTGTTAAGGCACACGATGCACGACCATGTGAGAGCAGGTGGCCGCAATAAAATTCCCATTTGAGTCCCATAGAATGCCTCTCGTCGCTCTGACCCCTTTCTCTTCATAGAATGTTGCATCGACCAACTTCAGGAATCTCGCATCATGTTTACTCCATTCCTGGTTAGTTGGTCTAGGAGTTCTATGATACACCAGTACACAGTTTGATGCAAAAGTGAATATGGAAAACGACATGTTTGCCGTCACTGAGACACGTTCACTAAGAACATGAGATGTTTGATAACATCGAATTTTTGGAGTCGCTTCCAAACCTCTTGTGCTGGCTGACATAAGAACATGAGATGTTTGATATCTTGTGAAGCATTGATTACAAATAGTACAACTATCATTTAGCCATATGAGGATTTGCCAAGATCACCTTGACCAGAAGTCCGGAATAGCTCTATGTAACACCTTCCAACAGAAGATTTTCACTTTTGCCTGTGGTACATTCTCTGTTTTGAACAAGGTTCGACACCGACGAACCAACTCCACTTGAAAGCATTATCAGATTTTCGAACTGGTGGTGACACTCCACCTAGCAGGCCGACCTGACACTAAATGTGCCAATTCTCGTAAAGTACCATGCTATGAAATCTTCAAAGCAGTTCGTGATCTGCATGATGCGACATGCATCCAACGTTTTAAATATACTACGAACAAGGCCTTCATCCCATGTCCCGGTCTCAGGCATGATAAGATTAGAAACTTTCTGAATGACACTTGTGCCTCGTCTCATCATTTCCTTCCTGATCGGGCTAGAAGGAATCCAAGGATCCAACCAATGTTTATACTACTATACTACCATCTTCAATCCTCCAAATATAGCCCCGCTTGAATGTTTGAATGCATGCATACATGCGTTACCAGGTGAAAGAAGAACCCTTTTCAGGACACGCCTTAAGAATATGACATTTGGGGTCATACTTTGTTTTGAGCACTCTTGGAACGAGTCTGGTTCCATGATTTATCATACATTTAAACGCATAATGTATTTAAAAATGGCTGTCATGTATCTTCAAACTTATTTATTGTGTATTTCAAATATATTCATCATGATTTTCAAAAAGGTTCATTGTGTATTTAGAAACTATATTTCACCTGGTATTTAAAAAATGTTCATCCTATATAAAAAAATTATCATGTTTTTTAAAAGGTCTATCATGCATTTAAAAATTGTTCATCGCGTATATAAAAAATGTTCAACATGCATTTAGCAAATATATATCATGTATTAAATAATGTTCTTTGTCTATTTTCTAAAATTGCATTGTGATTTAAAAGTTATTCATCACCTATTTTATAAAATGTCTGTCGTGCAAGTACTCATCGTGTATCTTTAAAAATGTTTGTCACGTTTAAAATAATGTTCATCATGTTTTATAAAATGTTCATACTTTTTATCAAATGGTTATCACCTACTTTGGAAAGTGTTCATCATGTTTTTAGAGAACAAGTTAGATGTCTGTGCGTTGCAAGAAAAGCAAAAAAAAAACTAGAAGTGGCGGCATTTTTGTAGAGAGGAAGCACAAGTGGATTTGAATATGGCACTTAGATTTGTCGCCTTTCGATTTTTGCAATTTTAGTATTCATTCTTAATTGTGAAATTTTCTCAAAACCACCGGGGACCTTATAACACTTTACCATCGGTTTTGTGTTGTACAACACATAGCCACATGTTTTGGGCTAACAAGTTGAGACCTAGCTGACACCAAAATTGGCAACTTGGGCCCATATGTCGGGTCCGGCAACACCCCTGCACATGGATCTCAGCACAAGGCCGATCACACTTCAAATTTTGAAACTAGTTCGCTATAAGATAAAAGCAAGAGAATGTTTTATTTTTCTCAAAACACCCATGCACACTACACTCGCTAGCCGCGTGAGCTTGCACATGGAAGACTTGGGTATTTTTCTCAAAACACCCATGCACACTACACTCGCTAGCCGCGTGAGCTTGCACATGGAAGACTTGGGTTCGAATCCCAGACCCTCCTTTTTTGCCCTCCCTTCTTTTACCATGATGAAAATTTATGGTTTTTTGGCTTAGGTACATGTCATTTTTTCTAGAAAAAGAATCTACATGGCAGTTTATAATTTCTTGAAATACGTAACATGGCATTTTAAACATTATTTTCACAGTCAATTTTTTTTGGTACATGGCAATTTTTATTATTAAGAGATGGCATTTTATTATTAAGAGATAACATTTTTTATTATTAAGAGATGTCATTTTTATTTGTTTTTAGTTATTAAGAGATATTATTTATTATTATTAAGAGATGGTATTTTTATTATTAGGAGATTACATTTTTATTATTAAGAGATGGCATTTTTTATTATTAAGTATTGCCATTCTTAATATTAAGAGGTTGCATTTTTATTAAGAGATGGCATTTTTCTAAGTTTTTGTTTTCCAAATAATACATTTTTCTCTACAGAATGGCAGTTTTAAAGTTTAGCATGGCAATTATATTTTTCATAGATCACACGACCTTCTTTATTTTTTATCATACTTATTGTAAATTTATAAATTAGAGTAATGGCAGTTTTATAAAGTAGCATGACATTTCATAATTCAGATCAGGGGCAAAGTTGTTTCGTATAAGATAGCAATTTTCTGATACTGCTTTTTTTTACATACATCGTGCAAATCTTTCTTTTTTACTTTTTTTTAAATTTTTGTGTGAGATACTCAGCAAAGGCCTTGTGTGCAGTTTGCCGAGAACCCCGTGAAAAATCACTCGGCAAAGAGCCCGACACTTTGCATGTAACATTTTTCCATACTGTATAGATAATTCACATGAGTAACAATCTATGGAAAGAAATGATATATATTTTCAAATCAAATTTAGTTATGTTTATTGAATCTTGGCCAGAATTAATTAATCTTTACTTATTAATTGTAAATATGTGTGTTGCGACAAGCGATGATGATGAAAGCTTCCCCAATTCGAATTCACATTGCCCTGCTCCAGAAAAAACGTTCACAGTGCGCCCCGAACCAGTATGTCCGCTTCAGATTCTTCTGGAAGATTATTGGTTGGAGTCGGTTCTTGTCCGGTAGCATACACACAAATTAAACCGTCCAGAGAACCTCAGGCTCGAGACAAATTTTTACAGCTTCCTTATAAACGTCCAAAGGAAAAAAAACCGACTATTTTCTGGCATGTCTCCTTCCTTTTGAAGAGAGAGGTCAGCAACTGCAAAGTCAATGGCTGAAGCTTCAAGTAGTAAATTCTTCTCATCAATTTTAGAAAGATAACCTCCGGCCCTGATTACATCACCTTTCTCCAGTAACACCCTGACCACATGTTTTTTTGCAACTGAGAGTTGAGAGCACAGCTAGTCTTCTCCATTGTTGAGAAGATATTGTCTACCCCTTCCAGGTTGAGATACAGGTTGACCAGAAGGTCACAAGACTAACAAAATAATCAACTCCTGCGCTTTCCACAACAGAAAGCCAAAGAATAATGCAGTATTTATTTGGTTTCAGATACAAGCATTGTGTTTCAACCAAAGGAGCTACTTTTACACCTACTGGTATTGACTGACTGGCTGATCATGACCATACAGAATATGTGTAAATGTGTGCTTCCTTTGGAGGCCTCCGTATTGCACAACTTTTTATCTAAAAAATGTCTTCAAGGTAATCGCTCAACAGTCAACACCGTAGAATGCACCATGACAAATATTTCTGAGATGAGAATCCCAATGGCAGTACAGCGCTGATCCTTCATGCTCTGTTCATGATTAGTCAGTTAGTCAATACAATGAATAAACGTAAATATTTCTTACCGGAGAGACCTAGGCGTCTGTAATGTATTTTTACGGTCAGCAGTTCCTGGGAGTAGCTTAATGCTTCTCATCTTCAAAACATGCTTAGCACAGAACATCAAATTACTAACTAAAGTGCACTAGCACAGGCAACTAGATTTTAGATGAAAACACAGTTCATAACACACTTAACGCTTCACAGAAAAAATTAGCACTACTGTTGAGAGAGGCATAACCGAAAGTAACCAGGATATCACTGGTGACATGCAATGGTTGCTGAAATTTCAAAAATGCAAGCATTTAATGTAGAGCAACCTAACTTTCTGTAACATTATGAAGACAGAGATCATAGCTTAGTTGGAGCTTTAAGAGTGAACATAATAGTAAGTATCATCAACAGAGAGCAAAAGCAGTGCATCAACCATCACACAGTTATTAAACAGACTATTTTATACCTGGTTTGTGTTGCACTGCTGCGTCACGCCTTCTTGCGGCAGGAATGCATAAACGCCAGAGATTGGGTATTCCCAGAGGCAAGTAGCTAAGTACTTTGCCACAAACTTGGATGCTGATAAATATGTAATGTGTGACAGATATCCAAACATTCCAGATCAGAGTTACACTTTCTTCATCACAAAAAGGGGGAAACTCATATGACCCTCAGGAGTCAGGCTTGTTATTTCAATTTACCACCTCGTTTTTCAGTAGCAAGTTTCAAGTATACTCTTTCAATTGTCAGTCGAACTCTCAGGAGGCTGGTACTTTACTGGAAGCAACTCTACGTGCTCCCTTAGTTTCCCTTCCCCTGAGAAGAGAGATACTATTAACGAAATCGTTGAAGCTTCAACTGACAGCTGTTTAGCATCAAGTTTAGCGAGATAAGTTGCAGCCTTCACAACTGCACCTTTTTCCAGCAACGCCCTGACCACTTGATTTAGCAGACTGAAGTTGGGAGCACAGCCAGCCTTCTCCATTGCTAAAAACATATCATCAGCATCTGCCAGCAACCCTTCTTTTATGAAATTCGTCATCATTACACTGTAAGTCACAACAGAAGGCACCAACCCAATGGCTGATATAGTATCAAACAAATCCTTGGCTTCTTCAATTCTCCTAGTTTTAAACATTGCAGAAATCATAGTATTGAGTATCATGACATTAATCTTCACGTTCTTAGCACGTAATTCCTTGAACAGCTCTATTGCTTCATCAGTGCAATTGTTTTTACAAAGTCCACTAAGAACTATGTTGTATGTGTCAACGCCCACTGGTATGCCACTTTCATTCATCGTATGGAATTTTTCCTTTGCACAAACTGTTCTCCCAGAGCAAAACAGCCCATCAAGTATAATGTTGTACATAATAGTAGTGGGCTTAACCCCGCTGAGTGACATTTCCATGAAAAGACTCAATCCAGCGGCGATCCTTCCAATTTTACAGTAGCCATTAAGAAGTATACCATACGTAACAGCAGTAGGTTGGAGGCCAGCAGACTTCATAGCATCAAGTACTCTCAGTGCTTCCTCCACCTTGCCAACAAGGCAATATCCATCCATCAGTGAATTGTACATAATAACATCAGCCCGCTGACCAATACCTAGAATGAAGTCAAACATATCCTGTGCCTCCTTCACCTTTCCTTCTTTGCACAGGTCGTTTATTACAGGATAGAAGAACACACTGTTAGAACACAGACCTCTATTAACTGCTTCAGAAATCAATTCCTTGGCTTTCACAAAATCACCATGAGAGCAAGAACCCAGAACTAGGCATCGGTAAACAACTATGTCAGGTGAAACTCCTTGATTGACCATCTGATTAAATTTGTCCAAAGCAGCATCCATCCTGCCCATTTTGCAAAGTGAATCCATTATAATTTGATAGCTAAATACATCTGGGTTTACTCCTTGTTGCCTCATTACTTCGAACATGTGCATAGCCTCATCCATCAGTCCACGTTTAGCATATGCATTGATCAGTATGTTGAAAATATGGTGGTTAGGTACAACACCATTCTGTAGCATCGAATTGAAGAGACAAGTCATATCATCGAAGCATCCTTCTTTCGCATACCCACTAAGCATAGTAGAGTAGGAGACGATATCAGGTTTTTGGCCCTTTGCAGCCATGGAGTCAAAAATAACTCTAGCTTCCGTTGTCCTTCTATGCTTGCAAAGTGAATCCATAAATGAGTTCAAAGTGACAGCATTTGGTAGAACACCAACACTTACCATTTCCTTGAATACTCTAACTGCCGCCTTCCACTGACCCGAAGCGGAATATCCATGTGCCAGGCTAGTATATGTCCTGATGTTGGGTTCAATGCCTTGATCAACCATTTGCTGAAGGACCACTTCTGCCTTGTCCATGGCTCCGCACTTGCTTAGTGCGTTGATAATTGAGGTGTAGATGACCACATTAGGTTGAACTCCCAGTTGGATCATCCCATGGAAGAGATTGCACGCTTTGTCTACTTCACCTTGTTTAAAACAGCCGTTGATTACGATGCTGTAGGAGAAGACATTAGGCACACAGTCCAGTTCAGGTGTCCGGTGGAGCAGCAAGTCCACCGCCTCATTTGTATGCTTGGCCTGGCAGAGCCCCTTGAGGAGATTGCTGAAGGAGATGACCTCCAAGCGCAGCCCCAACCTGATGAGGCGAGCGAAGAAGGCAAGCACCAAGTCCGGGCGGCCTGCGCGGCAGCAGAAGTCCATGAGGATGGAATAGGTACAGAGCGTGGGCGACACCACCCGTGCACCAGTGCCTCGGGACATGCGGTTGAAGAGGGCGATGGCAAGGCCGGGGCCATCGCGGCAGGCAGCTGAGGGTGGAGCACGGGCGAGTGCGGCAAGAAAGTTGTTGAGCCCGCGTTCCGGGACGGCGGCGGCTTGGCCAAGCAATTCGTCGAACAGGTGGTGCGCGTCCTCCTGGCTCAGCGTTCCCGCGCGCACACGCTCCGTGGCAGCAGCCAAAGCGGCGACGGGAGCTCGTGGCTTCCGTAAAGAAGCCTTGAAGGAGGAGGCGAAGACGGAGGACAGACGGGCGGTTGGCATTGCTGGCCGTCTCCAGCCGAGCTCGGCGCGCAAGTGCTGCGGGTTGCAATCAATGCCGACCGCGCTCGGCAGCGGCGACGAAGAGGAGCGGAAAGCGCGGGAGGAGCAGCTCACCTTCGTCAATGAGGACGGGGGCGCAGGAGGCAGGACCGGTGGGTCTGGCCGCCGGCGAGCGGCCCCGGAGTCGGCTGACGAGTCTGGAGTCTGGACGGGAGAGGAGGGAGGCCTGGGGGAGATGAATCTGTGCCGTTGGATCCTTCCTCTGGCCTAGACAGGCACTTCATGATTCAGTATTCTCTTTTCTTTACGGAGGATGGCAAGCTTTATTCAACGGTGCAAGTTCTGCATTTGGCTCACTCTGCTACTCCGATGGGCGCTTCTAAATTTTTTCAGAGCTAATTCCCGATGATGCAGACTTGCAGAGCAAAAAAATAAATAGATAAACAAAAAACGAAGCAACAAATTATCAGAGCCAGGTTTCGATCCTGGGACCTGTGGGTTATGGGCCCACCACGCTTCCGCTGCGCCACTCTGATTTGCTTGTTTTGTTGGTGCAACATGGTATATTATTTATACTGCCTGATCAACAGCATGACCAATGAACACCAGGCCTTACTTCTTAGTTATGTCCCAGGAAAATTCTGCTCTTTCAGCACTGGCAGCTTGTAAACATGATCTTGTAATTTAGCAAACAGATGAAACCTGGCTTTATTGCAAGCCAAACAAAATTATGCAACAAACCCAAACTTACAAGATCACCATGTCAATATGCCACTTGAAGCTAGCGCTAACACAAACTGGCACGATAGCTGTATAATCCATAGAGACTTAGGTGTGCCTGATTTTTTTTCTTGAGTTGAGGCGTGCATGAATTAGAGTGTAGCAAAGTAGCTCACAGAAATTTTGCTAGTCTATCTTACAATGTAAAGAAAGCCTATCGGAAAAATCTTATATTTTAAAATTTTATAAAAATTCTGGGTTAGTTTGCAAGCTGAAAAAAATAACTACAGACAAAAATTTCTGTGAAACTTTAGCCATTTCTTTCTTCTCCCTCTCCATCCCTCTCATTCTCCTACCAATGGCACAGCCACGAGTACAACTTTCGCATGTGCAGTTTCCATGAAAACAAAATGCCCATTAGTGGGCAGCCCTGTGTGTCTTGTCCATCTGCGCCCTATCCCCCTTTGTTTCCTGTTAGAGTGTTCTTTTCGAACCGTTTTTCCCGCCAGAGCATGGTTATATAAATTGACATTTCTTATAGTTAATGACTGGGATGCTAGTGTTCCGTGGGTCACATTTTTTCAAATCGAGTTCCCCGCTCGCCACCACGCAGCCATGCTCATCCATCTTTCTCTTCCCCACCCACTATTTTTCTCCACGACCACCTCGCCTAAGCCATGTAGTGTCCAAGCCCTCCTCGTGAGTCCTTCTCGGGCAAGACGAAATAAGAATGTGCCGAACAGTAAATACTGACGAACAAATAAAGACACTTACATGTGGGTCCACAAAATATGGAGTTTTGAGTTATGAAACTCTGTGTTCACGCACAATCCTCAAAAAATTATGAAGCCCGGCATAAAATCGTTTTGGAGCCTATGAATACGACACATCCACTAGAATTCATCTTTCTGTAGTTTTTCAATGCAGAAATGAAGCATGTGGCCTTTGGTATGATGGGAACCGTGTCCCTAGCCTCCGGTTTTCCTTGTCTTCTCCAATATTTGTAGTTTGTGTTCTCACTGTCACCGATCATCGAAGGAGAGCATGGTAAGACTCTTCGGTTAAATTGGTGTAAAAAACTTAAAAGGCCACACCTACATAAACATGGTTATGTTGCATATGCCTAAATAGTTTATCCCCATTATTTAGTTCTATTTCTTTCGACATGCACAAATCCGACCTCGTCACACATGACACCTAGTCGTCCACGCCATCAATTACATGCAATCCTTTATATACCTTTATGTAGGAGATGAGTCATCAATGTCATCAAGCACATATAAAGCCTTCACATCATTAAGTTTTACTAGCAAAACGGCCAATGCGTTACAACGGGAGAAAAAAAATTCATAATCTCCAACGACCATGATCACATTTTGCTGCAACAGCAAGATACACTATCACTCTCATATTCATGAAATTGTGAACAATTTTTGAAAATCATGAACATTTTTCTAAACTCGTGAACATTTTCTATAATCATAATTCATGAACTTTTTTATTGTATTAGCAAATTTTTAAAACAATTTTCTTGAATTAACGAGCATTTTTTGGAAATTGGTGGAACAATTTTTTAAATTAACGAATATTTTTTTGATTTAACAAACATTTTCTAGAATGCATTATCATTTTTTGAATCACTGAACATTTTACGAATGAATAACCTATTTTGTAAGTCACGATCAGTTTTTACATTTTAGATTATTTTTCAATTGATGAACATTTTTTGATTTGGTGATTGTTTATTCAATTTTATGAACATTGTTTAATACACAAACTTTTAAAAAATCATGACCATTTTTAAACTTGCCGAACATTTGTTTTCAAAATTGTGATTTTTTTAGAAAATCGTCAAATGTTTCTGAATCGACAAAAAATTATGAATTATGAAATATTTTATTTCAAATTTCTATTTTTTTAATTTTCGGAACTTTTTGAAGTGCCAAATTATTTAGAGTAGGAAAAACAAAGACGAAAAAAACAAAATTTAAAAACAGGCCACCCGGACATGGGCTGGTCCAAACAGGCGCACTTTGTTTTCTGCCAGCGTGCATAACGTAGTATAGAAGGTTCCTACTGCATGGGCCGCCCAGGCGGAGTGAAACATTTTTATCACTTATAGGTGGCATCGATGGATAATGTTTTGCAACTTTTGGAGCAATTTCGGTGACGTTCCTCCAGAAGCAATAGCCCATTTATTATTAGGCATGAATTTTTTCAACAACAAAACAAGCCCGCCTCCTCCCCTCCTCCCGCTGAAGTCACAAGGTCACGATGTACTACAATGTGCAGCCAACTTCCATTTACTGCTAGGTATGTACCGTTCATATATGACGAGAATGTAGAGGGGCATTATTCTCATATTTTCTAATTTTATTGGTGACAAATTTATGGCTATTAATTTCCACAACAATGTGCGGAGATATTATCTAGTTTTCCTCATGATGAATCTTTTCTCTTACAGAAATAGGAAAAAAAGTAAAGACATTTTGAGGACTTGTTTTTTGGTGTACGATGAAAAAAACATGCATGAAGATTTTTTAATTAGGAATCATGTAATTTATGTTAAAAAAAAGTACACTGTTTCGAAACCGAGGAAGGTGCAATGCCTTTGTTTTAGGCGGGGAAGGTGCAATGCCTGGTTTTTCCTTCACGGGGTGGAAGTTTCCGGGAGCAACTAGTTAACGAGCGCTCCTTCTCCTTCGGGAGCCTTGCAACGATCAGCGCCACTTGGCGCGCTCTTAGCCATTCGCCACGTGTCGCGCTCTGGACGTTTCCTTCGGATTTTGTTTTTTATTTTCCCGCACGCGTTTTCGGCTTTTTAAACGGTTTTTTCGACGTTTTGGTTTTCTCCCAGTCTTTCTTAACTTTTCGATCAAAAATATTTTTCGAAAAAAAAACTTTTTGCACGAAAAAACGCGTTTTCTTTTTTTCCTTTCGCAAAAGTCACGGTTTTTCTTCCGTGAGAGGCACGGTTGTGCTTTATCGAGAGTCACGGCCGTGCCTTTCGGAAACGAAAAAAAAACGTGTTTTCTATTTATTTTTCTTTCGTGAGAGTCACGGTTTTGCTTCCGCGAGAGGCATGGTTGTGCTTTCGCGAGAGTCACGGCCGTGCCTCTCGGAAAGAGAAAAACAAAACGCGTTTTCTGGTTTTTTTTTTCTTTCATGAGAGTCACGGGTTTGCTTCCGCGAGAGGCACGGTTGTGCTTACGCGAAAGTCACGGCCGTGCCTCTTGGAAAGAGAAAAAAATACGTGTTTTCTGTTTTTTTTCTTTCGCGAGAGTCACGGTTTTGTTTTCGCGAGAGTCAAGGCCGTGCCTCTCGGAAACGGAAAAAAACGCGTTTTCTATTTTTTTTCCTTCCACGAGAGTCACGGTTTTGCTTCCACGAGAGGCACGGTTGTGATTTCGCGAGAGGCATGGGCGTGCCTCTTTCGGAAAGGGAAAAAAACCGTGCTCCCGGTTCGGTTTTTTCGCCCTGTTTTTTTGTCCGGTTTTTTCGTGAAAAAAGGTTTTTCAAAACCTATCAACATGGGATCTAGTTTTGAAGATCTCGACGCGAGAAATCCAATGGTGAAAACGGTTCAAGATTTGGACGCACGGTTTAAGAGATAAAACGTTTTGAATAAGCGGATCTACGAAAAAAAGGGAAAACTCCCATGTTGCGACAAGTGGCGCGCTGCATGTGCGCCACTTGTCGCGACATGGGAAAGTGGAGTGTTCTTTGCAACAAGTACTCCTTAATTAGTGATTTCGGAAGTTTCCTCTCATGTTGGTATAGCCCCCTACCTTAGCTGGCCCAATTGCCCCCTCCATTCACTGGGCTTCGTTAGGCCGCTGTCGGGCAGTGGAATTTTGTTGGAGTATATGGTATTGGCGGTTCCCCCATTCACGCGGCAGCAAATCCCAATGCCTCCTCCCGTCGTGCGGCGCCGCGGGCCTGCCACTCCGGCGCCGGATCCTTCTCCGGCGGGTCGTCGTCCTCCTCCGGCGCGTCGACGGAAGATTATACCCGGTACTTTTGGGGAGCTAGCCGCAAGTATAGGTGAGCAACCAGCCCGCCGTCATTATCTTATCCTCTATCTCAATCTGCCCCAATGGAAACCGTGGCGGCAGAAAGGTTTTTCCGTCTAGGGAACAAATTACTATGCATCCGATCCCACATCTTGCCCTCCATAGATCGGCGTGTTAGGGTTCGTGGAGGACCTTTCACCTCGGATCTAGGCTTCACGCTTTTGATATCTGGATGAGGTTTTTGTTTCCCTTCCTTAATCCAGCTTGCTTAATTTTGGTGTGTTGGTATAGGCGATGACTTTGCGAACAACAATGGGGTGCTCTTGGTGCTGCTAGAGACGCCATCCGGCTTTGCGGTTTTCAATTTCTGTGGGATTTACCTCTACTTACCAGATGCAATGCAGGTTAATTATTACTGATGTGCTTGGCTTCCTCTAGTCGTCGATACTAATAACTAACCTATATTTCATCCTTGTCTCCAGAGTATGTGGGTAAAATTTGCTAACTATTATAGGGCAAGGCGGGTGAGTCTTTCCTTTCCTTCCCTTCCCTTCCCTTCTTATTTGTCACGGCTTCTTATTTCGTTCTTTGTATGCTTATCGCCAAATCGATTCGATTAGGAACCTTGCATCGTTTATGATTGACATTTTTTTTCTGTTTGTGTTGACGGGGGCATATAAACACAATTCCGCTCTTTACTAATTAACAGGATGAAAACTTCCCTGGGTCTGTAATCCATGTAGCATGATGCTCCAAAATTTGTTTTGCTAAATGGTCACATGACGGCTGCAAGGTGATTTGTAGATGATATGCACCCAACCTGGTGGTGGGTGTCTTTGAACCAATTTATTGGGCCTTGACGTGGCGCTACTAGTTAAGAAGTGAATAAAGTCACTGAGCTTTATTTCCAAAATTACAATGCTTTACCTTAGAACACCAATCTTTTCTGAATTACACTGCAGAGTTTTGACAAAGGAGGGCTTGAAAAGGGGTACATATTTACAATGGAGATGCACCTACCGAATTTTGTTACAATGTCTTAAGTTCTCCTAATTAAAACATTGCATGCTTTTTAATTAATTGTTTCTCCTTGCCCCTGAACCTGCTTATCTTTGGTTGTCTCTTTTATCAGGTTGTTTGGCTGAAGGAATTTCAAACTTTTGATGACAAGTCCAGCGCCATTAATGTTGATACTGGTGTTAACAAACAACTCACTGAAATGATCTTGAAGTGGCGCCGTCCTGGGCAGGAACTACTTGTTGGAAAACCGGAATATAAATCAATAATTGAATTAAGCTTGGTAAGTATAAGCTCCTTGTTTCTTATACTATTTCTGAACAACTTTGAGCGCCATTTTTCATATATGTTACTTCTTTTCAGGGAATACCCTGCCGGCATGATGAACTTGTGATGGAGGTAATGTGGGGCATGAAGCGTTTCATGCCTAGTTTGGTGCGCAGAGAAAAATCAGAGCTTCCTAAAGAAGATCTGCTCCCAGTGAGTCAAGGACTACAAATGCTATTGAGTAGTTACGGCTTCGATGTCAAACCAGAGATGGTGAGTTTACCAGCTGCCATGCTTTTGCCTTATTCTCACTGAGCAAAGCTTTGGATGCAATATCTTGTAGAGTAGAATAAATTTCCATTGCATTTTCATTTAAATGATGAAGCAACATCTTCGTATCCAGGTCAACGACAAGATTGTTGTGACTGCATCCGTCTTGTTTGATTGTGATGCTGCTGAGAAGGAACAGTACAGAGCCTTCCATGCTCTTGGTCGCCACCTTAAGAATGTGTCTGGCATAGAGTATGAGAACTGGGACCTTCTGAAACTCGCGACGGCTTTTAAGATCATATGCAGCCGTGAAATTGGTGATTCGGATGAGGTAAAAACCATACTTTGCAAATGGGTTCTCAGCTGCTCGCCGTGCATTTCATATACACTTGGGTTGAGTCATGTCTCTTGCAGATGCTTTCAGAAGACGTGCAAGCAAAGTTGCTGAATGATGCGGATAAATACGAAAAGAAGATAAATAAGCTAGCCTGCATGTTGAATCACAGTGAATTAGTGTCTAACTATCAAATCAAGACTCGCCACAAAGATATGTTGGCTGGCTTGGTAAAGAAAGCTAAAGAAGCGCGCGTCCGGTGTCCCATGAGAAGAAGTAAGAAGGTAAATAAAGCCTATGGTCAATGAGGGATGTCTGTATAATTCATAGAGGCGTAGACATGCATCAATTAGAACGGTAGTAAAGCAGTTCATAGAAATTTGATGATCTTGCTTCCTCAATGTAAAGATTTTTTTTAAGAAAATCATACTGTATATTTTAAGGTCTTACGAAATTGCTGAGTTAGTTTGCAAGTTGGGAAAACAGCTAGTACTAAGCAGTTGATAGATGATGACTGCTTTTACTCGTTTCATCTTGATACATGTTCTCCATCCATTACCCCTGTCTTGTCTCGGCCATCTTGGTCTGGTGGCAGTGGACAAAACCGCATCTTTTGGCCTGAATAACAAAGATAAGACGGGCTGAGGTGGGCAGCCACTGCTAAGTACCAACAACCAGAGGCGCGCCTGGTTTTTCTCATAAACTTTCGATCTTGTTTAACTTATAAGCTGGATCAATTTTCATTTTTGAAATGAGATCGAATTTAGGTGGGGAGCCTTCTCCTGGTGACAGCTTCAAATGAAAAGTGTATGAGAAATAATGAGACGGCTATTTATGTGTTGTTGTTTCTAAGATGTCTGGTATAAATCACTCGCAGAATCAAATTTTCTTTCGCTCACCGAATCATGGCACTCATTATCTACACGTCATACCAATCTTATCTCTGTCGGATTGAGCCGATCCCAAACTCTTGCAATGGACAAAACTGCGGCGAAAAAACAAAACACCAAGTTCCACTGCACCGGCCGGGACGACAAGGAGAGCTGCGGCGTACACAAGCAAAGTGACCCTGACACCGACAGCACCCGGTATCCTGGAAAACCAACGTCCCAGCCTCCTGTTTTCCTCTGGCCCTCCTGAATATAACACCATCCGGCTCCCACTCTTCCTCTCATCAACACAAGCAGCCAGTTCTTCACTTACTCAACAGATTCTACACTCGACTACCGCCCAATCTTCAGGCATCACAGAGTTTTCCACCAGCGAGACAAGAAGAAGAGGGAGATCATGGCGGGTGCGGCGAAGGCGTCATGGACGGTGGCGATGAGCGTGGGCGCCGTGGAGGCGCTCAAGGACCAGGCCGGGCTCTGCCGCTGGAACTACACGCTCAAGTCCGTCCACAGGACCGCCAAGGCCAGAGTAAATGTCCACGGTGGCGCGGAGAAGGCCGAGGAGGGGCTGAGGACCGTCATGTACCTCAGTTTCTGGGGTCCCAATTAGTAGTAGCTAGCCAGAGGTGTTTCTAAAGTTCTGCTAGCTTCAGCCACCAGCAACGACAACCTTGCCGTATGACCGGCTGGTTAATTCCCTCACGATTGTAAATATGTCTCACCATGATGATGATGATGATGATGAAATCTTCCCCACTCTGAGTTCACATTACCCTGATTCAGAAAAATGTTTGCATTGCCTTCCAAACAGGTCTGTGTGCTTAGGATTCTTTTGGAAGATTATTGCTTCGAGTTGGCCACACACTTTGCCTGTTGCTCTGTCCTGTTCGCTGCCTCGACAGGCAAAGCAAGATCGGAAACCCAAAAAATTGATCCTGGTCCTTTTGCTATTTCTTAGGTTCAGTTTCATAAACAAACGAGGGATATGTTTCCACTATTCTTTTTTTTTGAGGGATATGTTTCCACTATTCATTGGTCGACTTTGTTGTGTTGCGTGACCATTAACGAACAACCCCTGAAACGAAGCATCCGGCTCCTCTGGTTTTCCCCTTGTCAACTCTCATACATGTGGTCTCACTGTCACCTGTCCACAACATGAGCGTGGGGTGATACAGATAAGATTTTCCAGTTAAGTTGACGCAGAAACTTAAAATATTTTGATACCGCACTGAAAAGGTGATTGCTCTTAAATAAACATTTGTACAATTAACATTTCTTGTCTTTACATGTCACACCAATTTTTTTAAACAACTAAGGTCATATCTATTAAGTACTATCATAAGTCCTTACAAACACACTTATACATCAAAAATTACATTCAAATGCTTGGCCCTTGCGGATTGCCGTGCCGAAGTCTTCTCCCTCTCGAATCTTGGAAGTCGTTGATGTAGGCGCCCTGGAGAAGAAAATGCTGATAAAGGCAAGTAGATACTCTGAAGAGCACAAAAGGCGTCCGAATCCAGACGGTCTACCAGAACCTAAACCAACCGGATCCTAAAAGACCCATGAGAAACATGCCTCCACACACCCTACGATGGTGATAGCCACACCAAAGAAATAGTGAAAGAGCGGGGAGAACATTATTCCTAGTTCCTACATTGAAACCGCACCGCTGTCTCGCCGACCCAAACCAAACTCGAAGAGTCCCTAAAGAATACGTGAAAAAATCACTCAAGCCGCTGCACAACAGGCCAAATGTCAAGATTGTTGCCAACTATGACCATGCATCAACTCCTTATTCTCCGGTGACGTAGCCAGGTCGGGCCACCTATAAAATATGTCGTGCTGAATCACCAACGCCGCCATCAAGCACCACCCAACAAAGACTGTCACTCAACCACACATCTGTAACTGCAACCCTCCAATGCCTCCACAAGCAGGATGCCCCCGATCAGGACCTCCCCTCTGCCGTGCCGCACAGGCTTTTGCCCGGCGACACGCCCTGGCGGCAGCGAGAGGGGGAGTAGATGGGGCAGCGATTAGGGTTTCAGTCGCCGGTCCTCTCCTCACGAGACGTTTTCTTGTACTTATGGTCCGTCAGTTGTCAAAGTATCTAACTACGATGTGGGAAGTTTCTGGTCTCCCAAGTGTCAAATTGTCCAGATTTGCATCTTAACCCATTTACAATTGTCTTACCATAAAGTTGGCATGATAATTTTGCATACAAGAAATTCATATTAATTCTTAGATAAAAATATGGTTCTTCAACTATTGTCAAAGCTTAAATTTGGCTCTGCATTTCCATCGTGGAAAATTCTTTGTCCAAGTGTCAAAACCGTCTAGATTTGGTATTTTGCCCCATTTAAAGTGGTTTTGACAATATTGTGGCATCGGTTTTTTTCATATGCAGCAGCATAGTCACCACAATGTTTTATTTCGGACAAAGCTCAGGAAAGATGAGAAAATAGAAATGTACTCCCTCCATTCACTGTTATTAGATATTTTGGATGTTTCAATATGGACTACATACGGACTGAAATGAGTGAATAAATGCACCAAAATATGTCTACATACATCCGATTTAAAAAAGGTTAGAACATCTTATAATAGTGAACGGAGGGAGTACAACATTAGAAAATAAAATCCCACGCAACTAGAAAACTAGGGAACAAACAAGTCAAAATTTCAAACATTTGGTGAACAATATGTTTACTTTAGCAATTTACAAGTCTATAAACACAACTTCGGAAATGAAGAGTTACAAGAAATTTGGTAAAAAATGAAGGATTTTAGAACAATCTGGAATATTTCAAAATTTAATAAAACAAAAGGAATTATTAAATGTGAAAGAATTAAAATTTGGCAAAATAAATCTTTAGAAATTTTCCAGATTCCATGGTTTCCAGAATATTTATGATAGCTATTCAATTTCTAAATTTCTAGAATGTCGGTTGATTATTTTTATGTATTCCCTGAAAGTATTTTCATTTCCCCATTTTATTCTTGTTCCGTTTCAATTTTATTTGCACACTCAGCTACGACATGTTCAAAACCACCTCTATGGCAACCTCAAACAATTCTGAGTTTCTGACATTTGGGACAAAAACGAATTTTGACTATGCATAGTGGAGGGGCCATCGATGTTTTTTTAAAGACAATTATGTATCCGTCATTCCAATCTTATCTCTGTCGGCCTGCGCCAATCCCAATCCCGGACTCTCGCGATGTCCAAAACCGCCACTTCCACAGCGAACAAAACGCCACGAAAGCGATAGGCGCGGCGTGAACAAGCAGAGCAGCAGCAGAGTGGCTCCGGAAGCACCCGGTATCCTGCAAAACCAACGTCCGCGACCACTGTTTTGCTCGGGAACTCCCAGCCTCCCTCCGTCCCTCGTGTATATAATCTCGTCCCAGCCCCGCTCTTCGTCTCATCAACACAAGCATCAACCAGCCTTCAGCTCAGTTCATTCGTAACCACAAGGCCCACAATCCTCAGTCGACTGCTAGCAACCAATCTTTAGGCATCATATAGTTCAGTCAGCGATGCTGTCTCCACCAACGCATATAGAAATATCATGGCGGGTGCGGCGAAGGCGTCTTGGATGGTGGCGACGAGCGTGGGCGCCGTGGAGGCACTCAAGGATCAGGCTGGACTCTGCCGCTGGAACTACGCGCTCAGGTCCATCCACCGGGCTGCCAAGGCCAGTGCCAACGTCTGCGGCGCCGTCTCGCAGGGTGCGAAGCAGCTTCCGGCCTCTGCGGCGCCGGTGGCGGAGAAGCGGCGAGCGGAGAAGGCCGAGGAGGGGCTGAGGACGGTGATGTACCTCAGCTGCTGGGGTCCCAATTAGTTGCTGCAACTTGGTGGTACTCCAGCTAGGCGTGTCTGTGTTTGCTGCAACAACCATGGCCTGAAACCTGGCTGGCTTCCCGTGGAATCCCCCATTGTAACATACCACGATGACGATGATGATGAAAAATGATGTTAATTGAGCCCATGTCTATTTGCTCATTATTATCTTGGTGAGGAATATGCATACATGCTCTGATTTGGTGTCTGCTTACAACCCAGAAAGAACTTACAAGTACACTTCACAAATCGTAGCAAATTGTAACGGTCAACGGGTTAATAACCTATTGGCAGCACACACCGAATAGGTTCAGATCAATTTTTCAGTGTCCAACAAGAGGATTTTGGGATACAGGGACAGCAAGAAGAGGAGAGCAGGTGAGTTCTATCTCAGTTCTGGATAGATGCACTCCCGGATCCAGACCATTCTTCAGTTACATACAGATACAGTAGGCATCAGCCTCCAATCTTCACAGACATGCTGAATTTCTTCAGTCCGCCGCACTTTGTTGAAGTGACACACGCAATAAATCCTCGTATCAGTTGTACTCAAGGTGTCATCAAGCAACCAATCCATTTATAGTACTTATCAGTTTTGTTTGGACCTGTCTTCGGTTGCTTTATTAGTCCAAAACCAGAAGTACTTTGAATTGGTTGAAAGTACTTTCTTTCTTATTCTTTTTTGCGCATAGGTTGAAGAAAGTACTTTCTGTGGCTCCAGTCGACCTGATGTGCGACGAGGTCGAACAAATATATTTTGAATTTCTTTGTTGTATATTCGCTAAACTGACACAGTAGTAATTCAACTAAACATGATACAACTCCTGAATAGTAGAATAGACCACATGTCCACATTAATAAGTAAACATGCTTTCTGGTCATAGCTATCACTGAAATTATCATATGAAACCAACATTCGGTGAAAACCGATGAAAACCACGTGAAAAATGATGTTTTGAAGTATTGAAAAAATCTTTAAAAATTACGGAATATTAAGAGAGTGACGTTCTATTGCCTTGCAAAATTTTAAGTTCAAACACATTACGAGATATGAGCTATGAAAAATAAAACAAATTCAGCAATGAATAGTGACAAAAATCAGCATTGAATAGCGCCGAACAGTAGCGTCACTATTCATTGCTGAATTTGTCTTTTTCATAGATTGCACCCCGTAATGTGTTTTGACTTGAAAATTCACATGACAATAAAACATCATCCCCTTAACATGTCATTTTTTCAGAATTTTTTGAAACCTTCAAACGTGGTTTCCACGAAGTGTTCTTTGAATGTTGGTTTCCGTATGATTTGCTCTCATTACGCTCTCATCACAGAGTGAGGCACATCAAGGTTACTCCATATCTTTCCAGGTTCCACTGAAAGACCATCAATTTGGATTTTTCCCTAGGGCCATGAAACCAAAAGAGAAGAAAAACAAATAAAATCAGAGATTCAATTAATAGGTACATCGGGTGCACAATAGTTCCTTCCAATTAATATGCTGATTTATATAAGATAAAGAATACTTACAACTAAGATAAACAAATTGTCCTCCACAAACTTGTACTAAGATATTTGATAGCCGCTTATATTATAGAATTCTATAGGAAAATATCCAAAGGTAACAAAATAGATGCATAACTAAAATTATTTTGTATATGATTGATCATCTAATTTTTCTCTTATATGGATGGAATTTAACTTACTTAAATTATCCAAACATATTTGAAAAATAATAATATAAGTTTTACAACAAATTGGAGTTGGTTTGTCATTATAGTAATTTCAATTTTTTTATAATATTCAACTATAAGTTACTACTTGGGGTTCATTTTGTTAGGTATAGAGACATTTTTTCTAAATGTTTTACCCTCTCCGATAAAAAATGTGTCTTGAAGTAAAACTACGACACTTATTTTGGATCGGAAGGAGTATCAATTTAAAACAAAATTACGTATAGTACATTTGATATATAAAATAAATAAAAGGGTTTGGTATAAATAAGTTATCCCGGCGGACAACGAGCCGTCAATAGCGGCTGCGTCCCGGCGGACGAACATGTTGGTGCCACCCATGGTGGCTACGTCCCAACGAACGATGAAGTTGGTGCCGCCCATCGTGGTGGACCAAGAGGAAGTGAAGGCCGACCGGACGGAGGGAGTTGTGGCGCCGTGCCGTGCGCCAATGTTGTGTGATCGAAAAGACTCGAAGAAGAAGTCAGTAGCGCCATGTCGTGCGAAAGCAGAGGCATCAGGGCCATGGTCCTCGCCATACTGGAAGCACGGGGCAAGTTGAATCTATGGTGGGGGAGAGGAGGCGGTGGCGGTAGAAGAATTTGATCCTGAAAGCGCTGGGCGGGAGAATCCGCGGTGAGGGTGGGAAGCCGAGACGAGGGTGAATAAGGTGGAGGCGTGGGGGCGGCATAGGACTGGCCGCCACATGGCTGCCGGTGTGAGAGGGAAAGCTCGAAGCTTTTAAGATTTGGGGATTTGTGAATGGATGCCACCCCGCAAGGATGAGGGCGTCTTTAAAGCATTCGGGGTGCGGGTGCGCGGAGCTAGACAATGCTGTGAGCGATCTGCGGCGTGAAAAACCTAGTTACTTTTCCTTTGTTTTGGGAGGGTAAAAGCATTGATAATACTGGATGGTATCTGCTTCTACCACTCTGTCTGCACTCGGAGCTCTTTTACGGTACCCTGGTACTTCCTAAGGGTCCTGTGGAGTACCAACTAAATCCATCATTGATATTAAAGGGTATTATAGAATTTTACAATTTATGCTGGTGTTTCGATTAACTTTAGCCTGCTCAATTTCTGAAACCTCCACAACAAGCCAATCAGCCACCGCCAGCTTCATTCTGAATCGGCTATCACCGTTACGACGAATCGGGCGGCGCCGATGCGATTGAATCAGCCGCCATTGCCTCTTACTGGTTACTAATTCCCATTTTCAATCAAGGGTGTTGCGAAGATTGAATCGGGAGTGTTGATCACAGCTGACCTGGTTAAGAAATACTCACCATTTCGCGCGGTTCGGGGGACACTTGAATAAGCTGCCGGCACCCGGCTGCGTCTTTACCCTTATCCAATTTTTGGGCCAATTCCCCCTTCGTACTACCAAAAAATGAGATTCTTGCCGAATCCAAGTTTGCTGTCCCAACCATTACAAAACTTATTTTGGATTGTTCCTGGCTGCATGATTTTGTGTTTCTCTAGACCAACAAAGCAAAGAAATAGGGATTAATCAAGTCGAATGATGCTAATTCCAAAATCAGGTCTCTCCAGATCTGCCTGATAATGGATGAATCATAACTCTCTCCCATGCAAATAACTTGGCACAATTATCGGATCGGTGCATGCATGCAAGATAGATCTGATTGCAGGAATAGCATATCATAGTCATTAATTTATTTCTAAAAATATCATAAATCCGTATCCTGAGTTTGACTCTCTTAAATGACAAATCTACCCTTAGAATTAGGTACTCCCTGATTTTCAATTATAGTACTCCTTAATGCTTACAATGGAGCAAGAAGATGGGAGCAGGTGAGTTCTATCTCAGTTCTGAATAGATGCACTCCCGGATCCAGACCAATCTTCAGTTGTGGCACTTTGTTGAAGTGACACCAAGGTTTTGGTTACCGAATGGGGCATTTTTACCGAGGGGGGCCAGTAAATGTGGTTACCACGATTACCATGAAATTTTGAGAAAATTTTGAACGAATTTCGAATGAAATTTATAATTGAATTTTGAATTCAAATTCTTTCAAAATAGATATCGATAGCACAGGTGCTGCCACACTTTACTATACATTGAGCATTTGAATTCAAAAAATTCAAAAATTCAAATTTTTTTTGCTGGAAATGCCCATTTACTGAGGGGGACTGAAATATGCGGTAACCATGGTAAATCTCGAAATTTCGAGCGGTAACCAAAACTCTGAGTGACACACGCAATAAATCCTTGTATCTGTTGTACTCAAGGTGTCATGACGCAACCAATCCATTTAGTTCTTAGTACATTATCAGTTTTGTTGGTGGACCTACCTTCGGTTGCTTTGTTAGTCCAAAACGAGACCAAACGAGAAGTACTTTGAATTTGTTGAAAGTACTTTCTGTGGCTCCAGACCTGATGTGCGATGAGGTCGTGGAGATTATGTTTTGAATTTCTTCATTGTATATTCGCTAAACTGACACAGTAGTAATTCAACTGAACATGATATAGCTCCAGGTTAGACCACATTAATAATAAGTAAACGTGCTTTCTGATCAGAGATATCACAGAGTGAGGCGCATCTTTGTAGTTTCCACTAAAAGACCAGCAATTTGGATTTTGCCCTAGGGCCATGAAACACAAAGAAAAGAAAAATAAATAAAACCAGACTTTCAGATAATAGGTACAATCGGGTGCACAGTAGTTCTTTCCTTCCAATTAATTAAACAGATTGATATAAGATAAAAATATTCAAAGGTAATAAACTTTTACTAAGATATTTGTTAGTTGCTTATATTATAGAACTCTATTGCAAAATATTCAAAGGTAATAAGACAGACGCATAAATAAAATCATTTTGTTTATGAATGCTACTTCTATCTTTTTCTCTGATAAGGATGGAATTAACTTACTTAAATATCCCAAACATATTAGGAAAAAATAATATAAGTTCTAGAACAAAATGGAGTTGGTTTGTCATTAAAGCAATTTTGATGGTAATTTTTGTTGATAAATGTTAACTCTAAGTTACTACTTGGGATTTATGTTGTTAGGTACAATTTTTTTGTTTTTCTAATTAATTTAAAATGAAATAATTTATAGAAAATATGATATATATATATATGTATATATAAGAAATAAAAATGTTTAGTATAAATAAGTTATAATCATTGACGAAACCAATCAAGTTTTGTCAAGGGGGACGTACGATGACATTGCTCAATTAGTTTATTCCCATTGGTCATTATGTATTGTAGGTATGAATCGTCATCGGAGACCCGAGGCGATCGACCATGCGCACCCCGATGGTGAATCTGGCTCTAGTGATAATCATATTTTAAACTGCATGGGCAATTAAAATTGATTAGAACATGGGCAATTAAAATTGATTATTCTAATCAATTGTTTATGATTTCACCATGTTTTGCGATTTTTCTCTTACTATGTGTTGACCTTAGTATGTCATCATTGTTATCTTCAACACTATCTAAAAAGATGCAATATTTCGTCTCACGTTTTACATCTTCTCTTTCATCCGATCTCCCACATCTCTGCATCCCCACTTCGTTTGCCTTTTTTTGTACATATCCGCTTTATTTTCGTGTGACTCCCATTCTTGGTTCGCTAGGACGCAACCCACCACAATCGATCGCTACCGACACCTCCCTCACCCTTCTTAGTTGGTCCCAAAACCTAGGGTTCCCAGCCCCCACTACTACAAAACTGAATAACACCGACTTGCCAAATTATATCATCATTGTTCACTGATGCGGTAACGACACGTTAGTAGTTCCTGGCCGGTGATGATTTTATCATCACTGACGAGCCCGGTGGCCAAACAGTGATGATGACTACTAGTTGAATGGTTGGTCGAGAAGCCAAAAAGTTGAGGCACACTAACTAAAATGAACTTAGGGGGGGGGGGGTCAACTTTTAAAGAAATGTTGGTTGTTTAGAATAACCCTTTGGTTCATATTCCAATCCATCAAAGTGAAACAAACATCAGTTGCCAAAAATGAACTAGGGGAAATCCAGCTTTGAAAGAAGCGTTGGTTGTTTAGAACACCCCAGCCCTTCGGTTCAGATTCTAGCCTTCTTAGCCAAAAGTTGGCGGCTTAAACTGAAACGGACACAAGCTTGTGGTCTCGCTATCATCACAAGAGCGTGTGGTATTTTGGTAAAACTCTTGTGATTGCCGTGGCCCTTGCGAAATGTCAAGAGATTTGAGCAATGAGGAGATGACGGTTTTGCATACGTAACAACATAGCTGCCACAAACAATGGACAAAACTCAGAAACAGAGGACATAAAAATTATATTTCATTTTATGGAAGCTCAGCGAATATCAATAATAACTCTAGTAAATTTATTATCTTTGAGTATTAAGAAAACAAATAAAAATGCAGGATTTCATTTAGATAAAACTTAAAAAAAATATTCAGAAGGAACTCATAGCAAGGAAATAAAAATAACCAAAAACTCCATGATATTCTAGAAAAACATTAAAAATATGGGGACATTAAACTAAAACTAGGAGAAAACTGCCACCGCTTGATCTCGAGCAAACAGCTGTGAGGGGGTTCATTGTGAGCTGCCTCCCGGGGAATGAAAGCCAGTTAGCATAACTGAAACCAAAAGCTTCTAATTTTGATCTAACTCTATGTTGTTCATAACATTTTTTATTTTTTGCACACTTAAATTTCTTAAATATTTTATAATGATCTTTCTCTTCATTTTTTCTTGACTGATTCGAATTTATTTTCTCACCGGGCTGCCATGGAAAGTGTTGCCTGTGTTAGCATTAAAATCACTTTCAGTGAAGCAACATGCGGATGTTCAATACTACTAATGTTCTAAACGATATTATATTTCTTTACAAAGGGAATATTACACATGCTTGGGAGACAAAGAAAATATTTCATCAGGGCTAACCTGATTCCAAAACTTATAAGTAGCTATTGTAGTAAAGCAATTTGTTTTCTAAACTGTGCATGAATTGAAGTTCTATAAAATTCTTAATTTCTTTTCACGCCGATAACAAAACAGGAAGCAGTATGGATGAGCCAAAATTAGATGATGATCGTTTCTTATTTGAAAATAGAAGTCGTTCAATTTTTCATGTGCCTGAGAAACAATGAGAGGGCTATTTGAATTATTGATGCTATTTCTAGGACGACAGGTTCAGTGGCTCGCAATAAGAAACTCGATTATGCTCGTTGGATATTGACACAGGCTATCTATGCGTCGTTCCAATTTTATCTCTGTCCGATCCCAAACTGTCGCAATGGACAAAACCGCTACTTCTTCCGCCAGGAATAAACAAAACAACACAACGGTATCCTGGAACGACAGCGAGAGGTGAGCAAACTAACCCTGAATTCTGAAAGCACCCGGTATCCTGGAAAACCAACGTCCGCTGCCGCCTGTTTTCCTCTGCCCTCGCGTATATATAACACCATCGGCTCCCACTCCTCTTCTCATCAACACAAACAAGCATCGTTTAGCTTGCAGCTCAGTTCCTTCACCACCACAAAATCCACACTTCACTGCTATCAAGCATCAGAGAGTTCAGGCAGACCATTCAGCGGCATCATCTCCTCCAACGCGGCGAGAAAAACAGAGTTACAGTCTTACAGAGAGATCATGGCGGGTGCTGCGAAGGCGTCGTGGATGGTGGGGATGAGCGTGGGCGCCG
Source organism: Triticum urartu (assembly GCF_056163025.1). Taxonomy (NCBI): domain Eukaryota; kingdom Viridiplantae; phylum Streptophyta; class Magnoliopsida; order Poales; family Poaceae; genus Triticum; species Triticum urartu. The sequence continues at coordinate 731,519,461 of NC_141874.1, forward strand.
TGGAGGCGCTCAAGGACCAGGCCGGGCTCTGCCGCTGGAACTACGCGCTCAAGTCCATCCACAGGACCGCCAAGGCCAGAGTAAATGTCCACGGTGGCGCCTTACAGAGCACAAAGCAGCTTCCGGCGTCTGCTGCAGCGGTGGCGGAGAGGCGGCGAGCGGAGAAGGCCGAGGAGGGGCTGAGGACCGTCATGTACCTCAGCTGCTGGGGTCCCAATTAGTACTAGCTACCAAGAGGTGTTTTCTCCTAGCTCCAGCCTCTGTTAGAAACCTCTAGCAACAACCACGCCGTGTGACTTGGCTGGTCAATTCCCTGCAGATTGTAAATACGTATCACTATGATGATGATGATGATGACGAAACCTTCCCCCACTTCAAGTTCACATTATCCTGCTTAAGAAAAAGGTTTGAATTGCCTTTGAAACTGATCTGTTTGTTTCAAATTCTTTGGAAAGATTATTGTTTCGAGTTGGGCGCAAGCTTTGCCCGTTGCTCTGTTCGATGGGCAGAGCATTGATCCCGGTCCACATTTTTCCGCCAGCTTGTACAGATGATAATCAAAACCTTTTTTTTTTCTGCGAATTAGACCCGACGGTTCAGTTTTATAAACATATGAATATGGTAGTACATTATGCATCTTTCAACTATTAGTCAACCTCACATGCGTTTCTTTATTGTGTTGATTCATCAGACGTATGCGTGACTGTTACCAAACAAGCGCTGAAACCAAGCATGTGGCGCTGAAAGTGGAAACCATGTGTTGCTCCTCTGGTTTCCCCCTAGCAGCTCTCATACTCGTACGTGGTACTCCTCACTGTCACAAGCGAGGTGAGACTAAACATTGTGCATTGCGGGTGGCAGCGCATCATCTTTAATACTGGTTGGTGCCTTCAACCGGGGGTCTTTAATACCGGTTGGAGCCACCAACCCGTACTAAAGGCCATCATCTTTTTAGTACCGGTTCGTGCCAAAGTTCGCTACGAATCGGTACTAATGAGCGCCGCCCGCCAAGTCGTTGGAATCGGCACTATTTGTCACATTAGTGTCAGCTTAAATACAAATCGGAACTAATGAGGTAAACATTTGACCATTTTTCTACTAGTGTAAGTTTCTCCAATTAAATCGTTGTAGAAACTTAAAATATTTGGCTACTACGCTGAAAAGGTGATTGCTTGCTTAAAAAAAATTGTAGTACAATATTATTTCGAGAAAACTTTTGATCTATTTATCAACTGTCATGGTAGCACAGAGAACACTAGAAGTAAAATTTACATCCAGGTCCGTAGATCACCTAGCGACAATTACAAGCACTGGAGTGAGCCAAAGACGCGTTGCCGTGATCGCCTCTCCCTCATCGGAGCCGGACAAATATTGTTGTAGTAGATAATCGAAAAGTCATTGTAGCAAGGCCCCATAGGACCAGCGCACCGGATCAACAACCGCCGCCGATGAAGAGAAGTATAGATCTGAAGGATCCAACCAGCAGACACACCGACATAGACGAACGAAGACCAGATCAAGACGGAACCATCGAAGACAAACGCCGACCAGATCCCACAAGATCCGCCGGAAACACACGTCCACACGCCCTCCGACGATGCTTGAAGCATCAACGGGATGGGGGCTAGGCGGGAGAACCTTATTTCATCTACAAGAAGCCGTCGCTGCCTCATCTTCTTAAGCATGACACAAACCCTAACAAAACTCTGAAAAAGCACGTAAAAACGGAGCCCTCCCGCCGGCAAGGGCCGGTATCCATCGCGCCTGCATGGTCTAATCTTAAATTTGGCTCTGAACCCAAAAAAATTCTTTCTTCAATCAAGTATAAAAAACGTCTAGATTTGGTATTTTGCCCCATTGAAAGTGGTTTTTCATACATGGTAGCATAATCACCACTCTGTTTTTTTCTTGACAAAGAAAGGGAGAGTGAGAAAATAGAACAATAAAAGTTTCAGACATTTGCTGAACTATATATTTATTTATTTTAGGAATTTGTTTGTCTATACAAAAAAACTTTGGTAATGAAGAGCTACAGAAAAAATTTGTTTAACACACGTTATCTATCCGTCATTCCGACCTTATCGGGCCAGCTTGGGTCAGTCCCATACTCTCGCAATGGCCGAAACTGCCAGTTCCACGGCGAATAAACAAAACGACAGGTGTGGCGTGAAGAAGCAGAGCAGCAGCAGAGCGACGCCTCCAAAAGCACCCGGTATCCTGGAAAACCAACGGTCTGCGACCACTGTTTTGCTCCGGACCTCCCAGCCTCCCTCCTCTATATAATCTCTTCCCAATCCCACTCTTCCTCTCATCAACACAAGCATCAATCAGCCTTGAGCTCAGTTCATTCACAACCACAAAGTCTGTGCTCTACACTCGACTACTAGCTACTACTCTTCAGTCATCACCTAGTTCAGAATCAACAGATCAGTCAGCGCTGCTGTCTCCACCAGCATAGAGAGGGATCATGGCTGGTGCGGCTAAGGCGTCTTGGATGGTCGCGATGAGCGTCGGTGCAGTGGAGGCGCTTAAGGACCATGCTGGGCTCTGCCGCTGGAACTACGCCCTCAGGTCCATCCACCGGACCGCCAAGGCCAGGGCCAACGTCCGCGGCGGCGTCACGCAGGGCGGCAAGCGGCTTCCAGCCTCTGCTGCGGCGGTGGCGGAGAGGCGGCAAGGGGAGAAGGCCGAGGAAGGGCTGAGGACGGTGATGTACCTCAGCTGCTGGGGTCCCAATTAGAAGCTGCCTACTTGGTAGTACTAGCTAGGCGTCTCTGTGTTTGGTACTATGGCCTGAAACCACGATGCAGAAACTTGGTACTAGCTGGCTTCCCTTGTAAAAACTAGGATGATGATGATGACAAATTTCTGTTACTTCAGTTCATATTGCTCCTCTTGTCTGTTTGTTTTTTAGTTCCCTCGATGAGGAATATGCATTGTTTGCTTTAATTTGGTTTTTTGTTATGTTGATGAGAAATACGAATTGATGCTTTACTTTAGTTTCGGCCATTACCTTGTCTCTGAACCCGGCCATTTGGTCGTATGTCATTACAACTCACAAGGACTTCATTTTTGCCAATTTGCTGAGCGACCGAGTTCATAGCAAACATGCTGTATTTCTTCAGTCTGCAGCACACATGAAGGTGTCATCTGCAGGTGTTGAAGTGACACATTTGATAAATTCCCAGTACTGAAGGTGTCATCAAGCAATACGTTTTGTTTCAGTTTTGCTCGTTGACCTGCCTCCAGTTACTTGGTTACTTGGCCGAGAAGCGACGAGCGGGGAAGGCTGAGGACCGTCATGTACCTCAGCTGCTGGGGTGTTTTCTCCTAGCTCCAGGCTCCAGCCTCTGTTAGAAACCTCTAGCAACAACTTGGCTGGTTAATTCCCTGCCGATTGTAAATACGTATCACGATGATGATGATGAAACCTTTCCCCACTTCGAGTTCACATTATCCTGCTTCAGAAAGGTTTGAATTGCCTTTCGAACTGATCTGTTTGTTTCAAATTCTTTGGGACAATTATTGTTTCGAGTTGGGCACAAGCTTTGCCTGTTGCTCTGTTCGATGGGCAGAGCATTGATCCTGGTCCTCATTTTTCAGCCAGCCTGTATAGATGGTAATCAAACCTTTTTTTTTGTTGCGAATCAGTCTCGTAGGTTCAGTTTTATACACAAATGAATATGATAGTACAGTGGACATGGAGTATGTGAGCTCGAGATCACATGCACCGTTTGCTATAGTAAAATCAAAAATTATTTAAGAAATTCGAAAAAATCTGAATTTTTTTGTCAACAAATATTGGTGTGTGTTTCACTTGCGTGCAAATTTTCGTGATGAAATGACATTTGTGGAGGCTTCGGCAAAAAAGACAAAATCATGCTCGAAAGAAAACTGTTTTTCAAAGCATTTTGGAGCATCGATTTTGTTTTTTTTACCGAGACCTGCATGAATGTCACTTTGTCATGAAATTTTGCACGCATGTGAAAAACACATCAATGTTTGTTGTAAAAAAATTCAGATTTTTTTGAACTTTTTAAGTATTTTTTTCGATTGTACTGTAGCAAAGGGTGAGCTCACAAGAGCACTTTCGATAGTACAATATGCATCTTTCCACTATTCGTGCAACCTCACATGCGTCTTTTTTAAGCGCAGAAACGAAGCATGTGGTGCTGAAAGTGGGAACCATGTGTTGCGCCTCCGGTTTCCCCCTGCAAGCTCTCATACTCGTATGTGGTCTTATTGTCATATCTCCATAACATGAGCCTGAGCCCTGAGGTGATAAGTTTCTCCGGTTAAGTCGGCGCAGAAACTTAAAATATTTGGCTACTGCATTGCAAAGGTGATTGCTTGCTTTAAAAAAAAGTTATACAATTTTCTTAGAAAACTTTCTATCTATTCATCAACTGCCAAGAAGGTAGTACATAGAACAGTAGAAGTAAAATTTACATCCAGGTTCATAGATCATATAACAACGACTACAAGCACTGGAGCAAACCGAAGGCGCGCTGCCGTCGTCGCCCCACCCTCTTCGGAGCGGGGCAAACGTTGTTGTAGTAGACAGTTAGGAAATCGTCGTGTTAAGACCCCATAAGACCAGCGCATTAGACCAGTGACCACCGTCGATGAAGAAAAGTGTAGATTGGAAGGTTCCAATCTACAAACACACAGACGTAGACGAACGAAGACCAGATCCAGGCGGATCCACCGAAGACAAACGCTGACCGGATACCACGAGATCCGCTGGAACACACCTCCACATGCCCTCTGATGACACTTGAAGCATCACCGGGATGGGGGCTAGGCGGTGAGAACCTTATTCCATCTACAAGAAGTCGTCGCCGCCTCGTCTTCTTAAGCATGACACAAACCCTAACAAAACTCTAAAAAGCACCTAAAACGGAGCTCTTCCATCGACAAGGGCCGGTATCCACAACGACTCCATGGCCCAAGGACCATAGGAGATGAGGCAGACTGGTGGCGGCACCGGTGAGAGGCAAAGAAACCTTATATGAGAGTTCTCACGATAGCAGGAGCGAAGAAGAAAAGTTGTACAGTTAAAATTTCTTGGCTTTAGAGCATCTTCAATAGAAGATGTAGAGCATAATTGGTTTGGTGCCCAAAATCGGCATGCCAATGTTTGGTATTGTGCCAAATATTAGCTACTCATTGGTTGGGTAACAAGTTGTCTTGCTTAACTCACATAAAGTTGTCAACATTTGGCAAGTCTTGGTATTGCCAATATTTGGCAATGCCAACATTTGGGTAGCCAAATATTGATATCAAACCAATCATGCTCGTAGATACAAACATAACTAACTTTTACATCATGAAGGCCCAAAAATGCTACTCCAACAGATGATGTAAAATACAACACTTGAAGATGCAAATTTACATCTCCATCTCTTAGGTGATGTAAAACTCTGATCACACGCCAACCGCCGGCCGCCGCTTCATTTCAGTTCCCCCGCCAGCCTCCCTCGCAAGCAATTTCTGGCCGGAAACGTTGTCGCCGCGACCCCGCCGGCCATCCCCGCTGCCCGTCGCACCGCCGTAGCTGCCGAGGACCGCTGATTTGAGTTTGTATTGCTATACTTCCGCCGCCACGCCGCTCGCCCACCGCACCACGCCGCTGTCGCCGCCCCCATTGCTAGATCCGACTGTTCCACCACCCCGCCTCTAGATCCGTTGCCGCTTCGCCGCCACCCCCCCCCCCCACCAAATTGGTTGAATTGGTCGCCTCTCCACCGCCGAATCACTGCCGCGCCGCCACATGATTGGACCCCCTCCTCCCGCTGCCCCACCGCTGCCAGATTCGAGCCGCACACTCGCCGCCAGACTCGACCTTCTCGCGTCGCACGGCCGTCGCCTCGCTACCCCGTCGCGACCAATCTGCCACTCGATTCATAGTCGAGCCGCCTACCATCCGAGCTCCCGTCGTGCACATTCGACCTCCCCACTCTCGTCGCTCGGCCGCCGACGCACTTATTACCACTGCTCCTTCCGGCTCTCGGCGCTCGGCCGCTGACGCTCATGCCGACTATTTTTACATCTTCAAATACATCATCTATTGGAGTTGGACTTTTACATCACGAATATACATCATCGGTTGGAGTTGCCTCTTTTTTGGAGATGTAAAATACACTTTTTTGTGATGTAAATTATACAACACATATTTTTACATCTCCAAATTTGCATCATCTATTGGAGATGCTCTTACATATCACAAGTGGTTATACCTTTTTATTAATTTGCAGGGCCATGGATTATATACTTTTTTTGTATATTTTAAGAAATATATATTTTGCTCCATCAGTTGTCAAAGTATAAAACTACAATGTGGGAAATTTCTGGTCTCCCAAGTGTCAAACGTCTAGATTTGCATCTTGACACATTTATAGTTGTCTTACCATGAAGTTGACGCGATGATTTTGAATACACCGAATTCATAGTATTCCTTAGGGGGGGGGGGGGGGGGTGATTCTCCAACTATTGTTAAATCTTAAATTTGGCTCCGAACGCAAAAAATTCTTTGTCAATCAAGTACAAAAAAAAAATCTTGATTTGGTATTTTGCCCCATTGAAAGTGGTTTTGCATAAATGGTAGCATAATAACCACGATGCTTTTTTCTTGACAAAGCAAGGGAAAGATGAGAAAATGGAACAATAAAGTTTCAGACATTTTCTGAACTATGTATATTTATTTTAGGATTTGTTTGTCTATACAAAAAACTTTGGTAATGAAGAGCTACATAAGAAATTGGTCAAAAGGAACAAATTTGTGAACAATTTTTTATATTTCAAAATGTATTACAATGGACATAATTTTAAAATTGAGGAAATTAAATCTTTTGAATTTTATCAGATTATATGGTTTCTGAATATTTATGATAATTATCTAATTCTAAAATTCATGAAACCTGACCTGATTTTTTTTGTTTTTCCTAAAATGCATTTTTCATTTACCCATTTTTTTAATGTTCTCTTGCAATTTTATTTGCACACTTAGTTACCACATGTGCAAAGCCACCTCTATGGCAACTAAAAAACTGCTTTCTATGAAGCAGTAACTTCAACAATTCTAACGTTTTAGCCTAGAACTGTCGAACAATAGTTCTACGGCATTTCCATGGATGCTATTTCAAGTCTACCTAGACAACCAATGTTCGTACTCCCAAGTCGCAATAAGATTTGATCTGCTTGCTGGATGTTGGCACACATTATCTATCAGTCATTGATCTTATCTGTGGCGGCTTGTTCCAATTCCAGACTGTACCAATGGCCAAAACCGCCATTTCCACGGCGAATAAACAAAACGACATGGCAACGATACGTGTAGCGTGAACAGGCAGAGTAGCTGCAGAGTGAGTCCAAAAGGGAAGCACCCGGTATCCTGGAAAACCAACGTCCTCGACCACTGTTTTGCTCCGGACCTCCCAGCCTCCCTCCTCTATTTAAGCTCCTCCCGGTCTCTCATCATTCATCAACAACACAAGCATCAATCAGCCTTCATCTCAGTTCATTCACAACCATCAACCGCCATCTCAGTTCATTCACAACCACAGGCACTCATACACTCTACACTCTACACTCGACAACTAGCTACTCTACTACTCTTCAGTCATCACCTACTTCAGAGTTTCAGACAACCAGCACACAGAGTGACAGAGAGATCATGGCGGGTGCGGCTAAGGCGTCTTGGACGGTGGCGATGAGCGTGGGCGTGGTGGAGGCCCTCAAGGACCAGGTCGGCCTCTGCCGCTGGAACTACGCCCTCAGATCCATCCACCGGGCAGCCAAGGCTAGGTCCAACGTCCGCGGCGGCGTCTCACAGGGCGCCAAGCAGCTTCCGACCTCTGCTGCGGCGGTGGCCGAGAGGCGGCGAGCGGAGAAGGCCGAGGAAGGGCTGAGAACGGTGATGTACCTCAGCTGCTGGGGTCCCAATTAGAAGCTGCCTACTTGGTAGTACTAGCTAGGCGTCTCTGAGTTTGCTGAAACAACCATGGCCTGAAACCTGTCTGGCTTCCCGTAGAATCCCCCATTGTAAAATACCACCTCTATGATGATGATGATGAAAAATGATGTTACTTGAGCCCATGTCTATTTGCTTATTTATTATCTTGGTGAGGAATATGCATACATGCTCTGTTTTGGTTTCTGCTTACAACCCAAAAAGAACTTACAATACAAGTACACTTAACAAATCGTAGCCAATTGTAACGATCAACAGGTCAAGGACCTAGTGGCAGCACACTGAATAGGTTCAGATCAATTTTTCAGTGTCCAACAAGAGGATCTGGGGATACAGGCACAACAAGAAGAGGGGAGGAGAGCAGGTGAGTTCTATCTCAGTTCTGAATAAATGCACTCCTGGACCCAGACCAATCTTCAGTTACATATACAGTAGGCATCGGCCTCCTACCTAGGCACAGCCAGCTCACCCACACGCAATTTGCTAAACAGACTGGGCTGTCTCCGTTTCCCTTTGATCTTCAGTTAATGCAGTGGCCCGACTCACGGGCGCGACACAAACATGCTTAATTTCTTCAGTCTGCAACACTTTAAAATGGCACACAGGATGAATCCTCGTATCTGTACTCAAGGTGTCATCAAGCAACCAATCCATTTAGTACTTATCAGTTTTGTTGGTGGACCTGCCTTCGGACAAACGAGAAGTACTTCGAATTGGTTGATAGTACTTCTTTTCTTCTTCTTTTTTTGCGTATAGGTTGAAGAAAGTACTTTCTGTGGCTCCAGTCGACCTGATGTGCGACGAGCACGAATATATTTTGAATTTCTTTGTTGTATATTCGCTAGACTCACACAATAGTATGTAGTAATTCAACTAAACATATGATACAGCTCCAGATTAGACCACATGTCCACATTAATAAGTAAACGTGCTTTTTGGTCACAACTATCACTGAAAATATCATATGGAAATCAACATTCGGTGGAACCGATGAAAACCACATGAAAATGATGTTTTGAAGTATCAAAATCTCGAAAAATTATGGGATGTTAAGAGAGTGATGTTCTATTGCGGTATAAAAAAAATCTCAAAAAATTATGGGATGTTAAGAGAGTGATGTTCTATTGCCTTGCAAAATTTCAAGTTCAAACACATTACAAGATATGAGCTACGAAGAAAAACAAAATCAGCATTGAATAGTGCTGAACAGTAACATCGCTATTCATTGCTGAATTTGTCCTTTTCATAGCTCGCATCCTGAAATGTGTTTTAACTTGAAACTTTACATGACGATAGATAATCATCCTCTTAATATTTCACATTTTTCAGAATTTTTTGAATCGTTCAAACATGGTTTCCATGAAATTTTCTTTGAATGTTGGTTTTCGTATGATATTCTCCCATCATAGAGTGAGGCACATCAAAGTTACTCCGTATCTTTCTAGGGCCATGAAACCAAAAGAGAAGAAAACAAATATAATCAGACATTCAGTTAATAGGTACAATCGGGTGCACAGTAGTTCCTTCCAATTAATAAGCTGATCGATATAAGATAAAGAATACTTACAACTAAGACAAACAAATTGTCCTCCCCAAACTTGTACTAAGATATTTGTTAGCCGCTTATATTATAGAACTCTATAGGAAAATATTCAACAGTAATAACATAGACACATAAATAAAATTATTTTGTATATTAATGCTCATCTAATTTTTCTCTTATATGGATGGAATTTAACTTACTTAAATGTCCCACACATATTTGGAAAAAATAAGTTCTACTACAAATTGGAGTTGGTTTGTTATTATAGTAATCTCAATATTTTTTTAATAATATTTAACTCTAAGTTACTACTTGGGGTTCAGGCTGTTAGGTATAGTAGACAAATTTTTTTAAATGTTGTACTCTCTCCAATAAAAAAATGTCTTAAAGTAAAACTACGACACTTATTTTGAATTGGAAGGAGTATCAACTTAAAACAAAATTATGTATAGCAAATTTAATATGTAAAATAAATAAAAGTGTTTGGTATAAATAAGTTATCCCGACAGACGACGAGGATGCCGGCCATGGCGTCCCGACGAACGACAAGGTTGGTGACGCCCATGGCGATGGACCGAGCAGAAGTGGAGGCCAACCGGACGGAGGGGGTGGGGGCATCGCGCCGTGCGCCAGCGTTGGCTTGTCAAAAAGACCCAAAGATGAAGACCATGGCGCCGTGTCGTGCGAATGTAGAGGCATCGGGGGCTACGTCAGTGCTGCACAATGATCGGGACTGTGCGTCTGCAACGATGGTGATGGCATTCCAAAGGGATGCCCATCTGAGATGGGGCCGTCTGGTTGTGGTGGTGAACCTGCGGCGGTCGGCCCATCTGGGTGTGGTGGTACTACGGTGGTCGGCCCGTCTGGGCGTGGCGGTGCTCGGCCCGTCTGGCCCTGGTGTTGAGGGTGCTGAGAGTTGGCGGAAATGACTGACCATGGTGGTGGAGGAGGCCATGGTCTTGACCGTACTGAAAGTGCGGGGCAGCTGGTTGAATCTGCGGTGGGGGAAGAGGTGGCGGTAGTGGAAGGATTCGGTCTTGAAAGCGTTGGGCCGGGAAAATCGGTGGCGGGGGCGGGAAGTCGGTACATGGGTGAGCAGGGTGGAGGCATGGGGGACGCGGATGCGTCATAGGACTGGCCGGTGGCTATCACATGGCTGCCGATGTGGGAGGAAAAGCTCAAAGGTTGGAAGATTTTGGACTGGGGTTTTGTGAATGGATCCCCACACCACAGGGATGCATGCGTCTTTGAAGCGTCCGGGGAGTGGGTGCACGGAGCCAGACAGTGTAGCAAACGAGATACGAGGTCAAAAGGCTGGCTACTTTTCCTTTGCTTTGGGAAGGGTAAAAGCATTGCTAATACTGGATGGTATCTTCTTCTACCACTCTGTCTGTACTCGGCTTTTACCGTAGAGCATTCAAAGTACATCTCTGTAAATAACCTCCTCTTAGTCCCACACTTCCTCTCATCAACACAAGCATCAACCAGTCCTGATCTCAATCCATTCGTAACCACAAAGTCCATGCTCCACCAAGCATCACATAGTTCAGACTTCAACGAATCAGTTAGTGGTGTCGTCTCCACCCACACACAGAGGGATCATGGCGGGTGGGGCAAAGGTGTCTTGGATGGTGGTGATGAGGTTCGGCGTGGTGGAGGCGCTCAAGGACCAGGCCGGGCTCTGCCGCTGGAACTACACCCTCAGATCCATCCACTGGGTAGCCAAGGCCAGGGCCAATGTCCGCGGAGGCGTCTCGCAGGGTGCCAAGCAGCTTCGAGCCTCTGCGGTGGTGGTGGCGGTGGCGAAGAGGCGGCGAGCGGAGAAGGCGAGGAGGGGCTGAGGACGGTGATGCACCTCAACTGCTGGGGTCCCAATTAGGAGCTGCAACTTGGTACTAGTAGCTAGGCATGCCTTTGTTTGCTGCAACAACCATGGCCAACCTGGCTGGCTGCCTGTGGAATCTCCCATTGCAAAATACCACGATGATGATGATGATAAAAAATGATGTTACTTTGAGTCCATGTCTATTTGCTCATTGATTATCTTGGTGATTAGTGAGGAATATCCATACATGCTCTGATTTGGTTTCTTCTTACGACTTGCGTGTTGTTCTGTTATCTCTCATACCGGAACTCAGCCTTTTGGTCATATGGGAAAAAGAACTTACAAGTACACTTAATATGCGTGATGAGTTCGTAGCAAATTGTACTTAATCAGTATCAGTTTTGTTGGTGAGCCTGCCTTCGGTTGCTTTGTTAGTCCAAAACAAGACCAAACGAGAAGTACTTTGAATTGGTTGAAAGTACTTTCTGTGGCTCCAGTCGACCTGATGTGTGATGAGGTCGTGGAGATTATGTTTTGAATTTCTTTGTTGTATATTCGCTAAACTGACACAGTAGTAATTCAACTAAACATGATATAGCTCCAGGTTAGACCACATTAATAATAAGTAAATGTGCTTTCTGATCAGAGCAATCACAGAGTGAGGCGCATCTTTGTAGTTTCCACTGAAAGACCAGCAATTTGGATTTTGCCCTAGGGCCATAAAACACAAAGAAAAGAAAAAATAAATAAAAGCAGACTTTCAGATAATAGGTACAATCGGGTGCACAGTAGTTCCTTCCTTCCAATTAATTAAGTAGATTGATATAAGATAAAAAATATTCAAAGGTAATAAAGTTTTACTAAGATATTTGTTAGCTGCTTATATTATAGAACTCTATCGCAAAATATTCAAAGGTAATAAGATAGACGCATAAATAAAATTATTTTGTTTATGAATGCTAATTTTATTTTTTTTCTCTGATAAGGATGGAATTAACTTACTTAAATGTCCCAAACATATTAGGAAAAAATAATATAAGTTTTAGAACAAAATGGAGTTGGTTTGTCATTATAGCAATTTCAATGGTATTTTTTGTTGATAAATGTTAACTCTAAGTTACCACTTGCGGTTTATGTTGTTAGGTACAATTTTTTTGTTTTTTAAAAATCAATTTAAAATGAAATTATGTATAGAAAGTATGATATATATATATATATATATAAGAAATTAAAAATGTTTAGTATAAATAAGTTATAACAATTGGCGAAACACAATCAAGTTTTGTGGAGGGCGACGTACGACAACATTGCTCAATTAGTTTATTCTTATTGGTCATTATGTACGGGAGGTATGAATCGTCATCGGAGACTCGAGGCGATCAACCATGCTTACCCCAATGGTGAATCTGGCTCTAGCGATAATCATATTTCTAAACGGCATGGACAATTAAAATTGATCATTCTAATCGATTGTTTATGCTTTCACCATGTTTTGCGATTTTTATCTTATTATGTGTTGACCTTAGTATGTCATCATTGTTATCTTCAACACTATCTAAAAAGATGTAATATTCCATCTCACATTTTACATCTTCTCTTTCGTACGACCTCCCACATCTCTGCACCCCCACATCGTCTGCCTTTTTTTGTACATATCCGCTTTATTTTCGTGTGACTCTCATTCTTGGTTCAGGACGCAACCCACCACAATCGATCGCTACTGACGCCTCCCTCACCCTTCTTAGAGCATCTCTAGCAGACCCCGTATAATGCCGACCCGCATAACGCTTTTACAGTTCGAGGAAGATCTGTTTTGCGGGGTGAAATCATGCGCTGCAGAATAAACCCGTATATGAAACTATAAATTTTTTAAAAAAGCTTTTGGGGGAGAAATTACAACCACACTGATCATTCATAGTTCATTATATACTACATAGATCATACATACTAAATATACTGCATTCTACTACTAGAGGGGGGGGATCTGCGGGCTCGCGGCGGCTACCAAAATGGACGAGCTCGCGACGGCGAGGCTGACACGGTGAAGGACCTCAGTCGTCGGTCAGTTCTCCTCATCGGAGCTGACGAGGTCGATGTACATCTTCTCCTGCTCCTCGTTAACGCGCCGCCACTCATCGTCCTTATCATTCACGGCGAGGTTGGCCGCGACCGCCTGCTTGAAAAGGAGCTCTTGGATCTCCTCGTCGTGGCGGCGGCGCTCCTCCTCCTCTTGCAAGCTCCGTGCGGCAATCGCGTCCGCGACCGCCTCGACATCATTGCTGACGTAATCTTCGGGACCGATGAGGCCTCCGCGCGGGATCTCCTCCGGCTCCCGCTTGACGGTGTCCTCCCGTGCCGGTGGTCATACTCCTCCGTCTCGCGACGGAGGAGCCTTGACGGCGGCTCGAGGCCTTGCTTGGTCCACTTCCTGGCCGCACGCTTCCTCGCGCCGTCCGCGTGGACACACTGCTCGCGCTCGGGGTCGTCGCCCCCGCCGGAGCTGCGGCCGAAGCTCCACATACAGCCCCACATGACGTCTGGAGGCGGAAAGGCTCACCGAAGGTGAGAAATGCGACGGAGGCTGTGGGGAATCGCAGGGAAACGCGGCGGCGGGCGGCGGGGGGGGGGGGGGGGGGGGGTAGGGTTTCGACCCGTATCTGCCCCGCAAACCCGTAGTTATACGGCTTCGGGGGCACTACTAGGGAAAAGCTTAGCAGTAGCGCGGGTCAGATGTCTATCAGTAGCGCGGGTGGGCGCGCTACTGATAAGGCGCGACAGCTAACTTTTAGCAGTACCGTGCTTTCGCGCTACTACTAAGTTTACTTAGTAGTAGCGTTCCTCAGTAAACGCGCTACTGCTAATAGCAGCAGCGCCTCTATAGTCGCACTACTGCTAACTTTTCCTGTATTTTTATGCAGCATATTGGCGTTGTATTTATACTACTTTTATACAGTAGTCTCATCATATGATTTTATAATCATGATGAGTTACTATATATATACAGTAGTCTCTTTCACCCACTAATATATATAATAACTCATCATGCTCATATAACAGTAAGCATCATCATCATTAATAACAACTACTCATCGTTATCATAATAAAAAGTCATACTCCTCATCAACATAGTCATCTAATAACTCATCATCGTTATCAGAATAACAAGTCATACTCATCATCATCATAGTCATCTAATAACACATCATCGTTACCATAATAACAAGTCATACTCATCATCATCATAGTCATCTAATAACTCATCATCGTTATCATAATAACTAGTCATACTCATCATCATTATAGTCATCTAACCAACCCTACTTAATTGTTTTTAGCACATGCTCATGAGTATCAACTAGGAGCTACTACCCTCTCTAAGGTAAAATTGCATAAAACAAGATAGGCCCTGACGCTCCATTATGGAGAATGAAGATTATCCTATCTTCAATTCTCGCGCTTCGCACAATGTTGCTTCCAAGTAGCTCCCTATGATTTTCCATACATTTTTTTCATTCTTTGATTATCATGTCTTCATCGGTTTTAGAAATCCGGTATGAACAATGGTGAAGCCTAGGCAGACTTGGTCGTAAGCTAGTAACATCAAGGTGACCTTTCGGAAACATCAGATCAGGCACACAATCCTTCGGGATTTTCTGTTGAAAAACATAATAATAACATCGTAGTTAGTAATGTAGTTTAGCTTTAGAAGAATATATGCAAAAGATGCATGGATGTCGTAATAGTAAATAATCTTACCATGCCATCTCCATGGATGTTACCGTAGTTCAACACGTGCACTAGCTAGTGGCACGTATTGACCATAATATGTAGGAGTTTCATAATTGATATTATAATTCTCAACATCAATAATGAATGAGATAAGATGATCTTTCTCCTCATGAGTTAATTCAGCGTCATCAGTGTAGTAGGTTCTGTCTACCATCTTCCGTACATTTTTTTAATAATGAAAATAAGCTGTCAACGGAAATAAGTTGTCGACTATTTTGAAATAAACAATATAAATTACTTAATAAGTATGTTTGAGAAACTTACATAGAGGTAGAAGTGGAAGCGTATCAACAAGGACCCAAATGTCAATATTCTCTTCGTCGATGTCATCTTCAGGATCACCAAGATTGAAGGTGACATGCATACCCTCCTGAAAATCATACGCCTTGCACAATGCTTGTTGGGAAACGTAGCATGCAATTTCAAAAATTTCTACGCACACGCAATGATCTATCCATGGAGATGCATAGCAACAAGGGGGAGAGTGTCTACGTACCCTCGTAGACCGTAAGCGGAAACGTTTCACGACGCGGTTGATGTAGTTGAACTTCTTCGCGCTCCAACCGATCAAGTACCGAACGCACGGCACCTCCGTGTTCTGCACACGTTCAGCTCGGTGACGTCCCTCGCCTTTTTGATCCAACAAGACGTCGAGGTAGTAGATGAGTTCCGTCAACACGATGGTGATGATGAAGTGATCCTCGCAGGGCTTCGCCTAAGCACCACGAAGATATGACCGAGCGTGTAAACTGTGGAGTGGGGCGCCACACACGGCTAAGCAATTGTCTGGGGCGTGCTAGGCGCCCCCTTCCTCATATATATATATAGGTG
Source organism: Triticum urartu (assembly GCF_056163025.1). Classification (NCBI taxonomy): domain Eukaryota; kingdom Viridiplantae; phylum Streptophyta; class Magnoliopsida; order Poales; family Poaceae; genus Triticum; species Triticum urartu. The sequence goes on from NC_141874.1 coordinate 731,535,421, forward strand.
GGAGGGAGGGAGGAGCAGCCATAGGAGGCGCCTAAGTAGGAGGAATCCTACTTGGAGTCCCTCCCAAGCCGCGCGCCTCCCTGCCATATATAACCGAGGGGGGAGGAAATAGGAATCCTAATCCACACTTTCCTTGCCCTCCCCTCTTTCCTTTTCCTCCTCATAGGGCTGGCCTCTATAGGGGCGCACCAGGGCTGGTGTGTTCCCTCACTTGGGCCATAAGGCCCATATCTTTGCCGGGGGTGCCCGAAACTCCTTTCCAGTAACCCGATAAGTACCCAGTACCCTCCGGAACACTTTCGGTGTCCGAATACCCATCGTCCTATGTATCAATCTTTACCTCTCGACCATTTTGAGACTCCTCGTCATGTCCATGATCTCATCCGGGACTCCGAACAACATTTGGTCACCAAATCACATAACGCATATAATACTATAGTCAACGAACGTTAAGCGTGCGGACCCTATGGGTTTGACAACTATGTAGACATGACCGAGACGCCTCTCCATGTTGGGGAACGTAGTAATTTCAAAAAGATTCCTACGCACACACAAGATCATGGTGATGCATAGCAATGAGAGGGGAGAGTATGTCTACGTACCCTCGTAGACCGAAAGCGGAAGCGTTTATCAACGCGGGTGATGTAGTCGTACACGTTCACGATCCGTCCCGATCAAGTACCGAACGTACGACACCTCCGCGTTCAGCACACGTTCAGCTTGATGACGTCCTCGCCTTCTTGATCCAGCAAGAGGGGCGAAGTAGTAGATGAGTTCCGACACCACGACGGCGTGGTGACGATGTTGGTGAAGAACAATCTCCGCAGGGCTTCGCCTAAGCACTATAAAAACTATTACGGAGGATAAACTAGAGGGGACGAGGTTGCCGGCACATGGCTTGGTGTTTCTTGATGTGTCTTGGGTGCTAGCCCTACCCCTCTATTTATATGTTGAGCCTTGGGGTCAAAACTTGGAGTAAAAGCCTCCACAAAGTCGGTTTCACCCAAAAGGCAAGAGTCCTTCTCGGACTCCAGGGCCAGACGCCAGGGTTCCCGGCGTCTGGACCCAGACGCCTGGGACCCTGGCGTCTGGCCCCTGGACTCTGCAAAACTTTCTTTTGCGCTTTCCAAAAACCTTATGGGCTTCCCCTTTGGCCCAAATAAAGTGTTCTCGTACCCAAACATTTCGGGAAACATCCGGAACCCCTTCCAGTGAATTCGGGAACCCTTTGGGTGACCAAACACTATTATCCCATATATCAAGCTTTATCTTCGGACCATTCCGAAGTTCCTCGTCATGTCCGTGATCTTATCCGGAACTCCGACCAACATTCGGTTACCAACATACATAACTCATAAATACTATATCGTCAACGAACGTTAAGCGTGCGGATCCTACGGGTTCGAGAACTATGTAGACATGACCGAGACACTTCTCTGGTCAATAACCAATAGCAGAACATGGATGCCCATATTGGCTCCTACATATTCTACGAAGATCTTTATCGGTCAAACCGCATAACAACATACGTTGTTCCCTTTGTCATCGATATGTTACTTGCCCGAGATTCAATCGTCGGTATCTCAATACCTAGTTCAATCTCGTTACCGGCAAGTGTCTTTACTCGTTCGTAATGCATCATCCCGCAACTAACTTATTAGTTACATTGCTTGCAAGGCTTATAGTGATGTGCATTATCGAGAGGGCCCAGAGATACCTCTCCGACAATCGGAGTGACAAATCCTAATATCGATCTACGCCAACTCAACAAGTACCATCGGAGACACCTGTAGAGCACCTTTATAATCACCCAGTTACGTTGTGACGTTTGGTAGCACACAAAGTGTTCCTCCGGTAATCGGGAGTTGCATAATCTCATAGTCATAGGAACATGTATAAGTCATGAAGAAAGCAATAGCAGTAAACTAAAACGATCAAGTGCTAAGCTAACGGAATGGGTCAAGTCAATCACATCATTCTCCTAATGATGTGATCCCGTTTATCAAATGACAACTCATGTCTATGGTTTAGGAAACATAACCATCTTTGATCAACGGGCTAGTCAAGTAGAGGCATACTAGTGACACTCTGTTTGTCTATGTATTCACACATGTATTATGTTTTCGGTTAATACAATTCTAGCATGAATAATAAACATTTATAATGAAATAAGGAAATAAATAATAACTTTATTATTGCCTCTAGGACATATTTTACTTCAGTTTCCCACTTGCACTAGAGTCAATAATCTAGTTCACATCTTTATGTGATCAGTTCACATCTCCATGTGACTAATACCCAAAAGGTTTTATTAGAGTCAATAATCTAGTTCACATCGCTATGTGATTAACACCCAAAGAGTGATCATGTTTTGCTTGTGAGAAAAGTTTAGTCTACGGGTCTGCAATATTCAGATCCGTGTGTATTTCGCAAATTTCTATGTCTACAATACTCTGCATGAAGCTACTCTATCTTATTGCTCCTACTTTCAATATGTATCTAGATCGAGACTTAGAGTCATCTAGATCGACGTAACTCTTTATGACGAACTCTTTTATCACCTCCATAACCGAGAAATATTTCCTTAGTTTTCTAAAGATAATTTTGACCGCTGTCCAGTGATCTACTCCTAAATCACTATTGTACTCCCTTGCTAGAAAAATGCTAAGGCCAGTTATCTCTTTTAACACTAAGCATCAGGCAGCCAAGGCCAGCGCCAACGTCCGTGGCGCCGTCTCGCAGGGCGCCAGGCAGCTTCCGGCCTTTGCGGCGGCGGTGGCCGAGAAGCAGCGAGCGGAGAAGGCCGAGGAAGGGCTGAGGACGGTGATGTACCTCAGCTGTTGGGGTCCAAATTAGCAGCTGCAACTTAGTGCTAGCTAGGCGTGTGTGTGTTTGCTGCAACAACCATGGCCTGAAACCACGATGTAAAAACTCGGTATTAGCTGGCTTCCTGTGGAACCCCCCGTCGTAAAAACCACAATGATGATGACAAATTTCTGTTACTTCAGTTATCTGCTTGCCTTTTTGTTATCTTGATGAGAAATACGAATTGATGCTTTACTTTAGTTTTGGCTATTCCCTTGTCTTTGAACCCGGCCTTTTGGTCGTATGTCATTACAACTCACAAGGACTTCATTTTTGCCGATCTACTGAGCGACTGAGTTCATGGCAAACATGCTGTATTTCTTCAGTCTGCAGCACACAGAAAGGTGTCATCTGCAGGTGTTGAAGTGACACACATGATAAATTCCCAATACTGAAGGTGTCATCAAGCAATCCGTTTTGTTTCAGTTTTGCTCGTTGACCTGCCTCCAGTTACTTGGTTCGTCCACATTAAATACTAGTTAACTGATCCTTACCATCGGGAGGGTTTCTGATCAGAGCTATAGGAAGAGCCAAAAAGGCAGGTCACGTGTTTTTCTTTCTAACTTTCCTAGGGTCATGCAGGCAGATGAATTGGCTTTTGAACAAGAGGAGTTCCCATACGTTTTGAGTGCCACGAGTTTTTCTTTTGAACCATGTTAACCTCTTTCCATTAATACAACAGTGTCGGTATCAGCATAGTATCAATACCACGAGTTTCTCGGAAGTAACCAACATGTATTTATATTATTAGTAATAAACAATAATCAAGATGTTTGCCTGAAGCGCACACATGGATGACTCCGGTGTCTCCTCCATCTGACGTTGACACGAAGCTCACACGGCCCCTGGTATGGTGGAAACCATGTCTTCCTGCGTGCGCGTCACCCCTATCTAATCTTATCTCTCTGCCTTGTCTGGTCGTAACGGACAAAACCAAGGCCCAATGTGCCGGAACGAGAGCGACGGCTGCGGCGCAAGCAAGCAAAAGTGCTCGCCTGGGAGCCGGAGCACCCGGTATCTAGAAAACCAGGGCCCGCGGCAGCCTGTTTAGCTCGGGCTCTCTTGTATATAATCCCGGACCACTACCACTCTTCCTCCCATCAGCACGGACAAGCATCGGCTTCAGTGAGACAGTTCAAGAAATCAACTCCTTCTTTCAGTACCACAACTTCGCAAGTCCACTACTACTATACACAAGGATTCAGTATCCTTGCCAGCAGCCAGGCAAGGACAAGGAGGAGGAGAAGAGATGGCTGCTCAGGCGAAGGCTTCGTGGATGGTGGCCATGAGCGTGGGCGCGGTGGAGGCGCTCAAGGACCAAGCCGGGCTCTGCCGCTGGAACTACGCACTCGGGTCCATCCACCGAGCTGCCAAGGCCAACGTCCGCGGTGGTGTCTCGCAGGGCACCAAGCATCTTCCGGTCTCCGCGCCGACGGTGACGGAGAAGGCCGAGGAGGGGCTGAGGACGGTGATGTACCTCAGCTGCTGGGGCCCAAATTAGGAGTAGTAGTATCTTAGGGGTGTTGTGTTCGTTGCAGCTTGTGCGTATGTGACAACCCGATGATCGATTGTAAATACAGCACGATGATGATGATGAAAATTTCGGCTATGAGTTTATATCACCCTCCTTGTCCATGTGCTTCTATGACTGTCTTTTGAAAGGCCAAAGGTTGATGTTTGTCAAGAGAGGACCTGTTCAGTTACATGGGGAGCGCAACTCAGCAAAACGAGGCATACAGAAAACAGAGGAACTTCAGCTGCCTATACCGAACAGCCAAACTCTGAAGAAAGGATAGAACAGGGGAGTTGGATCTCGGCGATACACCCGGCTGCCCTCCAAGATTTCACATCTTCTTTGATCAAATTCGAACACCTCCGGGTCACTGCAAGCGGTGGCTGTTAGAGATTATAGCTTTGTGTACTTTGATGGAGTCGACCTGCTGGATGTGCTTCTAATTTTTGTTAGTAAACATTGACAAAAGTTTTGATTGCTTGCTAAGTTTCATCATGGCATGACATTGTTGGAAGACGTGGAAAAAACAAAATCGATGCTCGAAAATTCTTTTGAAAATAACCTTCTCGAAGCATCAATTTTATTTGTCAAAACTGCCACTACTGGGAGCAGTCCCTCTGCACCGGGACGATAATGAGAGGTGCGGTGTACACAAGTGAAAGACCCCGAAAGCACTGGGGGATCCTGGAAAAGGAGAAACAACGTCCGTCTCCCACTCTTCCTTTCATCAACACAACCAGTCAATTCTTCACTTACTCAACAAATTCTTTTTTTAGGGACACTTAACGGATTCTACCCTCCACAGTAGAGAAGCAGCTTCCGGCGGCCGCCGCCACAGTAGAGAAGCGGCAAGCGGAGAAGGCCGAGAAAGGGTCGAGGACCGTCCTAATGGTGATGTAAACGGTCTTATATTAGTTTACACAGGAAGTGCTAGTTAGCAAGAGGTGTTTCTAAAGTTCTGCTAGCTCCAGCCTCAAGCAACAACCATGCCGTGTGACTGTTTAATTCCCTCCCGATTGTAAATATGTCTCACCATGATGATAATGATGAAATCTTACCCCACTTTGAGTTCACATTACCTGATTCAAAAAAATAAGGTTTGCATTGCCCTTCAAACAGCTCTTTTGCTTAGTATTCTTTTGGAAGATTATTGCTTGGAGTTGGTCACAAGCTTTGCCTGTTGCTCTGTTCTGTTCGCTACTTCGACAGGCAGAGCAAAAGCAGAGACCCGAAAAATTGATCCTGATCCATAAGTTTCCTGCCAGCCTACAAATGATAATAAAAACTGTAAATCATCAGAGGAAAACTAAAATAAAATAAAGCGGAACATAATGAATCATGGTAGGCAAGAAAAATGAGCAAAATCGGTGCCCCTTGTTCTCCTCTTTACATGTCAGATGTGGTCAGTGCCTTTTTTAATTGGCAGGGCCATGTATCTTTTTTTTGTATATTTTAAGAACTATATATTTTGCTACATCAATTGTCAAAGTATAAAACTACAATGTTGGAAATTTCTGGTCTCCAAGTGTCAAATTGTCTATTTGTATCTAGACACATTTATAGTTGTCTTACCATCATGTTGGCCCGACGATTTTGCATACACAAAATTCATATTATTCCTTATGGGGAAATATGGCTCTTCAACCTTTATCAACCCTTAAATTTGGCTCCGCGTCTCCAATGAAAAAATTATTTGTCCATAAAGTGTCGAAACCTCTAGATTTTGTATTATGACCCCATTGAAAGTGATTTTGCAAACATCATAGCATACTCACCACAATGCTTTTTTGACAAAGCATGTGAAAGATGGGAAAATAGAAGAATAAAAACTTTAGACATTTGCTGAACAATATATGTTTATTTATGATTTTTTTTCTATAAAATACTTGGAAATGAAGAGCAGTGGAAAGAAATGGTCGAAAGGAATAAATTTGCGGACAACCTTTTATACTTCAAAATGTATTGAAACTAAGAAATATTTAAATTTGAAGAAATAAATTCAGAAAATTAAATCTTTTGAATTTTATCAGATTACATGATTTCCTGAATATTTATGATAACTACCCAATTCCAAATTCTAACATTTTACCCGATTTTTTATGTTTTCTAAAATGTATTTTCTTTTACCCATTTTATTCATGTTCTCTTCCAATTTTACTTGCACACTTAGTTACTACGTGTGCAAAACCACCTCTATGGCTACTACAAAATTGCTTTATATGAAGCAGTAACTTCGACAATTCTCACATTTTTTAGCCTACGAACAATAGTTCTACAGTATTTCCATGGATTCTATTTCTAAGACAACTAATATTAGTACTCGCAAGTCGCAATAACATTTGAATATCTACACACATTACCTATCCGTCATTCATATCTTATCTCTGTCGGCTTGTGCCAATCCCAGACTCTCTCGCAATGGCCAAAACCACCGCTTCCACAGGGAATAAACAAAACGGCACGACAGCGATAGTTGCGGCGTGAAGAAGCAGAGTAGTAGCAGAGTGATGACTCCGGAGGCACCCGGGTTCGTTGAAAAACCAATGTCCGCGTCCACTGTTTTGCTCCGGACCTCCCAGCCCTCCTCGTGTATATAATCTCATCCCAGCCCCGCTCTCCCTCTCATCAACACAAGCATCAATCAGCCTTCATCTCAGTTCATTCACAATCACAAAGTCCACACTCTACACTCGACAACTACTCTTCAGTCATCACCTACTTCGGAGTTTCAGACCAGCAGCACAGAGAGAGATCATGGCGGGCGCTGCTAAGGCGTCTTGGATGGTGGCGATGAGCGTGGGCGCGGTGGAGGCGCTCAAGGACCAGGTCGGCCTCTGCCGCTGGAACTACGCCCTCAAATACATCCATCGGGCAGCCAAGGCCAGGGCTAACGTCTGCGGGGGCGTCTCGCAGGGCGCCAAGCAGCTTCCAGCCTCTGCTGCGGCGGTGGCGGAGAGGCGGCAAGGGGAGAAGGCCGAGGAAGGGCTGAGGACGGTGATGTACCTCAGCTGCTGGGGTCCCAATTAGAAGCTGCCTACTTGGTAGTACTAGCTAGGCGTCTCTGTGTTTGGTACTATGGCCTGAAACCACGATGCAGAAACTTGGTACTAGCTGGCTTCCCTTGTAAAAACTAGGATGATGATGATGACAAATTTCTGTTACTTCAGTTCATATTGCTCCTCTTGTCTGTTTGTTTTTTAGTTCCCTCGATGAGGAATATGCATTGTTTGCTTTAATTTGGTTTCACCTTACAGCTATTCCGTTATCTCTGAACCCGGCCTTTGATCGTATGGCATTACAACTTACAAGTACTTCATGTTCCTACTTCCTAGCAAACATGCTGAATTTCTTCAGTCTGCAGCACACATGAAGGTGTTATCTGCAGGTGTTGAAGTGACACATGATAAATTCCCAGATCTATATTGAAGGTGTCATCAAGCAATCCATTTAGTTTCTGTTTTGTTCATTGATCTGCCTCCAGTTGCTTGGTTCGTCCACAATAAATAGTTAACTAGTGCTTACCATCTGCAGGCTTTCTGATCAGAGCTACAGGAAGACCCAAAAAGGGAGGTCACACGTTTTTCTTTCTAAGTTCCCTAGGGTCATGCAAGCAAATGAATTGGCTTTTCAACAAGAGGAATCCCCACACGTTTCCAATACCACAAGTTTTTCTTTTCAACCAGGCTAATCCCTCTCCATTAATAGCATGACGATAATACAACAGTGTCAGTATCAACATAGTATCCACCCGCAAAAAAAAAGTATCAGCATAGTATTAATACCACGAGTTTCTTGGAAATAACCAAGATGTATTTATATTATTAATAATCAAAATATTTTGCCAAAGGCGCACACATGGATGAGTCCGGTGTCTCCTCCATCCGACTATGACACGAAGCTCACACGGCCCCTGGTATGGCGGAAACCGTATCTTCCAGCATATGCTCTCTGCCTTGTCTGGTTGTAACGGACAAAACTATGGCCCACTGTACAGGAACGAGAGCGAGAGCTGCGGCGCAAGCAAGCAAAAGGGGGCTCTCCTGAAAGCTGAAAGCACCCGGTATCTTGGAAAACCAGCGCCCGCAGCCGTCTGTTTTGCTCCGGCCCTCCGGTATATAACCACGTCTCTCTCCCACTCTTTTTCCCATCAACACAAACAAGCATCAATCCAGTGAGACAGTTCAAGAAAATAAGCTCTGTTCTTTGCACCGCAACTTCGCAAGTCCACTACTACGATACAGAAGGATCACAAGTCAGTCTCCACTATCCAGCAGCACAGCAAGAACAAGGTGGAGGAGAAGAGATGGCTGTGGCCACGAGCGTGGGCACCGTGGAGGCCCTCAAGGACCAAGCTGGGCTCTGCCGCTGGAACTATGCGCTCAGCTCCATCCACCGGGCAGCCAAGGCCAGGACCAACGTGTGCGGAGGCGCCTCGCAGGGCACCAAGCAGCTTTCGGCTTCCGCGGCGGCCGTGGCAGAGAGGCGGCGAGTGGAGAAGGCCGATGAGGGGCTGAGGACAGTCATGTACCTCAGCTGTTGGGGGCCAAATTAGGAGTACTAGTAGCTAGCTAGGGCCTAGAGATGCTTGTGTTCGTTGCAGCAAGAGTAACCTAGCAAGCAGACATGGCCTGAGAGTTGAGAGTTGACCGGTTGTCCCCTGTTCAATTGTAAAGATACCACGATGATGATGATGATGAAAATTTCGCCTACGAGTTTATATCACTGTCCTTGTTCATGTGCATCTTTGACTATTTGTCTTGAGAGGAAGAATGTTCAGAGTTACTCGGGGAGAGCAACTCAGGGGAGCAAGGTGAGAAGCATACAGAAAACGGAGCGACTTCAGCCGACTGTACAATACACCCGGCTGCCCTCCAAAATCTTCGCCTTCTCTGATCAACTCGAACACCTCCAGGTCGCTGAAACGGTGGCTATTCATGATTATGGCGTCGCGTTCTGTCCAACAAATTCATCTCTAATTGTTTTGATTCGGAACAACATGTATATGCTTTGCGTTGGTTGCAAGTACTTTCTATTGAGCGAGTCGACCCGGCTCACAGCAAGTGGAGGGTTCAAGGGATAGGGATGGCACTGAGGCCAGTCGCCACTAAGGCAAAGTTGTTCATTCTCTAAATATGTGCTTTTTTATTAGAGCGGGCGCGATGACATAGTGAAGCACATCACAACGCTTTTCCAGTTTCTACTGAACGACCATCTATTTTGATTTTGACGCAGGTCCATGGAAGCAAAAGAAAAAAAAATGACTTTCTAACAAGAAGTACGAATACACATAATTCCCTCTCAAGCAACTAAGGAGATCCATAATGTCATAATGGTTACTATTCCTGCCTACGGTGACTTCGTAAATCTCAAGATGATGTGCCGGCTCAGTCTTTCGGAGGTGCTCATAGGGGTAGGGTGTGCGTGTGTACGTTCATAGGGATGAGTGTATGCGCGTGTATATGAGCACTTGTGTCTGTACTGATGCTAAAAAAAAACAATTGTGCTCCCCAAATCTCTGTTGAGATATTTGCTAGGCACCTACATATAAAACTCTTATCAAGATACTTGAAGATACTAATAAAATAACACGTAACACCACAATGCATCTAAGTGGCACACAAATTAATTTATATATGAACGTTATTTTTCATATTCTCAGATCTATATGGAATTTAAATTGCTTAAATATCCTAAACATATATTAAAAATAACATAAGGTTGTTACAATTATAGTAATTTTAGTGGAAAATGTTGAAATGTAAAATAGTTATTTTTAAGTTACTAGTTGTGATTTATGTTGTTAGGTATAATACGAAAAATAATTGAATTTGTGTATTAACGTCGTATTAATAAAAAACTATTTATGTATAATTAATATTATATGTAAATAAGTATAAAAATTTAATATAAATGGATATCAATCATAGCTATAAATTTTCTAACTAGTTAACCAATAAGAATCTAACACTATCATATACATTTTTATTGTGTTTTTATATGTATTTCTTATAATGTCTACTTATGGCATCGATGTTGTTTTTCCATATTTTTTTTCTTAATTTTTCCTTTATACATTTCTCAAAGGGTCACCAGTTCTACTAATCACAAATTAGAAGGTTTCTAATCACAAAAAATAGTCCTATTAATACATGAATAATATTTGGGAAATACAAAACTTTCATAACAAACTCGTCAAAATAGAAATTTGTTTTTATATTTGGACTTTCAAAACAAAATATTACTTATAGAAAAATAAAAAAATACATACTATGTTATAATTATTTTCAATCATAAATTTTATATTTGTGTATCTCACAAAAAGAAATCGAATGAGTATCAAAATTGTTCGCGTATAATATGCATGTTACTTCCATATATTTCACCAATTTTTTTTATAGTTCACAAAACATGATAATGTTGCTCACAAGGCTTTTCATGATTTTTTCTTAAGAAATACTTGTTTTGATTGATCAAAAATATGTTCATGGATCTTAAAATTTTGTTTTGAAATTCACAGAAAAATTTCTTTTATTCATAAAGCAAATAACACAATGAACAGTTCCTACGCTACATACATTTAAGAAATAATGAACATTTATGTGGATATTTTCAAGAGAAAAACAATGAGTTTTTGTATTGAACTGTTGTTTTGTTGTAGAGAATAAATTCATAACATGGAGTGAAATAATTTATATTAACTAAAACATTAAATAAAACAAACTACGAGGAGGCGCTGCCCTAGGCGTCCTCGTCGTCGTTGGGGTCGGTGAGCGTCGGGGCCGGGCTAGCCCAACGAAACGTCGTCGACCAGGCTCTAGCAACATCGTTCGCCGTGGTACCGCCGCCGACTGGGTTGGCCCACCGCAGGCAAGGCGCTCCTTCTCCACGTCGCGCTCTACCTGCTCGAAGTACTCGCCCTCACGACGCTCCTCAGCCAGCCTTTGCTGCTGCCATTGGTCAAGGTAGGCCTGCTCCTGCGCCAGCGTCGCCCCCAACCAGACCGGTGGCGCGCTGACCCACTCGCACACCACTCCAATCCATGAGTAGTGCTCGATGGGGTCGGTACCGGCTCGGCCTTGACGGGGACGGCGCCCTCAACGGCGGCACGATGCAGTCGCCGGCCACGGGCGCCATGGCCTTCATCATGCGCGCCTGGTACGCCTCAGCCTCCTCCTACTCCTTGTTGCGCTCCTCCTCCTCGCTTTCACGGAGGACTGCCGCCAGCGCTGCCTGGTAGGCGGCCTCCGCTTCCTGGTCCTCATCATGCACGACGAGGGACGGCAGCGGGATATACCGCACATTGTGGACGCCGCGCCTCCTGGCCTCCTCATGCTCGAACGCGAACCACTGCTCCCAAAGGGGAGAGTCGAGTGCATAGGCGGGATCGCGACGCTGCTCCGGCGTCAGCAACTGCCACCGGCGCCGCACCTCCTTCGCGTGCGCACGCGCCGACCGCGACTCTGCCGGCACTGGGATCCTCTTCAGATCCAAGTGCCAGTCGTGTGGCAGCGTCATGCCGGGATATGGGAAGGGGACGCGGTGCTCCCAGTGCCACCTTGCCTGGTGCGCTGGGATGTTGAGACGCTCCCGAGGTCGGTTTGAAGACGTCAGCGGAGGCGGGGGGAGGTGGGGGAGAGGGGCAGCGGAGGCCCCTTGTCCTTGTCAGAGAAGAAGCCCATGACGGTGGCTAGGGTTTGTCGCCGACGGAGGAGCACAATGGGTGGTGAGATGGGGATAGAGGCGTCTGGAAGCGGATGAGGACAGCCCCCCACCTCACGCTCGGATTAAAAAAAGGCTGACCGCCGTTGCTGACGCGTGGACCCGCGGTGGGCAGTCGTCATTAATAAAGACGACCGCGGTAGTTCGGCGGCCGCCGGGTGGGGACATGGCGGACACCGAGATGACGTGTGGAGTGTCCGCTTCGCGTCCGCGCCGACGCATTTCAGCCCTAAATTTGAGCCGTAAATTTGGGCCACAAATGGGTCTATGTGAACATGAAGCGGACACATTTTGAAAATGAGTCGGCGTGTTGGGCCAGCATTTTTGTCCATGGTGGCCCAAACGAACGGTGACAGACGAAATAGATGCGCTGGAGTTGCTCTTACACACTGAGGAAAAAAGCTATATATAAAGGGTGACGCTAGGCGCCGGCGCATCGGCCCAAACGGTTCGGCCGGTCCAACCCTAACCACCCGATCCAGCGAGCAGCCGTCCGATCTGTGCGTTGACTTCTTCCTCTCCGCGCGCAGCGCGAGCGCGGCTCCCTGTCGCCTGGCTGTCCCCCTGGCCCGTCGGCCGCTACCCCCTCACCTGCAACCCCTCTCTCCGCCGCTCCCGTGCCGCTGGATGCCGCACTCGCCGCCGGCCGCCGCTGTCCAGATCCACGCATGCAGCAAAACTTCGCCCGTGGGTTGCAGCTCCCCTCGTTGGCGATGGATGCGGCTCCGGCAACACCAGACGCCGGTTGCAGCTCTGCTGGATGCAGCTCTTGTTGTCGCCGGTTGCAGCTCGACGTCTGCCGTTGCTGCTGGGATGTGGCTCCCATGACCGCCCGTTGCAGCTTTCTATTGCACGGTCGTAGCAAATGGAGAAAACGGTTGCAGCAAAAAATTCTGACACCGTCGTCGCCGTTTGTAGCTCGTCGTTGCATGTAGCAGCCATTGCGTTCTAGAAAAAGAATGGATGAAGCAAAAAGCTCCAACGATAGTAGCAAAATCCTACTACGGTTGCAGCAAATCGTCGTTGTCATTGTCGCGAGGTCGCAGCTCCACCTGATGGATGTAGCAAAAAACTTCGCCGGTAGTAGCAAAATCCAACTACTGTTGCAACTTTCCTTTATTGTGCAGTGCCATTGAAGCTTTCTGTGTCTATGGTTGAAGCTTTTTTCAACAGCTGTTGAAGCTTTCCTAGGTGACGGTAGCAACACTTTATGCGGGTTAGATCCAAGCAGGGCGGCAGGCAGCCATGGCGGCCGGCGAGGGGAGCTCCTGGCCGCCGGCGATGGAGCTTGTGGTGGCCCATCGCAGCCCGCGAGGAGGGAGGAGGAGATGTGCGCTTGTGAAGGCTGTATCTAGGAGATGGACATGGCCATGGCAGCAGGCAGCCATAGCGGCCGGCGAGGGAGCGCCTGGCCGTCGATGATGAAGATCGTGGTGGCCCAGTCGCAGCCCAGGAGAGGGAAGAGAGGGAGGGATGCGCACGCGTAAGGCTAAAGGTAGAGGATAGAGACGCATAGAAAGAAGGCGGGGCGCGCGGGGCCACTGCGTATGCGTGTTTGCCAGCGTGCGTGCGAACCGGCCGAAAGTTCGGCCGGCGCACCGGCGCCCAATCGTTTTCCATATATAAAAGGAAAATGAAGTATCTCATATATGCGGATTTGGTCTGGTCCCATCCCAGTGGACAAAACCAGCCGCTCTGCCGCAAAAAGAACAAGACCGGCCGGGCGTCGACAGCGAACGGTGCGGCGCAAGCAAGCAAGCAAAGGTGGGTCCAAAAGCACCCGGTTTCCTGGAAAACCAGCACCGGCAGTCGCTTGTTTTGCTTCGTCTCGCCCGTATATAACCCCGTCCGACTCCCACTCTTCCTACCATCAACACAAACAGGCATCAACTCACTGAGACAGTTCAACAAAATCAAACTAGCTCTGTTCAACTTCGCAAGTCCACTAGTAGTACTACACACAAGGATCACAAGTCAGTCTCCACTCTCCAGCAGTGCAGCAAGAACAAGAAGCGCAGGAGAAGCAATGGCTGGTCCGGCGAAGGCGTCGTGGATGGTGGCCATGAGCGTGGGCGCCGTGGAGGCGCTCAAGGATCAGGCCGGGCTCTGCCGCTGGAACTATGCCCTCAGGTCCATCCACCGGGCAGCCAAGGCCAACGTCCGCGGCGGCGTCTCGCAGGGCACGAAGCAGCTTCCGGCAGCTGTGGCGGAGAGGCGGCGAGCGGAGAAGGCCGAGGAGGGGCTGAGGACCGTCATGTACCTCAGCTGCTGGGGCCCAAATTAGGAGTACTAGTAGCTTAGGGATGTTGTGTTCGTTGCAGGTTGTGCTTATGCACAACCCCATGATCGATTTGTAAATACAGCAAGATGATGATGATGAAAATTTCGGCTATGAATTTATCTCACCCTCTTTGTCCATGTGCATCCATGACTAATTTTTGAAAGGCAAAAGCTTGATGCTTGTCAAAAGAGGAACAATGTTCAGAGTTACAGTGGGGAGAGCAACAGAGCAAAATGAGGCATAAAGAAAACAGAGCTCAGCTGCCTGTACCGAACAACCAAACTCTGAAGAAAGGGTAGAAGAGAACAGAGGAGTTGGATCTCAGCGACACACCCGGCTGCCCTCCAAGATTTCACATCTTCTTTGGTCAAATTCGAACACCTCCAGGTCGCTGCAAGCGGTGGCCGTTAGAGATTATAGCTTTGTCTACTTTGATGGAGTCGACCTGCTGCATGTGACGAGATTGTGGCGAACATGTTCTGAATTTCTTTGCTCTGCAGTCTGCTCAAGGGACACGAGATCTAATTAAAGTGAGCCTGATCAGAGTGATGACATTAATAAGACAGTATTAATAAGTTAACTATAAACATGTTGTCGTTTTCTCTGTTCACAGTGAGACAGACACTCCTCTTCCCAGTTGCAGACGCGCCGTGTAGAATATGCGCACGATCATGGTGTCATGGAGAGGATGCATCCTGACCAGTTACTAATTTGACGATTTTCTGAATGATTTTGGGAAGAGGATGGATACAAGTTGAAGAAAACACCTTACTGCTACGCTATTCTAAGAGGTACTTCTACTAGATTTAGGGAATTTTTCTTCTTATTCATGCTCTTTTTTTTTGCGCATATTCTTCTTATTCATTCTACACAGAGAAGGGCATATATATAGCCGGATAGCTCAGCGATTATAGAAGTAAACCATATATGAGCTCAATACGAATAGCACTAATAGCCGTTGGATCTCTCCATCAAATGCGCACCATTGGATAACTGAATGTGTCGGCTCACTTCTTTATCTCTGAAGGATAACTGAACCAGTCGTGTTGAGATCCTCTCCTTGCTAGGGCCTGAGCCTGACACATGGCCGGCCGGCCTCATACGAGTCTCCCCGATAGCATGTGTTCCCAAAAATGTTATAGTTAACCTACGTGAGTACGAGTAATCAAGCAGATCGATGTATGGCGGATTATTAACCTCCTCGCGGTGTTTAGGCCCCTGGTATCGTGGAAACCATTTCCTCGAGGCTCCAGCATGCGACAATTCAACAAAATTAGCTCTGTTCAGACGAGCATCAATTCAGTGAGATAGTTCAACAAAATTAGCTCTGTTCTTTCATCACCGCAACTTTGCAAGTCCACCGGTACTAGACACAGCAATCACAAATCAGTTTCCACTCTCTAGTAACGCGGCAAGAACAAGGAGAGGCGATGGCTGGTCCGGCCAAGGCGTCGTGGATGGTGGCCATGAGCGTGGGCGCGGTGGAGGCCCTCAAGGACCAGGCTGGCCTCTGCCGCTGGAACTATGCGCTCAGGTCCATCCACCGGACAGCCAAGGCCAAGGCCAGTGTCCGCGGCGGCGTCTCGCATGGCAAGAAGCAGCTTCCAACCTCTGCGGCCGCCGTGGCGGGGAGGTGGCAAGCAGAGAAGTCTGAAGAGGGGCTGAGGACGGTCATGTACCTCAGTTGCTGGGGGCCAAATTAGTAGCACTGATAGCTAGGGAAGCATGCAGCCATGGCCCGCGACCCTGATCGATTGTAAAGATACCACGACGACGATGATAATGATGATGATGAAAATTTCCGCTACGAGTTTAGAATTTATATCACCCTACTTGTCCGTTCATGTGCTTCAGTGACCTTTTTGAAAGGCCAAAGGACGATCTGTATCAAGAGTGGGAGAAAGTTCAGAGTTACACATAACACATGGAGAGTAACTCGAGCCTCTCTACAGAAAATAGAGCACCTTTATATGCCTGTACAAAGCAGCCAAACTCTGAACAAAGGGCAGAACAGTGAAAAACAGAAAAGGAGTTCGACCTCAGCGATACACCCGGCCGCCCTCCAAGATCTCAGATCTTGTCTGATCGATTCGAACACCTCAAGTTCGCTGCAATGGAAGCCGTTACAGATTCTGACGTTATGTTTCTTGCAACATAGGGTGTGACTAGGACACATCTAGATCTGACATAACTATGTCACATCTAAGATGATGCCATCCATGTTTGTTGCCCGTTGACAATTTTCTCTGGCTGTTTCGTTGTTTGTTTATTTTGTTTTTTTATTTGATTGTCCAGCCAGTTTCTCCTTGACACAGATAGCGCAGGCCTTCGCCACTGAGCCGGCTCACTGTACGCACCCAAGTGCCTTGTGTTTGAGCACACAAAGTCATAAAAAATGCAGCGCGTAAAGCATAAGTGTACCCTGCGTGCCACTTTCTTTTGTTATCATCAAACACGACAAATTAAGAAACATACGTGGATGTCTATTGGTTTAGAAACGGATGTAGTCAAGGTGAGAGCTTGTAGTTTAGTCCAGTACGTGTAAAGCTCAAGAGATGATTAGCATTTGTGAACAATTTTTAAAAAAGAAACATTTTTAAAAAATATTTGTATGTTTTTAAACCATGATCATTTTTTCTAAACTTGCGAGCATTTTTTGAAAAATGTGAACTTAATTTGATATTTTTGACCATTTTTTGAGAAACCCAAATGACTTTTGAATAAACAAAAGTTTTTTCAAATTCCAAATACTTTTTGAAACAGAATAAATGAATAAGAAAAAGAAAATTATAAATTATTTTTTCAATGAAAAAAGTAAAAAAGGAAACTAAATCTGGTGAAGAAAAAAAAATGAAAAAAGAATAAACAAGGAAAAATGTGAAGAGAACAAACAAACACACAAGTTGGGAGTCGATGGTCTGCTTGCAACTGGGGGCACCGACAAACATACACACCCCTAGTTGCAACTGGGGACCCTCCACACACACACACACACACACACACACACACACTCCAAGTTGCGAGTTGGTGATCAACATGCAACTGGAGACCCTCAACAAACACACACACCCCCTAGTTACGAGTCAATGGTTGACATGACACTGCGGACCCTCAACAAACACACACACACACACACACACACACACACACACACACACACACCCTAGTTGCGGGTCGATGGTCGGCCTGCAACTGGGGCACTGAGAAAAACAAACCCCTACTTGCGAGTCGATGATCAGCTTGCAACTGGGGACCCTCAATAAACACACATACCCCTAGTTGCGAGTCGATGGTCGGCATGCAACTGGGGACCCTCGACAAACACACACTCCCCTAGTAGCAAGTCAATGGTTGACATGCAACTGGGCACACCGACAAACACACACTCCCCCTAGTTGCAAGTCGTTGGTCATCTTGCAACTAGAGACCCTCGACAAACACACAAACACCTAGTTGCGAGTCAATGGTCAGGATGCAACTGGGGACCTTCGACAAACACGCCCTCAGGACCCTCGACAAACACACACTCCCCTGGTAGCAAGTCAATGGTTGACATGCAACTGGGCACACCGACAAACACACACTCCCCCTAGTTGCAAGTCGTTGGTCATCTTGCAACTGGGGACCCTCGACAAACACACAAACACCTAGTTGTGAGTCAATGGTCAGGATGCAACTGGGGACCTTCGACAAACACACCCCCAGGACCCTCGACACACACACACACACACACTCCAAGTTGCGAGTTGATGGTCAACATGCAACTGGAGACCCTCAACAAACACACACACACCCTAGTTACGAGTCAATGGTTGACATGACACTGCGGACCCTCAACACACACACACACACACACACACACCCTAGTTGTGAGTCGATGGTTGGCTTGCAACTGGAGGCACTGAGAAAAACAAACCCCTACTTGCGAGTCGATGATCGGCTTGCAACTGGGGATCCTCAATAAACACACATACCCCTAGTTGCGAGTTGATGGTCGGAATGCAACTGAGACCCTCGACAAACACACACTCCACTAGTAGCAAGTCAATGGTTGACATGCAACTAGGCACACCGACAAACAAACACCCCCTAGTTGCAAGTCGTTGGTCATCTTGCAACTGGGGACCCAACACACAAACACCTAGTTGCGAGTCAATGGTCAGGATGCAACTGGGGACCTTCGACAAACACGCCCTCAGGACCCTCGACAAACACACACTCCCCTAGTAGCAAGTCAATGGTTGACATGCAACTGGGCACACCGACAAACACACACTCCCCCTAGTTGTAAGTCGTTGTTCATCTTGCAACTGGGGACCCAACACACAAACACCTAGTTGCGAGTCAATGGTCAGGATGCAACTGGGGACCTTTGACAAACAAGCCCTCAAGACCCTCGACACACACACACACACACCAAGTTGCGAGTTGATGGTCAACATGCAACTGGAGACCCTCAACAAACACACACACCCCCTAGTTACGAGTCAATGGTTGACTTGACACTGCGGACCCTCAACAAACACACACACACACTAGTTGCGAGTCGATGGTCGCCTTGCAACTGGGGGCACAGAGAAAAACAAACCCCTACTTGCGAGTCAATGATCGGCTTGCAACTGGGGACCCTCAATAAACACACATACCCCTAGTTGCGAGTTGATGGTCGGTATGCAACTGGGGACCCTCGACAAACACACACTCCCCTAGTAGCAAGTCAATGGTTGACATGCAACTGGGCACGCCAACAAACACACACTCCCCCTAGTTGCAAGTCGTTGGTCATCTTGCAACTAGGGACCCTCGACAAACACACAAACACCTAGTTGCGAGTCAATGGTCAGGTTGCAACTGGGGACCTTCGACAAACACGCCCTCAGGACCCTCGACAAACACACACACACACACACACACTCCAAGTTGCGAGTTGATGGTCAACATGCAACTGGAGACCCTCAACAAACACACACACACACACCCTAGTT